>NC_041224.1:101017499-101126305 GCF_002837175.3 Physeter macrocephalus | reverse complement strand
AAAAAAAAAAAAAAAAAAACTCAAAGGACATTTTAAGGATTAAAGGTAAAATGATAAAAAATGAATGTGAGAAGAGTGAACTGTGGGACTTCGACAGGGACTCAATCGACTTGACTGAAAAAACTAATGGAACAAACCAGGACTCCAGCGAATGGGATCCTGCCTGAAGACTTCTGGTGTGATGGTAGCAAAACCTGTTCCTGCTCCAGGGACTGGCCTGTCACAGCGCCCTTCCTGCCGGCACTCCACCATTCCAGGCACTATTTACTAACGAAGTCACTGCATCTTGCTAACCAGCTCCATATGACCCCTACCTATTACTGCAGAACTTTTGAAAATGAGTTCCTAACGCTGATTTGATCCCTGCAGGAGAGGAATTTCAAAGGTGTGACGTTATTTCTATGCATATAAGTGAATGAATCTATTATACATCTTTTGAAGAAATGAGGGGTTTCTGTAAAGCACTTAGAGATCCTTTGGGACGTAAAGAGCTGCATTCTTTTTTTATTGTTACACAATTACTTATCTCCTTCCCTTGTTTTGAATAGTTTTCTATGAATTTTTTAAAAAAAAAATCTTGCCTGTTCATAATACGTAGTTTATTCCTTACATTCTTATTTTGACCACTTTTGCCATTCATTTAATTTTTCTGAACACTAACTTTTGATAGTGATTCAGCATCACTACTGATTTTCATAACCAACAGCTCAATCATGTTATTAAAATTTTGACAAAAATAAAGACACTTACCTATAAATAAACCTAAAATTAAGCCATGGCCTGGCAGCCTCTCTTTTCCTCTCACGGACACAAAATATTTGGGCACTGTAACCATATAAATGAATTCCACTTTATGCAGACGGATATAATTTCTATTATCTAGAGAAATTGGAGATGCTAACTTATCCAGCACTTTCAGGGGTGTGATGCTGTATCGTCTCCATCACAGCCCGATCTGTGGTTTATAAACTATGCTGCTAACTTTCCTTCCTTCATTATTCATCTTGTCCCTTTTCTCTATCACACAGATATTTGATAGCTATACATCTTTCTCAACCTAGTGCCAATGAGATTTTTTTTCCTCAAAAATTCTCCCTCTTACAACTGCCATAGCTCACGAGAGACACAGCGTTGTTCACTGGTCACCGGGAGAAAATATTAAGTCCACTTCCTCATGGATAATCCAATGACCATGGTTTGCTGAATGCCTGAATAACAGTAAAAACAAACTCTTGCCGGTTAAAACTTGCTAAAGCCATTCTACTGTAGCTTTGTAAAAACATGTACTGCTTCATGCACTATTTCCAAACCAGACCATATTTTGAACGTACATTTTTTTTTTAAGGAAGAGGTTGGAGATTGCTAGGTATAAATGAAAAGACTAAATAATCTGTGTATCTTAAATTGACAACTGAGGTTTCAGGACTCTCTGCCACCTTTTACTGAGTAAGTCCAGACAAATATATTTAACTTCGTTGGGCATTATTTGCTTGCTTCATATGTGAAAAGGGAGTAACAATAGTGTAAGTGTTTGAAGGCAAGAAACGCAACCTCTCTTGAGAGCCCTCTCAACTTTAAGAATGGGTCGATCTATCTAAGGGTAATTCTGTTTCCTTGCCAGTATAACTCACTTCTTGCCCACGTGAAGAGGTTTGCTAGAGGCTTCTGGCGAACCTGGCTCTTATGAGAGAGCCACAGGAAGCCACTTTCAGCCAGAGGTTTGAGTGAGGACTCCCAGAGCGCTGGCACCATCTTACTACTAGGAAGAAACCCAACTTGAGGGTGGAGCCAACACGTGGATGAAAAGAACAAAGACCCTCAGGGTCTCTGAGCCCTTGACTCCATCTCCCTGAAGTCCACCACTCTGCACACCTTGGAACCTTCTCATTATCAGGTAAGTCAGTTTGTAAAGTGGTCTTCTGTTATTTGCAGGCAAAAACATTCTAACTCATATAGCTTTCCAGCACCTCTTTATGAATATACACACTTGGAAACCACTGATTTAGAAAATTCCCTGTTCTTCATTTCAATTCTTCAAAATTTCCATTTATTAAAAAGCCATCTAAAATTAATGTCCATAAACCTCTGCTGTGTTAATAAAGATGCAGCTGGCACTTGATAAATACCCTTGACATTTCATCAGTGTGCTCACACCTAGCATAATGTCGTCTCCAGGAGGCCAGCAGACCCCTAGAACACTGTGTTTCATTAACAGAGCAAACCTTAATGATTTTACAGCCTAACATTCAATTCTTCATATAAGAAGTATATGGGTGGACTGAAACATCTGCTATCGATAACTATATCATTTTTTAAATGTTAAATTGAATACAGAGAATTCAACAATAGAAAAGCATTTATTTATATGCTACCATTATCCTGATTATAGCAAGTCAATTTAAAGAATGCTCAAAGTAAGAACATTTCAATTTTTTCCCCCTAGATTATTTTTTAGTTTTATTACCAACTACATAGAGATTATATATACGTAATCTCTAATAATGTAAAAAAAGATATATATATATTACATAATCTTTAGGACAATTAACTTTGGTTTTACAATTTTTACTGTTTTATATATTAGTCATAAAATCAGCCCACTGTAAGTTCAATAAACTAAATATTTTTAAAATGTACTTCTACATATTTCCCACAGAAGTTCTGCATTCCCTCTCAAGTTTCACAGTGACCTTTGACCCATTTCCATGGGTTTGTAAATGTATGTAGGTGAGTAAAAGCCAGGAAGATAAAATACAAAATGAAGCATGCCATCTGAATTCTTTCACAAAAGTCACTTTCCTTTCAGAAAATTTGTTCATTTAGGTCTGCTTATTTCTATAATAAGTCACCTCCTCAATTTGCCTGTAATATTTTAAGTACATGAAAAGTTGCGTGGGATCTTCAGATACTTACCCTCACTTTAATATACTGTCAAAAATGATTTTTAAATATTTCAGAACGTTTTTAACTGCTAAAAGGCAAAAGTTTGCCATTTGCTAGAGAATTATCAAAACTATTTTAGCTTATTTGGAGCAGGCATTAAAGTTATTGATTTGGGAGAAAAAAAAGAAAGAGCTAAAGTATTTTTAAGTGAAGCATCACATAAGTGCAAGAACGCATTATAGGAATAAACATAAGAAATGACATTCTGTGCTGCACACGTTTAGGTATAAAGGAAAATTTTCAGGCTGAAAAAAAGCAGCATGGAACCCTAAACCAGTAAACATATCCCCTACCTCTTAAATTATTACTTTTTTCCTATTGATTGGATTCCTTAAGATAACCCATGAATGTAGAACACCTGTGACCATAAAAATTAATTTAAAATGAAATGTCAACTTGAGCATAAATCCAACATAAATTTGGCCTCAACTTCATGTTAATAAATTTAGAGTTCAGGTTTGTTTTGTTTTGGGTTGAAAATATTTATTTCATCAACAAACAATTCCAGAGTGCAAACAGTTGTCCTGTTAAGCTGAAGCCAATGTTTATTTTAGCACTGCTAGGATACCTAAGTGTTCTGTAAATGGGAAAATACTGGCTGGAGAAACATTTACACAAAAGATTGTGTCTATTAAGACAATGAAAGTGTTTTAAAATATATCCTTTGGGGTGGGTTTATGATAGTGAGAAATTACCATTCACTTATATAAAAACATGCAATTTTGAAAAAAATGTATTCTATAAAGTTGCTTCTTAATCATTTTGATGCTTCACAAAGTTATCCTTGGAAAACTCAAAGATTTCCTCACTCTCCTTAGTTTTCTATTGACAAGACAAGGGTCTGGAGACTGAAAATGAAGGTATAAAAATATACATGAATGCATGCAGTCCTAATGTGTGTATACATATGCATAGATACAGGGTGACTATGGGTATTGAAAAATAATTGAATCAGTTAAACTAGTTCCTAACATATTTAGTAGCTTCTCAATAAAAGCAGAATAAATGAATGACCTATTAGAAATGGTGGTAAGGAGAGGGACAGGCTGCATTTGGTGTGTCCTAACCCATGTTTTTCATGGCCTGGAAAATCCTGAAAAGCACTGTTTTAGGAGAATCCCCAAAGCCCTTTAGATCAGTTGTTTAAAACAAACAAACAAAAACACGTTTCTAATTGAACAGGGGGATTTACGGTTGATCTGGCTTTATCTCTTGCTCTTTCCAAACTTACACACCTCAACTTCCTTCTGTCTAGAAGAACATCTAATTCACAATATTAATTGTATCCAAATGATTTAGGGAACACAGGATAAACTTGATCTGAGTTCACAAGAACCACCATTCCTATCATACCTCTCTCTGCCTACATCTCTGTATTTATCTTTAGGTTTAGTCACTGTTCTGCAAATGAAACAAAACCACAGTCTATTGCTCCTTATGAAGACATGACAGGTAAACAGGTTTGTTGGATTGAAATGTATCTGAAATGTCACCCAATCTATAGACAATTATCCAGATGAAAATACACATAAATAGCTGAACATGTGCAAATTATATCCATGTATATATATTTGGAGGTGGAGGTTTTTGTTATACCACAGAGACACTAATAATTAACTTATTAAATTTAGAGACATCACTTTTAATTAAAGTAGTTATTGCTCATCTCTACACATAATCCAGTCATGCAAATCTCATACATTTCCAAGTTTGTCACCAACAGTGACCGATTTTGGATGCAGCTGAATTGTATAGGAGTTGTTTGGATATAAGTCCATTACTTGAAATTTTCCAGAATAATTGAATTATCCATGGGAGATTTGAAATAGAAAAAGAAAATTCTTTATTAAGACACAAATTTATATGAACACAGAGTCCAAAATAATTAGTTTTCTTGATTTAATGAAAGTATCTGTTACTGATAACATGATAGAGGTTGAAAAGAGTCATGTACATTTTCAATAATTGTATTTGACTTAAATTCTGTGAGCAATAGGAAAGAGCAATACGTGCAGACCAGCACCTATCAGGGGTTTTACAGTCTATAGATCCCTATGTGAATAAAGACAGTTGTGGCTTGATTCATTGCCATGGGTTTATTAATACCAGGTTTCACCTTAGGCGATTGGTTACAAGCCTGTTTAGCAGTTTTTATTCAAGGCAGATTAATACTCCCAACAGAGGGCTCTACTTATTGACGCAGTTTTGTGGCATCTATACAATTAACTTTCCTTCACTGCACATCAGTGGCATGTTAAGTTTTTCTTAACAACCTCTACGGATGCATATAATCTCATCACAATATATGAAGCATGTCCAATAAAAGGAACATTGATGGGTACTTTGGCTCAACATAGCAGCAAGATTTTATAGAGGCTGGACCAAAGGAAGGTGGAATTTGATCATTAAAACACCTCCCTGTTCCTAGGTCCTTTCCCAATAGTACGGCCATGCTAGAAACTACAGATTGCTAAAAAAAAAATAAGATGTGAATGGAGAGACACAATTTGTTTGCACAGAAAGCATGTTTACAGTTTTATCACTAACTGAACCTCAGAATCAACATCCTCTTCACAGGCCAGTTAGCAAGTGCCCCACAGGTGAAGTGTGCTCACCGAAATGTCCCATGAATTTCACTGAGAAAATGCTATGAACCTTTACTTGCTTTGTATGGGTTTTACCTTCCCACAATTTGCTTGTTTGTGTGTGTCCACGCACACTCACATGTGTGTGCATCTACATGCTGTCTGTTCTACACGTATTTGTACGTCAATATGCTGCACAAGCTAGTATCATGTGGCTATTTCTGTCAGCATGCTAACTAAAACTGCCCTAGCGTACACAAATTCAATTACATTAAACTCTTTATTAGACTATTTTTAAGTAATTTATTTATAAATCTTATTTGGACTTATAGACTGTTGATTGCATTTTTCAGATAGATATATGAAAGCTTAGAATGATCTTTCTTCCACTCAACTTTTTGAGCATTTCTGGGCTACATTACAGTGCATAAATCTGTCTACCAATCTTTTTCTTCTGTAAATGTGTATTTCAATTTCAGTGACCCTAAAAACCTGGCAGTATTCGGGTTTTAAAAGGCATTAAATCACATAAACAGAAAAAAGGCAGGTTCCTTCTGGAGGAGGAAGAGGACAGACAAGAGGACATCGGTCAAAATGTTGACGATGCTTCACTAGGGCACTAGAGGTGTGGGTGGGAGAATTAAAACTGGACTGGAAGATTTCACTGGGTGAGTCCCGAAGAATTCTTTCAGTCCGAAAACCAGATGGCATTTTATGGCAAAGCTCAGCCAGAACATGACAATAAGGCCTGAAGAAATGAGGGTGAAAGAATCTTGCTTCTGAGGAAGAAAGATGAACAGAAGAGAGGAGAGGAATAAAGGTGACTTTAGGAGGAACTCAAACTGCTTGATGAGTTCAGAACTTTGGCCATCATGTAAAAATAACAAAAACTACCATTCCTTACAACTTATGTGTTAGGAGAGAAACAAGTATCTCCTTTTTACAGATAAGTTCAAAGAGGTTGGGTTTCCCTGGTGACGCAGTGGTTGAGAATCTGCCTGCCGATGCAGGGGACACGGGTTCGTGCCCCGGTCCGGGAGGATCCCACATGCCGCGGAGCGGCTGGGCCCGTGAGCCATGGCCGCTGAGCCTGCGCGTCCGGAGCCTGTGCTCCGCAACGGGAGAGGCCACCACAGTGAGAGGCCCGCGTACCGCAAAAAAAAAAAAAAAAAAAAAGGTCAAAGAGGTTAAGTGACTTGCCCATTTAACCTGGCTAATACAGGGTGTCTTAACTAGACTAACTCGGAATTAGATTCCTAACTTACCCCTCTTTTCAGTACAAATATGTTGCCTTCAGTATACCTGTAACTTAACACTTGGTACCCCAGATCTCCACTTACTGAAGACTTTTAGGGAAGAGACTACAGGAAAGAACCCAGGGAAAACAAATTTTCCAGAGGCTGGAGTGCAAGGTGGAACTCCTGAAGTCTTTGCATGGTGGAGGTGAAGAGGCCCCTCCAGCAGAGCACCAGGAAGCCTGGTTGAGGATGAGGTAGGTCCATTTTGTCACATCGCTTCAAAAACTACTGTGACCTGCTTCAAAGAACTTTTTAAACCATGCTGCTTTGGTATAAGCATAGTGTAGACCCAGCTACAAGAGACAAAACCACAAGACCATTATCTGAACTTCAAAGCCAGCACAAAAATGTAAGTGTAGGTAATCTCTAAAATTGCCAACCTAATTCTCAAATCCCAAACACTTCAAATCCTAAGTGTGGATGCAGCTCCATATCTGAGAAAAGAGGAAGAGATAATGATGTGTGTATGTACGTGCGCGCGCGTGTGCGTGTGTGTGTGTGTGTGTGACATAATACCAAGATGATTCAGCCACAAGTGGAAAGATAAGTTCTCTCCAAAAGAGGGAAAAACAAGTGACAATTGAGTATGATGCTTTGCCTAAAGGACGAGACAGAACATCCCAGTACGTTTAAGAATGGGAGACAAAAAGCCACAAATATTGTTGTGTTGTCTTCCATCGTTATCCTGAAGCTGATTCATTTTCACTTGAACCCAATTCTGGAATTTTTATTATTTAGACCCAAAAGATTCCAAAGGCTGATGACAGCTCTCAAGTAGTTTTCCTGAATTATCCAATTGGAAGCCCTCTAAAGTTTGGTAACATAAAGCCCAGCTTCAGAGCACTGGTTCCTTCAATGATGGACCCCAACCATTGCTAGCCAATGCCAATCAATGCCAGCTGGCAAAGCCTTAGTGGGCATTTTTCAATGCCTTCAGGGTGGGGAACGGATTACCCCCTTAGGTCTGCTTAGGTCTTGGATCCAAGGGGCTTTGCTTCCTTATCGGGATCACTGATTTTAACTACAGACCTGAACAGACTGGGATAAAAGGAAACACAACTGCTGCAAAACTCTGGTTCTTTGGAACCATGTAAGTACCTAATTCAGAAACTTTCGGGAAATAAGTTCTTTTCTTTTCAAGAATGAGACTTTCACTTGCATCATGGTCCAACCTGTTATATGAACACAAGTCCACACTAAAGTAACTATTGTCAACATCTAGTGTAATGCTCCGCCAAGTATGAAGTCAGATCAGCTTCCTAACGCCCCCCAAAAATCATGTACCACGGGGCTACCGAGATGAAGTAACACGCAGCCCCAGCGGGCACAGATTTCTGCTTTATGTAAATCAGAGCCTGTCATGGCATGCATGATTCACTGCTCAGGGTGTACTCTCCTGTGACGAATGAGTCCCGCTTAATTTGGCAGTGATTATGCGGATTGCTGGCCCTCTAAACCCCTTTGAACTTGTAATTGCTGCTGGTTTAAATAATGAACATTAAGGGGAGTTGGATTTGTAAAACTGTAGATAATTACATCTTTTTTTCTCCCCCCCCGCTTTGTTTTGATGCAAGAGTATATTCACTCTCACACACACACACACACACACACACACACACACACACACTTCTAAGGCCACTGATCACTGTATCACGCCAGGCTGTCATCGAAATAAACCACAGTCTTGTTCAAGGGTTGGTCAGGGAGGGCAGATTTGAGGTGGGGGAAAAGGAGGAAGTACCAGGGGGAGCATCTGTGAGCTGTGCAGGAGGGAGATCAGAAAGGCCTGGATGCTGTAGGAGAGGAGGAGCAATGGTCCTCATGAATATTCATAGCTAGTCACATCTGTAGCAGGCTTGCTTTCTACCTTTTTTCCCCCCTGTGCAGTGCAACATAGAACACTCGTGCAAACAAAAGGAGGGGATTCTGCAGCTTCATCAGCTCCAGATTTGCTCATGGCGGTGAACTTTCTTTCTCTATGCTTTTCCAATTCTACTTATGGATTTAATTTTTAAAAAGTATATAGCAGGAGATGTGTATACCCTTTCCTTCTACCATGGAAGAAAAGCACCCCAGCCCCACAGTCAGGAGTTGGAAGAAATCTCAGTTACATAACACATGGATGACTCCAAGCCAGTCTTCCTTTCCTCCTTTGCCCTACAATTGGTCAAATCCTCCAGTATCCTTCGATCCAGAAAAAAGACTAATTTTGATTTTATTTTGAGAAAAATTAAATGTTATTGATAGGGGACAGGAACCAAAGTTCGCCAAGTCAGCGAGCTGCTACCCTCCCAGAAACAACAAAGAATGAATGATAAATTTAGCAGCCTCGTGTTCAGTTTTCAAACAACGCTACTGAGATTTATAGCTTCACTGCTCCCATGGCAAACTAAGCTGCTCACAGAAAGCTATCTGCTTTTGATTTCACTCTGTTTTCTCCAGTTTTTGTTCTTTTCCTATTTGCAGTTTTTTTTAACTCTACATTTTCTTTTTCCTTGTGTGAGCCGAATATGAAAGGCCAGTGCTATTGGTAAGCCTCCAGCTTGCAAAAGCCACTCAATGTGATGTTATCGGAACCTACATCACACCATGGCAGACAGTGATTAATAGCAACTGTATCAATGGCAGCAACTTTTCCAAAAAAAAAAAGCCTCTCCAGCAGCTGAAAAGGGGGTCAGTGAAGTAAAAATAAGAAATGTCTGCAAGAACCCAGGGCCCAAAAATGTTTCTGGAGAGTACAGTACCCTGGGATTGTGTTTGACGGAAAGAAAAAAGAAATTCCTACTATTACTCATATAATAGAAACCTTTACCTTTAACTAAGTCAGTTATACTTAAAACAGCTACACATTAATTTAAAATGAAATCTGTGTACAACTTTGGAATCATTTTATTGATGTAATGGTGTCCCCCAAAATAACTATAGCAGATGGATTTCCACCCCCTCAATGAAACACTGAAACAAATTGTAGAATTGTCAAAATGTTATCGTGAAGGCACACACTCTATAAAAAGGTTGATTTTAAATGAATTGTAAATTTGCTTCATTGCACAATATTTTTCTAAAATTATAACCGGAAAGTATTCTCTGTTTAATTTTTTAGCATATCCTTTCACAAAACACATCTGTTGTGAAGTATTTCTAATTTGTGCTAACTGCTTTTTAACAAACACACAGTTGTCACTATGCCATCTAATGTTATTGGGGCAAAAAAGTACATTCTCCTTCATTCTCTTCATAATATGAATTTTGAGCTGTTTTCGATGAGGCAGACCAATAGAAAATAACACAATTATCTTAATTCTGGATGTAAGTGACATATAGGAGATTAAATAATGAGGAAGGATGGAAATAGAGTCAAACCAGACAAAGACAACATGGCTGGAGGTGGCCAAAACTGGGGAGAAAGAATTAACATATACAGAAAGCTTGCCAGATTAGGTCTAATTATTAGCAAGGGAGTAAGAAGACTAAGAAAGAAAAATAGCACTAACTAGAGAATGTCACAAGGTTGGCCAACCATAGAAAGGATGGAAGGTAGGATGCCCTCTTAGCTTTGAAGAGTGAAAATGGAGATTACCTAGTTATAGTCCAACGTTATTCCCCATTTATTTTTATCCCACACCCACACCCCTCTTATGTGTTTGTGGTTAGTTCTTTCTGGGGAAATGGGATTGTACAGTGTTGAAGACAGAGATGAACCAATGACACCAAGAATTCTGAAATTATTTCACCTTCAAAATAATTTTGAAAATTAAAAAAAAAAGTTTCCCCCTTAAAGGGCCAATATAATAAGAACTAACCTTCCCCGGTATTTAATGCAGACCATGTGGTAAATGCTTTGCCCATGCATTATCTTCTTTCTGTATCCTGGGAGGAGGAATTATTATTATCCCCATTTGACAAAGGAAGAAACTGAGGCTGTTTAAAGGTTAAATAACTTGCCCAAGGCAACTAAGCTAATGAGACACTGAACCCTTACCCAAGCTTTCAATCTCTCTATGATCACTGAGTATTTTCTTTATATTTGGAATAAAAAATCTACACACGCAAAATATCTTTCATGGTAATCTTCATGGACTCATAGAGAGCAACAAAAAACAATGATTGGATCTAGCCTGTATCTAAATGAGTCAAGGGATATTTTTTTCACTTCTTCACAGCTTAGTGCCTTGTATATACGCTTTAGAAGAGAGAAAAGTGTGCCTATCTAGCCAATAAAGACTCACATCATCTAATTAGTGTTTTAGCCTTATTATCTTATGCGATTTCAATACAATAGGCTTATAATCTAAATTTTTCAATGTAGTGTTGATTTTTGCAGAAAACATAAATAATAACCATATATGCAAGTTCTTATTTCATTAACACAACTGAATTGTGAGAGTAACATTATACTTGTGTAGACCAATTTTTAGTCTGAGTATAGAAGGCAATACATTATACAACTGGAATTTAGACTTCTTGAAATACCCAAGAATCCACAGGCTTTTCATCCATCCATTCATTAACCAGTAAATCTATTCCCAAAGTTCCCTTATCATGTACCAGTAAAACAGAAGAAATTTATGTCATCAAGATGCAAAGATGATTACAATTTGCTTTTAGATATCTCCACCAATGTCAGGAAGTGAGACATATATAATACAGAACTTCAAATCTATGCTTCTTTCCTTAAAAATGGGCTAGGGCATGGAGAAGGAAGTCTGGAGTGCTGTGGCCCCATCTGCCATGGTTAAGCAGATTCAGGGTAATGACTATCCCAAGCATCACCCAGCAGGCCAGATCAGATGCTGAGGGTCCCACATTACATAAACTGCAGCTTCAAGCTCAGAGGACCATACCCAGACCACCCCCAGCTATAATTCATGTCCTGGTGTGAAGGGGGGAGGAAGAAGGGAAAGATTAACTCTTGAGTACCAGTACTCAGTTCAAGGCACTGAGATATGCTATTTCACATAGTCTATTTAATCCAGCCCCCCTCCCACCCAGACAATCCTACCCATTTTACAGATGAAGAAATTGGAGATGTTGAAAACTTTGCCCAAAGAAACAGTGCTCATAAGTGGCCTCTTGGGAATCAAACTGAAGCCCTGCCCACAAGTCTTGTCTGTGCTGACACTGGCCCTCCCTACTTCACCCCTGCCTGTAGGCAGTGGAGGAAGGACTCAAGGGTACCGGGCAAGTCACTATCAAAACTTTACATCTGGGGCTTCCCTGGTGGCGCCGTGGTTGGGAATCCGCCTGCCAATGCAGGGGACATGGGTTCGAGCCCTGGTCCGGGAGGATCCCACATGCCACGGAGCAGCTAAGCCCGTGCGCCGCAACTACTAAGCCTGCGCTCTAGAGCCCGTGAGCCACAGATACTGAAGCCTGCGCGCCACAACTACTGAAGCCCGCGCGCCTAGAGCCCGTGCTCTGCAATAAGAGAAGCCACTGCAATGAGAAGCCGGCGCGCCGCAACAAAGAGTAGCCCCCCACTCGCCGCAACTAGAGAAAGCCCGCGCACAGCAACAAAGACCCAATACAGCCAAAAATAATAAATAAATTAAATAAATAAATTTTTAAAAATTAAAAAAAAAATTTACATCTATTTTTTCCACTGCCCCTCTTCTCATTCATCTTGCCCCAGCTGTGTCAATGGAATAAGCGCTCTATCTACAGCACACAAACCACAATTTTACATGAGTATTTGGAAGCAGTATTTTGTTATAGAATCATCACAAATACGACTTATTCAGTTAAACTGCACAGCATCAAGGAACTTAAAGGACCCTCTAGATGACTCATGGGGATAAACTGATCTCCCCATAGAGAAAATAAAATCTCAGGTTTGTGCACGTGCATATGGCACTACAGAGGGCAGGGGGGCGGGCCAGTGAAGACAGCTGCACACGGTGAAGGGCAGAGCCCAACAACAGGTCCTGTCTTAGGTGCTGCCAGGTTCATTCCAATTGCTCACAGCATGGATTTCAGATATATTCCAAACAGAAGTGACAAAACCCAAAACCACAGGAGCAAACACTGGCTTTCAAGTGCTGTGGGAACACAGACATTTGTTTAAGTAACCACTGTTTTAAAATTGCATACATAGTAACACCAAAATAAACAGCTTGCGATGCTGTTTATTTTAAGATACACAATAGTAATGTAAAGTGTGGCGTGCCCCAGATCCGGGGAGCTGGAACATAATTTACAGTTGTAGAGAGCCCAGGAGGACTCAACCACACGCCAGGATGGGCTACTTCCTGATTAGATAACAGTGAAGGTCAGAACGCATTGCTTTTTGTGCTGCAGAGAGCAAACAAGCCACCACAAAGACCCCGCTCCTCCTGCTTGCTGTGAATTATGAATCAAGTCCTGGGGAGCGTGGGGTTTGCCAAGTCTCTGCTACAAAGCTCGTATTAATCACAGGTCCCAAAGAAGGGTCAGGAGCACAGCCTGACCAACCAGGGAGGGAGCCTGCCCCCCGACCTCAGTTCCCCCAGTCCCTCCCCTCCCTGATCTAAACACCCGCAAGGAAGGGAAAGAAAGACGGGTTGGGGGGGAAGCATCCTGAAGATACACAAGCTGGTTGGGGCGCCGGAGCATATGTAAAACTGAACTCTAAGGAAAAACCGCTAGGTCAAACAAACCTTGAGCCTGATCAAAATAGGAACCCAGTCTGTGGTTTCCTTTAGCCGACTGAGCAGTTGTCCCCACACCTTCCTTGCTCTTCTTTCCCTCCTCCGTCCAGGTGCTTCAGGGAAACATTTCAGGAATCGTTGTTTGGGTTTCTCTACTTCAATCTTCCACCGTAACCTAGAGAGCCTTCCAAGCCAAGGCCTGCTATCCTCAAGGCACGACTCTTGGCCATCTGGTCCTTTGTTTTGTCTCGCCACATCCTAAGTTAACTGGCTCCTTTGCCCTCGCCCTCACCTGCTGTGTCATGGAGTAAAAATAACTTTGATCTTTTCCACAAACGTAACTACCATATCCTTGACTTTCTGAAACTTGAGTTTGTCCTGAAATATTGTTTCCCTAAAAACTCTCTGCCATGGACTGAACTGTGTTCCTGCAACATTCATATGTTGAAGCCCTAACCCCGACTTGACTGGATTTGAAGACTGGGATTTTAGGAGGTAATTTAGGTTAAATGAGGTCAGAAGGGTGGGGTCCTAATCTCGTAGGATTGGTGGCCTTATAAGAAGAGGAAGAGCCCTCTCTCTCTCTCTCTCTCTCTCTCTCTCTCTCTCCCCTCCCCACACCCCCCCACACACTATGGAAAGGCCATGTGAGGACACAGTGAGAAGGCAGCCATTTGCAACCCAAGGAGAGAGCTCTCACCAGATACTCATGCTGCCAGCATCTTGATCTTGGGCTTCAAGGCTCCAGAACCGTGAGAATATAAATTTCTGTCATTTACACCCCCCAGTCTGTGGTATTTGTTATGGCAGCCTGAACTGGCTAAGCCTCTCTCGCACTGAAGTAACCCATTTTCCCTCCTCTGGAATCAGGGAAGAGAGGCCAGACTGTTGACTTTCCCCATTTCTCTCTCATTCCCTGCTCTCAGCGCCTGACCTAAGACTTTCCAGTCACTTTTCTCATGAAGTTCACAGCATTTGCTGCCATTCCTCTCCCCTGCTGTGGAGAATGCTGACCTCTAAGCCATTTTCACCTTCCCCAGTGGCTTCTGTACACACTAGAATGTTCCTTGTCCCCCTACCACTTGCCTCTACTTTTGAAGGCTTCAGTATATATGACAAAGACCTTTCTAATATTTTGCCTCTCTTCATTCCAATGTCATCCATCTCCACTTCCCCGCCCTGGATTTTGTCAAGCAGAGATACTGCATTTCCAAGATCACAGACCTTAAAATGTTCCTTCCCTGCTTCTCTGTTCTCCCTCTTAATCTTCATTTGGACTTGCAGCCGCTCAGTGGGCTTCCTGTGTTCCCAGTGTACTACCACACTTTATTAGCCCTCTACCCGGCATGGCTCTTTATTAAAATAAAATTTATTGTCTTGTAGTATAAACACAATGCACATTTTATAGACAATTTAGAACATATGGATAAGTATAAAGAAGAAAGTTAAAAAAGTCACCCAGATCTCAGTACTCAAAGATAATCACTGTTAACATTTTCATTTGTTCCTCTATGCATATATCCTCAAATATTTTCTTTTCCAAAACTGTAGTCATATCATGCATACTGCCTTATCTGTTTTACTTCACCTGGTAAGATGCTGAGAGATTTTTCCATATCTCGAAGTATTTTTGAGAACATAATTTTTAATGATTATATAATATTCCACAATATTCCACAATGGAATATTAGGGAATATTCGATGTTTTATTATCATAAATAATATCTTTATACACAATTTTGCTTAATTTTTATATATATTTCTTATTACTTCTTTATCATAAACTTCTAGAAACTAAATTATTGGATTAAAGGATAAGAACACAGTTATAATAGTAATACATATTACCAGTTTAAATTCCAGAAAGAGTAAGCCAATATTTATAGTCATTATTAAGCCAGATATCTCCTTCCACTCTGAACAGTGCTGAACACTAATTTTTTTTAGGTTTTCTTAATTTTATATAAAAAAATTTCTTGCTGATTTAAAAATTAATTTGGTTACTAATTATCTTGAAGATTTTTTCAAATGCCTATTGGCCATCTGTATTTCTTCTTTTGTGAAAGGACCTATTCACCCATGCCTTTTTATCTACTGTACTTTTTTCCTTATTGATTTGTACACCATATCTATTAAGGACACTAACCCTTTGCCTGTTATATGATGTACATATTTTTGCCAGCTTAATGTTTGCCTTTATTTTGTGGTGTTTTCTTGACATTCAAAAGCTATTAATTTTTATTCTTCTTTTATTAAATCAGTCACCATTTTTCTTTATAATTTCTTTGCTTTTGTGCTCTGAAAGGATTTCACTAAATAAAGGAAAGAGAAATAGTTAAATCTACTTCAAAGAACCCTTAAATGCAGAACTTATTTTGATGTTTTTTTCAAAAACAGTTAAACCACTAACCAAAAACCATTTTTTGAATCACACTTTTTTTCTCAATTGATTTGAAGTGATGCCCTTAAAATTAATAAATATCTCCATATATTTGGATTAAATTGTGTATTCTTATTTTGTTCAAATGATCATTCTGCCTATTGTGTTAGCTGGCGCCACACCTTGTGGCTTTATAATCTATTTTAATAACACTCAGTGCAAGACTGTCCTCATTTTTCTTTTCCAAAAATATCTTGACGTTTCTTAATTGTTTCATTATTCAGATGAACCATAGAATCCTTTTTCAGTCACAATCCAATGAAAGAATATCTCGTGGGAATTTTGACTTATTAGTCAGCCATTTAAAGCATTCTCTAAGTAAAACCCTGCCTCTCACTCATGCTGTCAATCCCAGGCTTAGATTTTTCCTGTTGTCTCCTTTTGCCCTCTTGCTCCTGGGTTCCTGAGCTCTGCCTGGGAAAGGCTGCAATGAGGTGGAGCAGGTCCATTCCAGTCTGGCCCTATTTGCTCGAGGCCACCCTGCTGTGTCTTCCTAATTTGCTCTGGAGCTCTGGATCACACTTTCCACAGTTCCTACTCATCCAGTTAGAGAAGCTCTTGTCTCAAGTCCCTCAGCTTTCTTCCTACCCTTTACAAAAAGTGTCTGCCTCCTACCCACCTTTCTACCTGTGTTTTGACCCCACCTTCATTGGCTTCCTCTTGAACCTTGGATTATCCACTGTCATTCTCTTCACCCCCTCCACCCACCCACCCCCATCCCCCACCTCTCCCAACACCTATACCTCAGTTTCTCTCCGCAGGATCCCTTCCCCACCGCTAAATGCAACACCTGATTCACCTGATCCGCCTCTGCTGATAAATGCTGCCACCCCTACGCACAGTCCCCTGTTCTTCCTTTGTTCCCTTCCAACTTTGCCTGCTCATTCCTCGGTCCCGTGGAATTCAGAGATAGACCACGACTCCCAAGTGCCAAATCCAAAGGCTTATTTTTAGCTAATATCATTGTCCTTGATCTTTCTACAGAATCTACTTCCTCTACTTTGAAACTCCTTCTCTATTCACATGATCTGATTATGCTCCTACCAATCTGCTTTCTTTATGTCTGTTCATTACCTTCTCTCTTCTTCCCTTTAAATGTAGTTTTTAAAAATTCTATCCTCAAATCCCCGCTCTCTGCGCTCTCTTCCTTCCTTACCTTTATACAATGCCATGGTTTCAAGCACTGCTTCTACAAAGATCAGCCCACACTCTGAAACTGCAGTCTCATCATTTCTAACATCCACAGAGTTTTCTACCCAGGTACCTGGCTTATGTGTCTAAACCTAAGGCCTCAGTATACATTTCCGAACTTTCCCCCCTATTCTCCCATACATATTCTATGCTTCAGCCAGAGGATTCTGTCTTAAAAGCTGTAGCATCCACAAATCTCTGAATGTAGAATCAAATGTAGCCTAATTTTAGCACCCAGATTGAAACTATCTTGAAAAAAAAATAATATTCCCACTAGTCTCTGGCTGCAATGAGATAATTCTGTGTCTCTCACAGGATTGCACCTTCTTTAGAGTGGGCCTATGAGATTGCCATTTTTTTTTTTTTTTTTTTTTTTTTGCGGTACGCGGGCCTCTCACTGTTGTGGCCTCTCCCGCTGCGGAGCACAGGCTCCGGACGCGCAGGCCCAGCGGCCATGGCTCACGGGCCCAGCCGCTCCACGGCATGCGGGATCCTCCCAGACCGGGGCGCGAACCCGGTTCCCCTGCATCGGCAGGCGGACGCGCAACCACCGCGCCACCAGGAAGCCCCGAGATTGCCTTTTTTGAGATGTAAAACTGTTCATTCTCACCAGGATGAAAAGTGGCAAGCTGGTGAACCCATTAATTCTCAGGATGAAAAGTTTATGAATAAAGAACAAAGATGTCCAAACCTCCAAGGAGCTGGTCCCAAAGTTATAATAACATGAGTATGAATAAGCTTATAGTGAGGTTAGTTTGCTATCATCTCGTTCTTGCTCTTAAGTTTAGTTTATGCAATTTCAAAAGGTACTTTGACTCATGATGTCACTAACACTGCACCACACTATGAAGGGTGCACAAGATCTTTTTCCCTTTTCCTTGTATGTATCATGCTAACGGTAGGATTTGATCCGCATTCCAAAACAGACTTAGGTCTAAAGAAAAGAGTACAATATTTTTCTTTGAAGAGGTTTCACCCATATCCAAGTTCAGGTTTCATGGAGCTAAGACAGAGCAAATTAATTATTTCAGTGGATTATACAAAAACATTCATGAAGAACATTTTATACTTGCAGAGCGTTCTGCTTTTTTCAAAGGGCTATTTCTAATCTCAGCTAACCCTCAAAACAACAAGATGAGAAAACCAGCACTCAGAAAACTAACTGACTTGCCCAAGATAACTCAGAGAGCAAAAGGCTGACTGAATTGCTCTGAATGCTGCTACCTCTGGTATATTTATACAGTCTTATAAACAGGAGGAATTTCTTTCTCCCTGCCCTCAAATGTTTGTTTGTTTTTGTAGAGCACAAAGAGTTAACAGATTGTCCTCCATATCTAAAGGTAAGAAAAGCACTGATTCCGTGACGAATTCCAAACATTTCCATTGTCTGCTCCAGTCATGCCGAACCATAGATTCAGGAGAATTTAAGCAGCCCCTTTCTATTTAATTGATTATATATATTTCAAATAAGCAGGGGGGTATTTGGGATAAGACACTGATAAGAGAGTATAAGCATGTATGAACCAAAGAGAACTAAATCACAGTTTCCTTTAAACTTGCTCTGGGAAAAAAAAAAAAAAAAAAAAAGTCCAAACTGTTTTGAAAGGTTTCCCAGGCTGGTAACAAAGGTCATATTAAAAACTGATGCCTTTCCACATGGTCATATTTGATTATCACTTAAGTGGTTCACCAGCAAACATAAAAGCATCAGGATTAAGCGATAAGAGGGGTCTTCATCAAAATGCCATCAAGTAATCGGTGGGATTTTGCCACATGGGTCTAAATTTATGGTTTCCTAGAAACTAACGCAAAAACTGAACTGAGCTTATAACTGACTAATAATGATCTCATATGGCCCATGCATTCTTTTCTTACCACTTTTTTTTTTTTTTAATTCACTGAGAGGCAGGGTTTAAAACAAGTGTAACAACTCATGAGCTGCCTGCAGGTATCCTGAAACACTGAAATGGAACCCGTAGCTTTTCATATGTCACCAAATTTACAGGGACTAATCCAGCATTCACATATTCGGTTTGATAAAAGCCTTTTTCTTTTTGAAACACTAGTGTAGCACCACCCCCAGTAAACTTGGGTTGTTCATTGTTGGCTTAGGACAGGGTCACACCAGGTGTCCCAGGACAAGAAGTAAGCCATTTTACAATTGTAGGATGACCAGAGTTACAGGATTACCCTTTTCTAAACTATTAGTAATGGAATCACCAGATATTTCCAAGTCAAAATTAATTCTGGAATACTTGTGAGTGTAGGGGAATGATGCAAGAAGTAAATATGTCTAGATAGTTATAATCAGATAACTGAAGTATTAAAATTAAGAGCAGCAACAAAATTTTGTGCTGGGATTAACAAGGGTAGATCTCCATTATCTGGTTATGTTAGGCAAATCAAGTATCAGTAAATTGAGGGTCAGGGTGGTTGGAAGAGGGCTGATTAGTGGCTCATGTTAATTTCCTATAATGCTCAGAATAACTAGATAACGTTCTCTTCACTTCTTGTCATCACAGGATTCCATAATAATAGTCTCTTGAGTTGTAATTTTTCTTTCTGTGGACAATCAAGTCAGAGTTAACAAATATTCATATTATCTATTATAACCAAGAAGTAAAACTATGGTTTAAGAAAAATTATCTGCCATTATATTGTGATTTGACAACTTATCCACTATTAGATAAAAACAACTTAAATTAGTTCTGGCAGATTTGGGACTTGGCAGTTCAAAATATGAACAGCAAATGTAAAAGCATGAAAATGGCATTACTATTATGTGTTAAGAGGATAATACACCTTTAAAGGGTGCCAGTGATTATTCTGCATACTGTAAACAACTGCTGCCAATCAGCTGAGAAAGTGGTATGCAGCACGTCAATGTAACATGGCAAATTCCATTCACCCAACCTAAGGTTTCCTACCCAGGTCACTATTTCTTAATGGGAGCAGTGGGGCTGGATATCATCTTTGCGTGTCATACTCTGTTTCAAATTGCAAAAACAGACTACAGCACAGAGAAGACAGGGCATTTCCAGGAGTCCTCTGAAATCTGTGCAGTAACAGTCTCTAAAATCAAAATGAATCCTGAATGTTAAGGGTCACTTTATGACCCTATCCTGCAGCAAAGCTTAGGGACAGCGAGAGTTCTCATCACCTAGTCCAACTGGACTTTAAGTCCCCACAACTCCACGTCTCCACAGAATACACTTGCAAACTGTAGTCATGTGGAATGAAGAAATGGAAATTTTCTCTATGATCTGAATGAATATTCAGGGTTTCACTAAACAGCATTTAATGGCACTCTATTCTTGGAGTTTTTAAACAGCTGAATATTCAGATATGCACACGCCTTCTATTTTCTTTTATTCAAGGGTCCTCAATTCTCCATCTCCTTGAATTCCTTAACGTATTTTTAAACAATTAGAGTGATATTTTATGGAATTGGGTGCTAAACTTTGAGCTAATGATTATTTTAGTTTCTTTTTGATGGTAATTTAATAAGCATTTCATTCTTCAATCTTCTCCCTCAGCTACTTATTTTTTAAAATGTGTCCGTCAGCTCGTAGCTCATAATCTGGGACTTAATTTTCTAAGTCTATCTCAGATGAGATCAATGGGATTGTCTGATATACTTTTGAAATGTTCTGACCAGACGTGTTGGCGTTGAGGAGACCATACATCTCATCACCTCCACAAAAGGCCACTGCTGCTGCCACGGTACTGGGGACTTCACCTCAAAGTCACTCAGGATGTGGACAAAGGCTGCTGAGTCCCAAACACAGCAGGCTTTCACATGCAGAACCCCTCATAATCCAATTCTAAATACCAAATTGGGACTGCAAGTCAAAGGTTATGACACAGCAGCCTGCATTTTTTTTCCCCTCAAGAGAGACAAAGTAAATTTAGTTGCAATTTCATTTCTTCTAGAGGAGTTTCTAGGATTCAACATAACATTAAATTTTTGGCCTGTCTCTTTAATTTGAGAAATTGTAAAAACGACGACAGATGGCACACAGAATTGACTTATGTCCTCTATTCTTTACTGAAGAAGGGAGTGCATGGAAACTTTGATAAAGGCAGAAGCTACAGTATGCAGGTCGCTATTAAAATTATCTAGTGGCTCGTTGGACAGCTAGGATCAGAACGTTCAGGCTTTCTTTTTTAGACATTCTTGAAAACCAACACTGTTGTAGGTTGCCAGTGATGATCACAGCCCCGACGTTCAGTACCCTCCTGTCCCAGTAAGAACATGACGGATGTGCCATTAGCTCTGAACCTCGGCAACCTCTGAAATTACCACTCTTCCCACCCCAATCTCCAGCCCCCACCCCTCAAAATCATTATGAAATAGGAAGAACACTCAAGCTTACAGTTAATTGGAAACATTGCAAGAGAACAGGAATGCTTAGGACAGCATGTCCATGGGAAAATAAATCACCCAGCATTGTTATATAATGCATTGTGACATCATTTCCTAAAATTAAACAGAGATGACACCAATTCAGCCGATCTCTAGTATAAGGTTCCATTCAAATAATTCACAGATGTTTTCTCCTGGCAAGAAGGAAAACAATGCGAAGGCTAAGGCTATGGGCGGCCTCACTTTGCTGCATGTTTGCGGGAGGCTCTTTCTGCTGGTGTTTTTCAGCTGTGTGTTCTGCACAGGCATTTCCACACAAGCATGTCTCAGCCCATGAGCCCCACTCGTATTCCGTGCACATGTGTATCCCTGAATATGAGAAAGGCCATCTTTCACTGTGTAAGTAAGGCCAACATTTTATATTTGGGATTAATTTGGCCCATAGCAAGCAGTATTAAAGTAGACAGATCTCAGAATCATGAGGGCACTAACTTCCAAGTAGAAATAACTAATGTCCTTGAAATACTGATTCAATTTACCATTCGAGGCCCTTAAAAAGACGTCTAATGATGGAAATTATCACAGTGTCTCCATGGATACCCTTGTGGAAATGGAAAAGTGGAGAAACTGGGGTAGAGGAGAACGAGGCAGGCTGTACTGCATCTCTCACTCGTGGTGATTTCATGAGGTACCAGAGGCCTCAAGCTGCTGGAGTCCCAAGCACACAACCAAAAACCAAAGTACCCGACTTCGTGCAGCACATTATAGTTTACAAACTGACCACACCATCTGGGCCTCGCAGCAACCCAACCAGCTAAGTAGAGCACATATTTACTCTTTTCATTTTGTAGGTCTGGAAATAGGTTCAGAGGTTGAAGAGCTCACCCACGACCACAGAGCTAAAACCCAAGCCTAATTTCACATCCAGTGACCCTTTTTAAAAACCCACACTGTGCTGTCTCTCAGAGAGCCAAGACTCTGGTACTATGAGGAAGCGGGAGACTCTAAATGCTATTCACGTACTGGAACCCTTATGCGGAAGGGGAGGTTCTCTACCAAAAGGAGGCCCCAGCTGAGGCGTTCCTAACCATTTCACAGCCAGTTTCTTTTCTACCTCCCACCCCCATCCCAGAAGGCTCACCAGGATGCTCTGGCTTTCCATGGGCACCAGGACTCTCTAATGTGATCACCTACAACCACTGGGCAGCCATCCAATGTTTACATTGCTCTAGAAGGTGGAGGTTAGACTATGTTCTCTCCTGCCGAGGGGCCTTTGGGACTTGTCTGGCAAAGCTAGTCTCTCCATCTCACACAGTCCCAGGAAAGTATGTAATAATTTTGGTTGCCCAGTTCAACTGGTCAAAGTCTCCTGGTAGCTATTCAACTAGATTAAAAGACAAAATTATAGTTACTTTATAGTATGTACTTATTACAAGAGCCAGGCATGGAGCTGAATGCTTTACGTTGTCTCATTTAATGCCTGCAACGTTGGTTCTAAAATTATCCCCATTCTACAGATATGGAATGTTGAGGTCAAGAGACCTCAATGCTCAAGATCAAGAACCTACTGTGTTGCAGATTCCAGGCCCTGTGCTTTTAACCTTGACACTGTGTTGCCTCATTGAGAAAAGAAACTTCTGGATCTATACAAGATGAAGAGAACCAGTTAAAAGGCAAAATGGTCTAGTCTCGGCCCCCCCCCCCCAATTCTCTCTTCTGTGTGTTTGTGTGTGTGTGTATACACATATACAATACAATAAAAAATGTGAGATGACTAGGTTGACTGTCATATGGTCTTGAATTCACTGGAGAAGAAACAAGTTTCTCTACGTAACATGGAGCTGTATTTACTCATAACTTGGGTGCATTGTCTCTGTAGGACAATATACTTTAAAACACATTTTCATTACTCAAAAGAGACCTTTACAAAATCCCATGAACAAACTCTAATAGGCAAGGAGTGAAACTGGTGAACACCTGAGAGGCACGCTTCATTCCACTCCTTTTACCACCAGAGATATGGAGAGGGGTGAAGCATTTTGCCATGAACAAAGGGCAGAGTTTTTAGAACCTGCATCCAGCAGGCTGCATGATATTACATCACTTTAAAATAAATTTGCTTCTGATTCTGTACACATAGCTTTGAAAGAAGTCCCACATCCACTAAGGGTGCGCTTTATCCCTATGTTTTCAAATAAGAAAATCTTTAGTCAAAAACGGGTATGGGGCTTCCTTGGTGGCGCAGTGGTTGGGGGTCCGCCTGCCGATGCAGGGGACACGGGTTTGTGCCCCGGTCTGGGAGGATCCCACATGCCGCGGAGCGGCTGGGCCCGTGAGCCATGGCCGCTGAGCCTGCGCGTCCGGAGCCTGTGCTCCGCAACGGGAGAGGCCACAACAGTGAGAGGCCCGCGTACCGCAAAAAAAAAAAAAAAAAAAAAAGAAACGGGTATGAGCAAGTGGTGTCTTTGTGTGTGAGCACTTCCTGTTTTCATTCCATGATCAAATATATTCTTTGCAGCACAACTAGGGGAGCTCTTGAAGGTGGCAAGAGAAGTGCCTGAGAAAAGAAGGTGCCTGAGAGCCTAATTGAGCACACTAAGGGCTGCTTGGCGTGGAGGAGTTTTTCATGGTTAAGAATAAACCGTCAGCCCGGGTATTATTTCTTGCTGTTTCTTTCTTTAACTATCTTTGAAGTTAAATAAAAACAGTTGTAATGGCAGGCTTACTTTTATGATATCATAATCTCCATGTGTTAGGGAAAAGAATATACTTCCCTAGGATTTCCCTACGTTTTTTTGCCATTGGGTACTCTCCAGCAAAAGCACATACATTCCAACAGATTCTTTCTTCGATCTTCACTAGATTTCTTAGTCTGAGAAGCCAGGCAGAGCCATCCACCAGTAGAAGAGGGGGGTAACAGTAACACACGATGCGTTTGCTAGTTGAATTTCTAAAAAATATTTACATGGATTTATTTCCTGAAAATTATTGTGAGCCTTTAAATATTTATATGAATTCATTTCCTTAAAATTATTGTGATGTTTAAAGGACATTTTCGAAATTGGTAGTTAGAAACTACAAACTAATTTAAAGTTTACCTTCAGACTAAGAAAGTTCAAAGTGCTTGACTCAGACTATGGAAATTCCTCAATTCATCAAAGAGTTTGGTTTTTTGAGGCCACTTTGGATTTAGTTTAAATATTTTCCTCAGTATCATCGATTAGCTGTGAGTTTATTACCTTTTTCCTCTAAAGCTGGTGGTGCACAGGAATCTGAGAAATTGTTTTAACTGTTACAGTTGTAGTGGAACTTGTTCTTCCAAGAAAACTGAAGGTTAATGATTTTTGTCATATTGAGACTAAGACTTAACAATTGCTACAGTTGGCCTTTGTTGAGGTGAGGTTCTTTTCTCTCTGGGCCTTTTGAGGTATTCAGAATAGGTGACAATAGCTTGCAGTTGAGAACATATGTAGAGAGACCCCTGTGGCTTATTGGGAAAAGTTGCTCCATGCTGGTTGGGTGTTTGGAAAAAAAAAAAAACAACCAGAGTTCTTTTATGTTCTGCTAGTTAATGAATGCATGAATGTCAAAATGGGCCAATGGCCCATTCAGGGGGCAAAGCCTCAGCAGCCCCCTTCTTTAAGAACACATCCTGAGATGCAAAATACATTTGCTTAACAAATTAAAATAATGAGATAATTCAATTAGCCTCTTTTTAAAAAAAGAAAGAAAAAAAGGGTACATCAGGGATTATTGTAATACAAGAACAGGTCATACTGCACAAAAGGGAACAAACCAGTTTGAAATAATGTTAAAGAGACTAATAATGAAGGAATGCACATTGAATCATGCACTTGTAAAGAAATTTACATGAAATAATAATTTAGACTACATCTATTTTCAGTGAGCTAGAGCCAACATTTCACTTTGAAAGTTGAAATTAATTAAATGACAGAAAAATATAGTGGGGCATCTCTATTTCCAAGGACTTCCTCATGCCTGTTAGTGCATGTAAGAAAAGGGGTCTAAATTAACATGTCGTTAGTTAGGGGTCTCTATTCTTGGTTTCTGCTCTCAGAATTATAGCCAAGTAAATCTTTCAGCTCATTAAAGATTGGGAAGTACAAGTTTTACAGAACCATCTTCATCAAAGTTACTGAACCACTTCTCTGCAGTTGGGGTGACGTGGGGATGAAGAGGGAAGACGTTTTCAAAGAAAAAGCCCAGGAGAATTTCCTTCCATACAAGGGAGGTGCAGAAAAGGCTGGGGAGGGGAGCAGAGAGACGGACTGAGAGACAAAGCCAGCGGAGAAAGTAATGAAAGGGGCATGATGTGAAAGAAGGTCATGGGGAGGAGAAAAAGAAAGCACTTAATGGAAAATAAAAAGGAAGCGGGGGACTGAGAGGAGAGGATGACCAGGAGTTTGGGGCACAGGGGTGCTCTGACTGTTCTCTGAGTGTAACCAACACACATGAGTGTGGGAAAGGAGACTGCAACATGCAGATCTGTTTGAAAAATGGGGGAATGGAAGGTCCAGAGAACTTGACTTAACTGAGATTCGGGCAGGACACAGGAAAATTGAACTCGAAATGCTGGTTTCCCGACTCCCCGGCTCAGGCTATTTGAGTCTTCTCTCCCCACTCCAAGGACAGGAATTAATTAAAATTTTCAGTTGGAGAGAGAATTCTGCACAAAGCCTCATGCACATTTATCTAGATGAAAGCAACCTCGGGGTGGGGAGAAGGTACATAGTACACAGTACCTAGTGTATAGTACAGACACAAGGAACACCCAGGAATCACTGGCCACACACAATTCCTCGCCCGTGGCCACGGCGCACAGTGGGTTGAATCCAGGACAGGGAGGTGGGAGATAAGACACCAACAGGGCAAGGCAGGAGGTCCAGCAGGGCTCTGGACACTCCGCGGGAGATTCAAGGCACAGACCTGGGCGGTGAAGGAGAGAGTTGGCCTCAAGAGAGAGGTGCAAAGTAAGTCTTCTCTATTCGGAAAGGTTGGGGGAGCAGGAAAATTTTAAAACCAAGCAAAGCAAACAGCACTTTGCCTCTCCATATTTCCCCCCTTTGACGCTGAGCATTTTGATGGCAGAGGCTGTGAGATTGATATGCAACTGTTAAAGGTGATCGTGATTTTCACAAAGTCATCATAATGTGGTAGAGAGAGCACAGAGCTGGGGACAAGAAAGGCTTGGGTCCTGGTTGCAGCTGGACCTTGAGCCAATCACTTCCTTTTCTGGGTCTGAGTTTCCTGGTTTGTAAACAAAGCAGCCAAATTCCCTAAGATCCTGTTGTTCTGTGAAAATACATGGAGATGTTGGCTTGGAAAGCAATCGTTGAAGTCTTGATTTTCAACCAAGGAAGGCCGAGCATGAAGGAAGACAGAGGGAGGAAGCCAGACAGGTGAGCTGCTGGTGGGAGAAGGCGGCATGCCTGCCATCCACTGGCTCCTACCCTGCCTTTCTTACTTGCTACTCTAACCAAACAAACCTTCAGTTAAAAATGAGAAACCCCTCCCCTCACACTCATTCGACTTCCAAATTAAAAACATTTTACAGGTTAGTAAATCTCCAGCTGAGGTGATGTAGCAAAGAACAGCTGTGAAGTAATTTTGATAATGATGAGAATAATAACCACATGGCAAGGTTCAGGGCTTTGCTGTTGCAGCTTCAGTGCTCCTGAATAGATAAAAGTGATTAAATACTCCCGATTATCCCTGACCAATATGTAATGGATTTACAGCCCTTTCAATTAGTCAGTATTTGCTTAGGACTCATTATTTTGTCTTTGGTTAAGTAATCAACCCAGAGACTGCATGTTCTGTCTAATTCCTCTGAGCCCAGTCAGTGCAGGGCCCTGACCTTTGAAATGGCCATAGCTGCAAGGCAAGAATAACCACTGCCAAGGCAGCCTCGTTGGTTCTCCCAGCTAATCCTGACACCACCGGCCAGATCGATACACCTTAGTTTGCTACTAATGTCCTTACATCAAAATGGCCGATTTAGGAACGTGAATCTACCACGTTGCCCCCCACCCCACCTCCCCACCGCTTCTCCTGCCCCACCCCTTGCCCTTTGTAGCTCTGCTACAAGAGCAGATCAGCTGCTACCGCCATAAATAAAAGTGGAACCTTGTGCTGGACCCATGACACTGTAACTAATGTCATTCAGCATGGCAACCCACAAGTTGGATAATCAACGACCTTCAGCTTTCAATGTGCTACTCTATTTTTAAGCATTAGCCTACATAGAATGGCCTGAAAACAATCTCATAGCAAGAGACAGCCTCTGACATCTTCACCATTTTCCCAGAATTTCCAAATGAACAGTAAAATATGAGTGCCTAGTTCCTCCGTAAAAATATATTGTAATGTTTTTGTCATGAGGGTCTTAGAGTCAATGGTATATAGAAAATGATGCATAAAACCGACTGCAAACAGGAAGATAAACTGTTACTATAAAAATGTTGCACATAGTTGATCTTTTCCCACAGGTGAACAGGATCGGCTTATAAGATAATGGACTTGAACCGCTAAAAACAAATCTTCAATCTCTACCTTAGAAACAAAGGCGTTATAGCACCTATAACCTTTCTGCGTTTGTCATATAAACATGTGACATGTTTGCAAGCTGCTTCAGCAATTAGAGTTGCCCCCGGTACCATGAGCTTGGACATGCATGTGGCAAAGTGCTTTATTTTGCCTGCTAGAGGAGCTGGCTTTCGTTACGAGTGTAATCGGCAACGTTTACGGATTCATGAGCTTCTTACAGCTGTCTTCCCTTGGTTGCAGTTGCATTATCTGAAGTTGCTCTCATACCTTTTAGCATAAATAACACATTTACTTATATATACTGTTTAGGGCCCTAGACCATTTTTAATAAGGTCCATTCCTGACCTATGGAAACAAAAACTCCTCCTTTCTACAGGGTACTCTTTGGGTGGTGAGAGTCGGTAAAACCTTAACTGCTCTGTTAACCATCAGATTTCGAGAAAGGGAAAACAGGCACTATTTTCAAAAAAATCTGTACGAGCCCATCTAACTTGCTAGGAGAAGGCAAAACAAAAAAACTTATTTTTCTCTTTCATCTTGACTTACTGTGAGGTGCTGGAAGAGCCATGCTCTCATGATATTTGTTGCTACTTTGGGGAAAATGCCTCTTTTCTTCTGGCGTTTTTTGTCCTTGTCTGGATCATCATCGTCACCTGTGCCAGGTGAAGCTACACTGTTGTCTAAACCATCCCCTAGTAGAAAGAAATGAAAATACATTAGAGAAAACACAGAAAGGGTGCCAACAACAACGAGCAGCTAATGACAAGCTCAGCTAAGCTTGTTGAAAGAAATCCATTAAGCGGGTATATTCTCTTTCATTAAAGTATAATTGGAGACACAAATATGTAAAAGACAAAATTAAACCAGACCTCTTCAAATGTTAATTTTGTGTGTCTCACACTCGCCCATATCATTAATTCAATTCTAATTGTGCTCTTGACACAGTGCAGTAGCTCTTTGTCAATTATGGAATCCAGTGTGGGAAAACCGCCATCAGAAAACCCATTCAGTGAAAATGCATCCCCATGTGCAGAGTGAACACATACTGTAGGGTAATCAAGTTAAATGTTCTGTAGTCTATATATTCTAGGCTGCCTGCATAGGTGACAGTAACTGTGTCACTGTTCATTGCACATAACACACTGCCTGCTCAGCCCCTCCTAGAACTGTCACCTCCTAAGCACGCACATTCACACACTCCTCAGATGACCCTGGACTCAGCATCCGCGTGACATGAAAACTTTTAGCTCTCTGCACCACTGATCATTATTAAAAAAAAAAAAAAAAAAAGATGCACATCAAGGTAGGGTGCTCACTTAATCAGAAGTTTCTATCAACATCTTTCTCTTCTGTGCTTTTTCTCTGGCATTAATTGTGCATTAGCAAAAATCATTTACTTTTAACAGTCATAGTTATTTTTTCTTGCCCTCCAGCAAAAATGCCTTGAAAGCCTGCCTGGAGGGCATCTAAATTATGTATCTGAAAAACTCTTCTGGCAAGGCATTGCAGGACCCCTACTTTCTTAAAATTCATACGAGCACGTCTTCCTGTTTTTGGGAAGGCATCAATCAAGAGGAGCAATATATGCCATATCCCTACATTAATATTTGAACTAATAACTTTAAAAAAAGGAAAGAAACAAGATCCGACTTGTGGCATAATCAAATGCAAAATAAATGAAGAATACGGGGACAGCACTGGGGCTTTATAGATGGCTGTGTTTTCCTTGCACATCATTAGCCTGGAGCCACACGAAAGAGGAAAACAGAGAAGTGGAGAGTTTATGCTCCCTGCTGGTGTTTAAGAAGCCAGGGTCCTGGAAGGACATCTGGGAATTGCGCTGAGATGGGGGTTTTTGTAATTTAAGAATAGACATTCATTAGCAGTAAATGCCATAAATCCCATGCTAAGTAAAAACCTTGTCCAAGAAAGCCTAAAACAATAAACTCTGTGCTCAATGTAGCCAGAGCTAGACGCTCCGCAGCTTCCCAGGGAAATGCTATAGATCGACTGCTCAATCCCAGACCAGCTTCCTCCTCCTGGATTGGGCCACATGGGATATCCTGCCACAGGCCCCTCGCCTCCTAACCTGTCCCGTCTGCTTGGTGGGCTTCCCTGTACCTGTTCTTTTCCTTTCGCACCACAAAAACCCTCAACCTTCTTTGGCCAGAGAAGCAGAAAAGCCACAGCAGAGAGCTGGCAGATTAATTTTATTGACATTTCCATTTTCACTGCAATGCGATACCCTCCATCACATGGAAGAGATGACCCTCACTATTTACAGACTGACAGGCCACTTCATTACAACCACCCTGCCCCAAGGCAAAGCAGCTCCCTTCCATCTGCCCAAACACTAGAGCATGACCCCGAAGTTGCTGTTCTCTTTTTCTTTGCCGTCTGTTATGATTAAAAAGAAAAAGTGAGTGGAAAGGACCCCAAGTAGTCAAAGAACTAATCAGAGTACAGGGAAACAAAAGCATTTGACTTTTGAATACTGGTTAGATGGAGTCTAGTCTTCATCTGTCTACCCTCCCTACACAACCATGTACACGAGGGGGTCACTTGCACAAGGACACACACACGCACGCACACACACACACACACACGCACGCACACACACACAAGCTCAAGCAGGGACATGCATACACGCTTTCCACCATGCCAAGGAACTGCTGCAAGGCAAATTCTCACCCACACTAATGGCTTCTGACTGCTCCTTGGCAACCCTAGCATTTTAACCTGGGTGGATATGCTCTCCAAAATACAGACACTGAAGCGATCTCATCAGCTGTTCATGTGACACAGATGGAGAGTGGCTATTAGGAGCCAGGCAGTGGGCCTTGGGGATCTGAGGTGCTGTTCTATAGCCTGAGGCGATTTTGAAAAGCAGTACCCGGAGATGAGGGAAAAAAACCCACACTGCAAGTGCAAGTTTGAAGTCAGTCTGTCTGTCGACCTACCACGGATAAAGATATCTTTGTCTCTGGATGGAAAAATCTATGTGGGCTATCTGGATGTACATTTCAGATAATGTATGTATGGAATGGCTCTTCCTTCAATGTCTTCCAAATATAAAAACACACACTGTAAACAATGCCTGTGTGTATATATTTCTTCCTAAGCACATATGGTTTCTGTGTATATGTTTAAGCTGAAATTGTCAGGATTTTGTTAAAAATCTCATTTAGCTTTTTTTGATAGATTTCTTGAATATACTTATTTTAAAAGGTTAACGGCTTAATTCAAGGAAGTTCAACAAAAAAAGGCATTTGCCTTTTTAACCCAATCAATGACCTTAAAAATGAGAGACAGGGTTTCCACAGTACTTTTCTCTTGCTTAAAAGCAAAGAGGGCTGGTAACACCTTCAAACTATATGATTCACTATATTTAACTCAAGAAAAAAAAATATAGCTGGATTGAGCATTCTTTGATGACTGACTTAAACTGGAGAAGACAGGAGCATTACATACATTTTAATATAAAGCGGTCCGTTTTATATAAATGTATATAAACGTAAAATATTTGAATTTGGATCCAGTGTGACAAATAAGTGTAAAGAAAAATGCACCTATTTTTATAATAACCGGATACTAGACATTAGATTTTAAATTAATATTACTCTTTATACCTCTATAAAGATAGGAATTTTCTTCTCCAAACACACAATAAACTTGTTTTTTCCTCCAATGGATTGTGAACCAACTCTAGCATAGAGGACTAACAACAGCAATTTTTCTTTTAAAAGAAAAATTTTTAAAGGCAACTGTGTGATCTGCAACCTAAAACAAAACCGTGCAGATGATACTAAAGTAATCCTTAAAACGGACATTGTTTCCCTGTTTTAGGGCTGAGTTGGCAATCCTTGGCATCTGTGCCAAATGAGTTTCTGTGCTGAAAATGGTGTGTATACGGGCACAGATGCACGTGTCAGAGGAGGAAAAGGAGATAATGGCATGTATCTAAGCATCTGAAGTAAGGACTCAGAAGTGTGGGATCCATGATGTGGGCAGGAACTGTGTCTTGTTTATCTTTTTATCCTGAGAGCACACCTTCATATCTGAGCCAGAGTAGACACCCAGTGATGGTCTGCTGCATGAGTAAAGGGCTAAACTTATCAATGAGTTTATTCAAGGGCCCTCCCGTCTCTTTGATAATCCCAGACTGGGGCGACTGCACTCTTCATGGTCCCGAAGGGGCTGGGTGGGCTGCCCGAGTGCAGGTAGTCACTTCCAAACATGCCAGGAATGGCACTTCTTTGAAGAACTCAGTGCCCATTAGAGCCTTTTTAAAGGGCTGACCCAAGGCCATTCCAACAGCATTGCCACCTCTGACGGGGGAAAAACTAAATAAAGAACTACTGGGCATGCTTCTTTTAAAAGGTTGCTAATCCCTTGACTAAAGGCACAGTCTAAGTTTGGGGCAAAGATACTCAAAATAGCTGCGTGTTACTGAACGCACTGTGTGTGACCATGGAAAGAAATACTCAAGGCCTGTGGATAGATACCTTTGAAGTGGACTAAATTATCAGGGGAGATTGTTAAAAACACAGGTCCCCAGGCCTTATCCCAGACTTACTAAATCAAAATATCCTGGGGCAGGGACAAAGAATTTGTATTTTTAACAAGTTCCTTGGGTTTGGTTACACAATCAGCCTAGCACTGGTTCTTAAACTGGCTTTTGGAAGCCACCGAACTAGATGACCTTCTAATTTGAGATAAGATGCAACCTCAAGAACAGGTGAATAGTTAAAATTCTATTCTACTGCCACAAATGGGGTTAGTGGTCACGGTGAGAAACTACAATCTGGCCAGGGCCTTATTCACTGGGGGAAAGCCGTGGTGCTCTCCATCACAGGTACTGGCCAACACAAGGTAGCCCCACCTTATCTTCTGATGGTGAGGGTTAAACAGGAAGAAAGAAGCTGTAGAACACTGGCTCTCAGAATACGGACCAGCGCCATTAGCAGTGGCAAAGAAATTGCGAGAAATGCAAATTCTTGGACCCACCCCAGACCCACTGTATCCGAACCTCCAGGGATGGGGCCAGACAATTGTCTGAGGGTCACTAAGCACTCCAGGTGATTCTGATGACACTCAAGTTTGAGAAGCACTGGTGGAGGGCACAGAGAATATCCCTTTAGCCCACTACCCCTGGTGGTGGTTGTCTAAAGGCCTGAATCTAATCTCTGGGTCCTCCACCTGTTTCAAGACTCTGAGGTATTTTGACAGCATCTCCAGCTGGATTTACACCCATGCTCTGGAGGAGGAGGTCACAGATGCTTTCCATAGCTGAGCACACTACGCTCAGAACAGGCCACTGCCAGGGGAAGCAGCCCCAGTCTACACCTACCTAGAAGAGCAATACTGAGGGAGTCTAGTTGCAAGGAAGTTAATCCTGGGATACCATGGGTATCCAGGTATAGGCAAAATCCATTTCTGTAGCTATGTAGCCAGTGAATCAAGGAAATATATAGGCACATAATGAGAGGATCCTCAGATGATTCTAAGCAGAAATTCCCAATCCATACAGTTCTGGGCCATAAAAACTGCCCAGGCAAAAGGACACCACTTCCTTTCATCGGCATATTGTCTTAACCCCATTTAGCCAAAAATCTGTCTATATTTTAGACATCAACTGCTTGGCTTGGAATAAAGAAACGATACAAACAGTGATGATGTGCTACGATGAGTCCAATACCACTGGGATGTGGCCTTCTGCCCTATCAGAAATATAGGGCAAGCGCAACAGCCAAGAGGGTCCTAGTCCATTTTTTTCTTCCTATTCCACCTCCCTACCTCCCCCGAAAAACAGCCCCGACATTTATCAGTGAAGAAACTGAGGCCAAGAGGTTAAATCGTTGCCTAAGATTCCACAGCTACATGTGATCAAGGATAAACCAGAGTCCAGGTAACTCCAAGTCCAATGTTACTACTACTGGTATTCTCACATATTGTAAGTTATTTTTCACTTTTCAAAGCATTACCTCATTTGAACTCTGTTATCAAACCAGGCTTGATCCTACAGGTAAAGATCTAAGTGCAGAGGAGAGATTAGATCTAGGGCCCAGGGGCTGGGACTGAGCTAGAACTGGTCCAGGCTGGTCCAGGTTCAAACAGAAATGTGCAAACTTTTCTCTCACAAGTAAGCCAGTGTCTGTACAGTCTTTAGATATATTCATTACAGCAAGAGTCTTTGAGACTTGGGATTTTTATAATGGGTTTATTGTGGTCCAAGTGGAGGCCCTTATATGGACAGCACCAGACTGACCTTCAGAGCCCAGAGATGCTGCAAATATCTGAGCATCTACTGTCCATACAGTCAGGATCTCAAGGCTGTGATGTCATCACTGTGCAGTACTATGAACTACTTCACGGAGCTGTAACTAAAGTGATGTATTCCCTGCCTTAAAATCACTTTTTAAAGATAGAATAAGGCTTCTGTGACATTTGGCACCCTGTCAAATCACAAACATCTGAAAGTAACCTCTCAGTATTGTACTTTCAGAGAAATATTAGGACAAATGAATACATGTTTTGGTTAATAGCATTTGTACTTCTTTTGAGTAAGTCGGTGGCACATTATTTAATCCTCACTTCTCCCAGTTTTGGACAAAGTTTAATAGTTAAATATGTTCATATAAAATATATACTGTAAAAAAGAGTGATATCTCACCTGAAAGAACATGGCTTTTTTTCCCCTTCTCTTTTTTGATAAATAGAAACTCACTATATTTATTATCATTTTTATTTTGGGCAATGTAAATTCACTAATTTCAGACACACACACATATCTTCCAACCTACTTCCAGAACTTAGGTGTATTCATGAATATATAGATATTTATATGTCTGATTATAAACTTTAAGTATATAAATTATATTGTTACCTTTTTCAAAGAATTCACTAATTTGTTCATAAGTATCCAAATATATTTGTAGATGAACTGCACATTTTTGCCTATAGTCATATATACATACATATATATACATATACAAGTTTATAGAATTCTTAAATGTTAGTGTTTAATGTTCAATAGCGTAGTCCCTTTTCTACACCATTTCTGTCTCCTAGAATACAGGATCCTCCTCTTCCTTATCAATACTGCTGTCACTTTCATTACCCTCAATATCACAAGTAACTTTCACTGGACACTTGCAATGTTCCAGTCCTCAATCTTCACAACAAATGAATGAAATAACTACTATTATCAATTCCATTTTATATATAAAGAAAACTGAGACTCAAAAGAATTAAGTAACTTGTCAAAGGTCACACAGTCAGGAAGTGGCAGAGAGGTGCTTGTCCTGTAAAGCCCATGCTCACAACATCTATCCTCTCCCTTAGGCTGCCAGGAAAACAAGAAGAGGTGAAAAGTGAAGCTAGATTCTGGGTTAGCCCTCACTGCTCAAGAAACAAACCCCAAGAGTGAGGCCTTATATACTGACATTCATGAACTAAAGAGACAGTGGGTGACAGCACACTTAAAAGTAACTATGAACCAAGAAACAAACAGATGCATATTTTTACAGTTATGTCCATTATCTGCAGGACTATTATTGTTCCCTGTAGACCTAAAGTTCAAATTAAATATGATTTTGAAATAGGAGTATCTGTTTAAGAACTTTTCTGAGCCAAGGGATCTTTCAAAATTCCATGCCTTTAGCCCTGTGCCCTTGGCCAAAAATGCCCTTTGTCTTCATTTTTTTTACTCCTTCCCATTCTTCTTTGCCCAGGCAAACTCCTATTCAAATTTCAAAACCCAATGAAAAAGGAACCTCCTTTGTAAAGCTTTCTCTATTTCCCGTTAACAGAGCTGGTATACTCTGCTTTTGATTTCTTCAGCAGTTTGTTCCTTTCCTCTGCTATATTTACTTTTCTGTTTTGCAATTTATCTGTCTATTAATTTGTCTGTCCTGCTTGACTGTGAGCTTCTTCAAGGCAGGGGCCCCGATTCCCAAGCCCTGACACAGAGTAAACAGTCAAATGTTAGTGGGATGGACAAATTGGCAGCAAGAGCCTTGAGACGTATTATTAGGCCCCTATGAGAATGTAACTTGCTTTGAAGAAGGTCCATGAAGGGAGTCCTTGGCTCTGGTAATCCAGCCACCCAGCCTCGGGCTCCCTCACACCACTCTTCCTACTCTAGAGGCACTGGGTGTATCATGCCCAGTGTTTTACTGCTCAGGAGGGCATGGCCCTCCTCAGAGATGATCCTTACATGTCTGGGACACGTGTCATATATTGTTTTTTTGAAAACGGTGCTCCATTTCTCAAACCTGCCCAAATCCAATGGGGAAGAGAGACTCCTGGGATACAGTGGCTGCCCCTTGCCCAGGCTGTTCAGATTATTCGGAGCATTACAGTTAAAAAATGAAGTATACTGTAGCCATGGAACTGCAACACAAAGCTCTTTGGAAACTCATTTTCTGTCATCATTCTTTATGCTTTTTCCCCATTAATATGGTACTTTGAAAACAGGATTAAAATGTACTGAGTCAAAAGGTATTTTCATTCAGGGACTACCTTCCAGGAGTTTAACATAGGACATCCCACTGAGAAATCTGAATCAGGGTTTTCAATAAGAGGCAAAAAGAAAAAAGAAGGAGAAGAAGTAAAAGTAGAAATAGAAGAAGAAGCTGCCTTTGCCCAGTTCTATGTTAGACTCTAGCTTTACAAAGCTTGCTTTCCAAGAACCATCCTCAGAGTAAATCTGCAATTTACCTTTTTCACATCAGATGAGGTTGGGGGGAGGGGGCAGCTACAGACCCAGAAATGTGGGGAGGGCAAGGGGAGAGAGGTGGGGTGAGGGGCCAGCAGTGAGACCTGCTAATTACTGATCTCTTTTACTCTCCTGCTGTGCTTAACTGTCTGGACACGTTAAAGTGAAATTTTTCTGTGATTTTTCAAGTGACTGGTTCATGGCCCACTAGCATGGAGGGAAGCAGGAGAGGTGAAATGCTTTCGTTTACATGCAACATTTACTAACTGTGTGGGTTTTCCGACATTAAAGAGAGGACAGTGACCCAGGCCACCTTTTTCACACTCAAAAGAGCACTGAAAAAACAAGTCTTCATCGGCTTACCTCAGGCTTCCCTGGTCCTGAACACCCTCCCCCCGGGGTATGAGCAAAAAGGGAAAAAAAGAGGGGATTTTAAGCTCCTTTCTCTTCAACTTTTCAGGCTGTATAAGCAGCATTTAGCAAATTCAGCCCCAAATGGCTCCAAATGCTCAGAGCTGTAGGGGCTCATTCTTTGTTCTCCTCCCTCTATTTACACAGGATTTACGCAGGCTCTCCACTGAAGAGACCGAAAGCACTTCCATTCTCACTGGCTCGGCTGGACTGTGGTCCTGGCCGCTGGCCCGGCCTACGCTGGGGGATTTCTGCCACCTGGAGAAGGCGACAAACTGCGCCCTAACTCAGTGATCCCGAGACAACCTGGCCCGGTGCAGGCCGCTGCAAAGCTCAGGCCAGAGAAGATGAGCTAACCTTCCAGAAGAGACCCGAAAACCCAGCCAAGGCTGTGCAAGTAAACGTGTGTCCAGAGACAAATAACATGCACTTTAAAATATGCAGCTATATGATAGAATGGAAAGTGGTGGGTGAAAAAAAAAATTCAGACTGCAGCTTGGATGAAAACCACTTCACCCACTGGTTGGAAAAATAAAGTGTAAAAACAGACAGATGGACACATATGTAAATGTGGCAGTGTTTTAGGCTTTAGCTGGCAACGTGAGCGTCGTAGTATAGTTTTGCACGCCTGTATTTTCCATATCATGTTGAATCCTGTTAACTGTTGAACAGAAACATCCTCATACTGGTCCTTGACCAAATCAGTCCCCTCAATTTACCCGTCAGGAGCCATAAAATGGCTTTGTTTATTGACTGGAACCCTCTAATCCTTTATAGCAGAAGTGAACAAGAAAGCTTCCAAACTCTTAGCCTGTGCTTCCCTGAAGCTGGTTACTCTCATCTGAAATGTATATGTATTTCTAATTTATGCTTCACTTAAGTTGATTTCTCTCATTGAAATATACATATATTTCATAATTTATATATATAGATAAAATTTCACTTGAAAAATAATTTTAATTGAAGAATAGTTGATTTACAATGTTGTGTTAATTTCTGCTGTACAGCAAAGTGATTCAGTTATACATATATACACATTCTTTTTCATATTCTTTTCCTTTATGCTTTATCACAGGATATTGATTACAGTTCCCTGTGCTATATAGTAGGACCTTGTTGTTTATCCATTCTATATATACCAGTGAAAATTTTTAAATATTTCAATAAAGGATATCTATTCCCCTAGCCTCCCACAGAATTCTCTAAAGGATATCGACTGAATCCAGTAGAAAAGTAAATTCCTTTTCCTTTATAATTCAGCAGATTGCCTAATCTCTGTAGTAGAGGATAATAGAATGTACTTGTTCCTCAGTTACCTGATAAGCACCTATAAAAGTTCAGAGTAGGTTCCGAAGTTATTCACAGGACATCATAATAAAGCTCTTCTGGGCACTCTAATGATTCATTTTTAGTGATCTCTCAAATGCCCTTTCCACAGTTAACACTCAGATTTTATTAAGGTGGAAAGCATGGACAAATGTCCACTCAAGTCCCAGCTCTCAAATTTGACTCTCCTTGCATTACACTACCTACAGCTAAAGCTTTTTTAATGTTCCGTTTGCCTCCCCAGAGTGGCATTTCAGCTAACAGAGTTCACAATCTTTCAGCCCTAAACACAGAAGGCTGCTATCTTCAAGTCATCCTAGGAATGTGCCAGATACCATCATCTCCCTCCTGCAATACAAAGAACCAGAAAGAGAGAGAGACCAAGAGAAGACCAAGCTGATCAAGTTACCAACAGCCCAGAATGCCCCTCTCAGAAGGTTAATCTTTGAACCAGTAAATGTTATAATTAGGAGCCTTGAAGTTGGACTGAGGCTGTTCATTGAAAGAAAGACCCTAAAAGAGAAAGTATGAATGGAACACATCTCTTTCACCTAATGGTTTGACACAAGGGTCATGATTTTTATGGGAAATTATACAAAAATGAGTTGTTATGATGTTTGAGTCTCTTTCCCACATCTCCTATAAAAGAAAAAAGGTGGTTGGGGAGAGATGACGTCCCAATTTCAGTTAGCTATGTTTGAGTACAAATTGTGAAAATTATGCAAATAACAATTTTGGCACCTTTGCTAGAGGAAAACATTATTAAATTATGCTCTAAGTATTTTGTCTGCTTTAGTAATTACTCTCATGTAACTGTAAATATAAATAGCTGTTATTCTGTTTAAATTTTTAATCATGCAAAATATTGTCACACAAAAGTCCTTCTGTTGCAGTCTAACTGGGATTTTCTTTTTTAAAATATCCATATTTAACTGAAGTGGACTATTTTTAGCATTGTAAAGTGTTTTAGTAAAGATAGCTGGCTAACATCTCCAAATCAACAGGTCTTTCAAGGAAAGATATGGCCTTTATATTTGCAAAAAGAATTTCCTACAAAAGACCAACTGTATTTTTAACATTTTATATGAAACTAGAATACAATTAGTCTGCTTCCAAGAATGTATTAATTATATTAAATCTGTACGTTCAGTATGTAACAATAACAATGTTCTCATTTTATTGTCAACTATAGGATTTTATATCTTACTATCTCTCTTAGCATACTTTAATATGAAATGAAACATTAAATATCAACCAATAATAAAATTCATTAGGGGGAATAACAAAAAAGCAAAGTTCTATCTGTAGCAGAAATTATTTCATTCAATTTTTAGGATCCTTACTTCATTATCTTATTTGCTATCTAAAACAAAAGTAGGGCCAATACATTTTTATAATATCAGTTGATCAGTTTGAATTCTTAATATGGTATTTCTCTGTGAATTTATATCAGTAGATACCATTTCAAACAGCAGAACAACAACAACAAAAAAGACTTTTTGAATATTTCTTCCATTTTCTCAATTACTGTAAAATGAAAACAATAGAATATTTTAATAAAAGTACAACTTTGTAACTGACATTGTTAAATAATTTCAAAAAAAATCCTTTAACTTTAAACAAAAGCTAGCCATCTCTGTGATAATAATAATGCTTACTAAGACAACAGATTGGACTATCTATCAACATTCCCTTTGGAAAGTTTTCTACATATAGAAAAAAGAACAATAGTACCTGTGAAGTTGATAACTGGTTTTAGGTGAATATTTTTAAACTGTTAACATATCATAAGTGGAATATGTGTGTTATTTATTAGAAAATTATATTTTGTACATTTTTCAAAGAACACTTTCACACAACAGAGTTTCCTAATAAAACTCTGGGGTTTTGTTTAACAAGTTTATAAACTAAATTGCTAACATTTAAAAAGTAACTACTGTGCATTTAGGTATTCTACTTATTATGATTGTTTTAAATAAATCTACTATGATTTGAGAACAAGCAGGTATATTTTTATAATGTAATGTAAATAGATATCCACAACATACATGTGATAGTCCTATGGGGAAACATAATGTGACTGTTTAGTAAGAATAATCTAAGATAGAGTAAATTGACTATTCTTCATATAGCCTATGGACTAAAAAACCACAGACACGAGGCCCTTTAAAAGTACACTTTAAATGGAGAATGACTGCTAACGAGTATATAATCTTTGGGGGTGATGAAAATATTCTAAGATCGATCATGGTGACGGTTGCACAACTGTGAATATACTAAAAACCAATGAATTGTACACTTTAAATGGGTGAATCATATACTGTGTGAACTGTATCTCAATAAAGCCATTATATTTTTTAAATGAATATATTCTGCTTCCTTATTCAAAACAGCATGCTGGACAAAGTATAAAAGTCTAGTAGCTGAGTTTAAAGGTATCCATAATCTTTTCTGAGTTGCTTCAAAACAATGTGATTTCTAGGCCACTTTAAAATGTCATCTTAGCACCTTGCATATGGACAGACATATGTACTCAAAAACATTTGGGATGGATTTTATACTGTTTAGTTTACAAAGATACGCATTGATGGAAAGCAGACTGACCTTAATATGGTAATGAATTTAATCCTTCTCCACTCTCAATCCTATTGATTACAGCAGAACACTAGTCCAAATTATTTACCTCTTTCAAGGCTTACTTTAGCTACCAGAATATCTCCAGAAGACTTACACACACACACACACACACACACACACACACACACACACAACTACATTTCTTCTACATAAGCTTCTTCAAGTCAGGCACCATATCTTTTATTTTTTTCATAACATTCTTAGAACTTTGTATAATGTTATGGGTATAGTATATGCCTAAACTTTAATTAAATGAATGGATGGATAACTCTCATATTCCTTGGAATATGTTTTATTCTTTGTGCATTTATATCTAAAACTTGGAAACAGAAGCTATCTACGAATGTTGGTCTCTAAGAGTTGAAAACTGGTCATAGAGTTGATGTTTTATAAATTTCAAAGGCATTTTCCTATAAGATACACTGCCTGGAAGAAGCAACTTTATTGAAAGAGATAATTAGTGATAGAGGTGCCCTATATCTGGAAAAGTGCCCTACATACTTGGTTCACTCTTTTTCTAAATTTCTGACTTTATTGTATTTTGGGGGGCAGCTGTACTACTCTGTTTGTAGTAGCCTCTTTTGGAGGCTCACTTCTAACATATTCCTTGCCCTTCCACTCTGTCCCTCAGCCCCATCCACACATAATCACAGAGGAACATACCCTTGGGGGAAAATGTTGATGCAATGGAAGAAGCATGAGCTGGGTGATAAAAGAGATCTTGTATTGAATTTCCAGATCTATTCCTTACTGGTTGGGTATGACCTTGGTCAAGAAATTAACCCTCTAGGGCTTCCCTGGTGGCGCAGTGGTTGAGAATCCGCCTGCCAATGCAGGGGACGCCGGTTCGTGCCCCGGTCTGGGAAGATCCCACATGCCGCGGAGCGGCTGGGACCATGAGCCACGGCCGCTGAGCCTGCGCGTCCGGAACCTGTGCTCCGCAACAGGAGAGGCCACAACAGTGAGAGGCCCGCGTACCACACACACAAAAAAAAAAAAAAAAAAAAAAAAAGAAATTAACCCTCTAAACCTAAGTTTCCTCATCTATGAAATGGAAAGAATTATACATACCCAATAAGTTAATTATGAAAATTAAATGAAGTAATAAGAGTAATTATTAAATCCCTATCTTGTACCAGGTGCTTTACACTTATTAACAAGCTTAGGAACTTCATACATGACATCTAGCCTCACACAGTACCTAACACATCAAAGGTGGATCAATAAATGCTAGGTATTTCCATTCTTAAAATGAACTAATATGAAAGGATAAATGAAATGTGATATATCCATACACTGAAATACTATTTAGCAATAAAAAAGCACAAACTACTGACACATACAATGTGTCACATCTCAAAGTCATTGCACTAAATAGAGGAAGCCAAATAAAAAACTACATATTATATGATTCCAAATATATTAAATTATGTAAAATGCAAACAAATAGATGGAAAGCAGATCAGTGGTTGACTGAGGACAAACACAGAGGGAAGGATGGGCTAAAAAGGAGTACAAGGAAACTTTTGGGTGGTGATAGAAATGTACCGTATCTTGATTATGGTGCTTGTCTCATAGGTATACACAACTGTCAAAACTCATTAAATTGTATACCTTAAATGGGTGAATTTAGTATGAAACTTATACCTCAATAAAGTTGATAAAAATAATGTTAAGCAGATTATAGTTAAATCTCCATAAACCTGTTATTTGGCATAAAACAGATTTTAGTGGAAAATACAGCTCACAATACAGAGGTGTAGGAGTGGGGATTCTCCCAGTTTTTGCAGTAAAGTTCTGAAAGAATGAAATGATTTAGGGCAGCAATTGAAAGATGCTATGGGGAGAAGCCCATCATGATATTTATAAACCTGTTGATTTATACTATTCTCTTTAACTTCATGAAGATGTAAAGTAGATGGTCAAAACGCACTTTGCAGATTTTACTCAAAAGTATTTTTCTCCAATGGTCAAATCCCATTATGATAAATACTGTTAACAAAGAACTATTCAGGTTACAAAAAAAGTACCAATAATAGTCAAGAAGGTAATAGAAATAATTCTTAAGCCACTTTTAAAACTCTTGGGAAATTCAGTATTAACCCATTCCTCCTAATTGTAAGAAGGTCTAACACTGGAGATCTTAGTCAATTTCAGAGGAAAATGACACCGTTATGAAAGACTCTGAGCACCCTTAAGATTAAAAATGAATGGGAAATAGAGAATTAATATTAACCCTTGCCAACCAGCTCCATACCTTCAGATAATCCCTGAATCCTTTGTATGAACACAGAACTAATATTTGTGGAGCACCTTGTAAGTGCCAGGTACAATAGGTATCCTCTCATCCACAGGATAGTTCAGAGTTCAGTATTTTAATCACTTTAATATCTTTAGAAAGTGAAGCCAGACAGGTTAAGAAACTTGCCTAAAGTCACGTGGCTAGTCGGTAACAGAGCTGGATCTTCAACTCAAGTCTATGAACTCTATTTCACAACACAGCCTCTACTCCCATATGGAATGGAATTCATATTTTTTAAAAAAGTAGACTGTAGGGAAAACAGTGCTTTATGGCTTTGAACCTGGGTAACTGGTACTTACTAATGCCTGATCATGGCCAAGTGATTCATCTGAATTTGGAGGTATATGATATTTGGCTCACATCAGATAACGAATAAGAGTTAGTTCAATTTCATTCTTACTTTTTCCTTCCTTCTTTCATTTCTTTTTAATGACTCATTCACATTTTAAAAAAGAAAAAAAAAACCTATGAAAACAGAGTCACCACTGGCTGAAAAACACATTTGCTTAAGAAAAATAATCTTTTCCTCATTCTTCCAGAACTCATACTTCAAAATGGCACAAAAGCAAAAGGCCACGTTTGCCACTACGTAGGAAATATTACCACACCTGATTGCCGTCCAATTACAGAAAGACCAGGAGCTGAAAGCCAGGTAGTTATTAGTTTGTCATAGCATACCCCTACACTTTGTCACGAAGACAAACAACTCAACTTGAGGGCACCAGTGTGAACTTTATTCGGGCCATGTTGGCTGATAAAACAGGAGCTGCAAAGGTCTTTGTTTGAAAGAAAACATTGTTCAACCATTTCCCAGGAGGAAAAGGAAAGGGTCTGCCTCTCAGTAGGTTTGTTCATATACCTGTGGCAAACCAACCCAAGAGAGAACTGACATCTTTGCTGTAAGATCAGATCTCAGAGCCACCAATCAAACGGCAGTCCAACCTTAATATGCTGATGCAGCGAATTTCCGGATCTTGATCACACTAGGCTAGGGAGTCATTCTTCTCAGTGATAAAGTCGGTGAATGCACTCTTGAGAAGATAACAAATTAAAAACCAGCTGACTCGACATCATTTGAGTGAGGAATTCACTGCTGACCCAGTACAACACAATTTCTACCACCAGTCAGTAATCACCAAAGAGGTAGCCAACTTCATTTCATAATTGTAAAACTATTCCTAACACAGGGTCTCAGCACAGCTAAATGATAACTGTCTGATTCACATCATGAAGAGCCACTGAAATTGGTAATGACTTCCTCTAGTATTTATATCCTGAGTCTTACTTTATGTTGAAATTCCAAGATTCTAAAGCAAATTAGAAATTCTCAAAAGTGGTATATTATTTAAATGACCAGAAACATGACAAGAACTACGTAACTTTGAGGATTACTCCATTTTGAAACTGTATTTTTTGAATCTATAGTCTTCCCATTAAAATACCTAGTTTTTCTATAGCTGATGTATCATGCTGGTGGAAAGTGGAATTGACATCCTCTATACATCGACCACAAAATATTAGGAAAATAATTACCTAACTATTGTGTGACTTGTGTCCCGGACTTAGAAATGTGTGATCTTGGATAAAAATACCTTACATTTACATAATGATTTTCCAGCTTTCAAATAATTTTTTCCAACTCTTGATCGCTACAACAAAGTGTAAGGGGCATATCCTATTAACCCCATTTAACAGATAAACCAAGTATGTCCGGTTAACATTTTGGTAACTCCTTGTAATTTATAAATATTATTAGGTTGAACCATCTGAAATTGCTAATATTTGACCAGTTCTAACCTGCCAAAAAGGCAATTTCATAAAAGCAATATTTCCAGCTTTACTATCAGTCATCAACTTGGTTGTTTCTTTTGCTTTTTCTACTTTTCTAGGTGCTTGTTTTTACCAATATGTCTAGCCTCACTCTTACAAATCCCTTCAATCATTTTCTCTTTTCATACTTAATAGATAAAAAGGTAAAGTGAAAATAAACACTAGTAAAGGAAACCCTAGCCTATGAGCGAGCAATGAAGTTACACACAAAAAACTTACCAACAGACAATCAGGCCATGGGAGACACTGCTGTGTTTTTAACTAGGGATGTAGCAAGAAGGCTCTTCACAGTATTCAGAAAAAGGAACTATTCTTGTCAATTCTAATTTCAAACTTCAACAGCAGTAATTAGCATTGAGAAATGATTAGAGTATATTCTATTATATGTCTCTGGAGAAATTTTCACTCTAAATGTTTCCTATAATAACAACAGCAACATTAAAAAAAATAATATTTATCGAGTACTTACTCTCTTCCAGACACTCTGCTAAACACTTTACATGCTTTACCTCATTTAATTCTCACCATCCTATCAGGGTTGATTTTCCTTTTACACATGAAGAAACCAAGGCTTGGAGGGGTTAAGTAATTAGGTCATATGAATAATAAGTGGCTGAGACTGGGTTCACACCCGTGCCCTTAAAACACTGCAAGAGACTGCTGCCCACGATGGCTCATCCCTGAGACTCCTGAGTCCATTTAGCCAGAATCGGCCAGCCTCATGAAACTTCATAACATTTCTATACCCTACTGAATCATTCAGTCTGTTAAAATGTTTGTGGTCTATCAATTTAACAGGAAATTTACGTTTCACCATGACCCGTAAGTGTCATGAGGACAGGCACTAGGCCACAGCAGGCACCAAAGAAATGTTCGTTAAAAGGGAAATAAATAAGAATTCTTCCCTGTGTTTTTTTTTTTTTTTCTTTTTTTCTTTTTTTTTTTTAATCGGAGAGCCTCACCTGTCTCCCTTGTGACAAAGTAGAGAGCTCTCAAGAAATCCCGTTCTAGACGTTACTTGACTTTGGAACCCATCCACCACTGCCACTGCCACCTTCAACCTTGCTGGAAGCGCTAAAATTAATTCATCTCACTGACAAAAATGGGATAAAAGAACCCCAACCACAGAGGTGGAGAAACCACTCCTTCTCCCTGAACAAATGCTGCTTTCTGATGCCCAGGATTGCTTTTCTTCTCTCGCTAAGGTTCAGTAAGTACTGAAAGCTCGGGCCCAGTGAATATGGGTCAGGTCTGTAAGGCAACTCCACCCCTTTCATTACCATGGCATCAGTTAACAATCCCGCTAGTTCTACCAAAAATAAAAAATAAAGTAATTGGTCCCAGCGGTTATTTAGGTGCTGAGGAAGTCTTAAAAACACTACTATCTCCTGTAGTGATCTGCTAGCCTTTCCATACTCCAACCAGCACACTGGGACTTCTAAATTACATACCATAATTGACATAAAATATCTGTCCCATAAGTGAATATCTTTATTAGCATCAAAATCACTCACAACTAGTGTTCCTCAATGTTATTAAACATAACTTGTTCTAGGTGTTGCTTTACTAATTAGTCAGGATGAGCCCGAGGAAGAAAATCTGGGTCATGTTAAATTAATTGGAATGAGCATGAAAATTAGCAGAGCAAACTGCATCAATTTTCTATAGAGAGGCTTTCTTCATGTTGAGAATAAAAATGGATATTACGAGGCATTAACCACACTGCCTTCTGTGACTGCCAAGAGGTGTGTTACAGTAGCCCAAAATATCATGCTCGCAGATTTTCAGAAGTTAATGAGACATTTCCAGGAATGGTAAATACATGGTGTTAAAATGGGTGTGCCTCTGATGGGAAAATGCCAAGTCACTTCATGTTTATTCAGGCATAACAAGCTCTTCAAAATGAGCATAATTTAAGAGGTGAATAGTGCAAAGAGGGCCAACATTCAACTAATTTTCCTTCAGAAAGAAAAGATTAAATTGGACCCCAAAAAATGAATTAAGAGGTTTACAAATCAACAAGTCAGCCACCAGGACGGCAGCCTCTGCTCAGCACCGGCTCGGACGGCCAGCCACCAAGTTTCCCAGAAATGTCCTGAAGGCAAGGAACAAAGCGAGAACTGATTACAGCCCCGCTCACTGCCTGCGCCTCGCCGTCTCAACTCTGTTTGGCTTCCTAATGAGCTCACTAAAACCTAATTCATCTCCCATAACCCTCCTCAGCACTCCTGGAAATCCACCATTATGGAAATTACAGATGAAACATTTGCAGGCTGAGTTCAACCCAGTACGTCTTCAACAGGCAGGGCCCTGACTCCCACCCGGGACACCATGCAGCGGGTCCACGCCAAACGTTCAAGAAGAAAGAGGCCAGGCAAGGTGAAGACTCTTTCTCTGGATGACAATGATTTCTGCCTTCACGCGTTCCCTCCCCTGACTGTGGAGCTGTCGTGGGTTCCGTGGGACATAAAACACAAGTTGTGATGCAGGAGATGAGAGATGAGTTGTACTAATGACAAATAGCTGGAAATAGGCTAATGTGAATTCCCAGCCTCTTCATGAGGAAACTCCCCGGGTTCCTCATTACATAGAGTCAAATCCTCACGGCACCTAGCCTGTAACTGGAAGATTACGGAATTGATGGATCCTTAGTTTAAAATGCAGCTGTTTTATTCTGCTTTAGTAATTAATTCTTTTTCCAATACTCTATTGATTAAGCGTAGACCCTGATAAAGTTCAAACTGAGGAGAATCTCTCGTGGCGTCCTTAGTCGCTCAGGAGAGTCAATGAAAACTTCCTACAATTCCACCTGCCTCCTCAGAGCGCTGATCCAATGAACAGAACAGTTTTTTTCTCATAAATTAGTCAGGCCATGTGGAGCTGTATTAGCTGATCGTTGCTTTTGTCTCTCTACTTGCTGACTTGCTTTTCAGTTTTGCTGGCCTTTGTGCTGTCACACACAAAGTCGGAGTGCAGCTGCCATTCTGAACCCAAACCAAGGTAAAGAACAATTCATACAAACTACATTTTTCCCCCCCCATTTTATACAGCTGCAACTCCCTGAGCAGTACAGGGCTCAATGGGGCCTCCTGGGACCCAACTAGCTGAGAAATCAGTGCTAAAGCATGCAGACATTTTGTGGAACTGAAAAAAAATAACATAAAGTAACCTATTTTCTTCAAGGTTTTGACAGGCTTTTGGGGGCTGTCACCCCTCCCCCCTCCCCCAACCCCCAGAATTTGTGCTACCCTATTTTCAACCATGCTAAGCTCCCTATTTCGTTCTCACAGAGGACATCGAGGAATGACAGAAGACAGAAAGGTAAAGAGAGTGATCAAGAGGCTGAGGTTTGTATCCTGTGCTGATCAGGTGGCATCAGTGTGTTCAGGAACGCCCATGAACCAAACGGGCGTGGAGTGTAACCATATATACACGGCCATGATAAACACAATGGTATTTAGTAATAAGAGGAATCACCAACGTGGTGCTCCTTTTCAAAGGGTCACATGTACCGGGGATCAGTGTTGGTGAGTAGAACAAGCACGATAACAGAAAGTTTCTCAGATTACAGCCCTGAACAATGGATTTTTGTTCCTACAGAGACCATCGCTCCTGGGAATGCTTTTAGAGCAATGGACTTATTCTCTACGTCGCGTCCCTACCCCCCTCTTGCTCCTCGACACCCCATCTACGGCCCCCCAACGCACGTGCACAGGCTTCATCCCCTGCGTGAAAACAGGTGAGAGACAAGGTTCCAGCCCATAAACCGGTGGCAAGAACGGAGTTGATTTTTCCAGTTGATTTTTGTCACTTGCAACACCCGTTTATAGGAGAACTCATATTGTTTTTTGTCTTTAACTCTATTTCAGATGGTAGGAGTAATAGTGAAGGTCTGAAATAATTTTAGGAGAATCCTTCAAGTGTTTATCATCTAACACCAAATTCAAAGCTAAAACTAAGCTAGGATCCTGTAAGCAGAGGGGCTGGGACTGTTTTCCATGGTCTCTCCCGGGCAGGGGCTGAGAGAACATTCCCCACCTTCACAGCATTCCTTCCTAGGTCAAAAGGTCATCTCTCACAGCCGTCTCCAGCAGACACTCAGTTGTCAAAAGGTTGAATCATGTGATCTGGGCAGTCACTGCTAACAAAGCTCTTTCCTCATTGGGAAACAAACTTTGCATGCCTAAATAATTTCCGAGTTAAAAATGTGTTTTCCTCCCTCCTTCCTATTCTCTTCAGTTTCAAAACAGTGAGGACAGCAATGGGCACCAGATTCATCAGCAAAGCTTCCATGGATCACTTGGATCAAGATTCCACCACTTTTACTGGGCCATATTATGAGGAAAGATTACTGCCAGAGGTGATTTTGATTTCCTGCATTTAAAAAGAAAACAGAGGTGTCCCTTTTCCAGGGGATTTCTTTTAAAAGGAAAATCCCATTTTTAAAGCAAACATATGTATTTTGAATAAATATGAAATTGCAAGTAGAAAAATTAGTCTAAAAGGATGTATCAGAATCCTTTGTAAAGTCATTTCTAAAAATTAAGATTGCTTTTTTTTTTAAGATTGCTTTTTGATTCATGTATATTCTATTGCATTTAAACGACCAACAATGTACATAGTGTATAACAAGGTACCAAAAAAAAAAAAAAAAGAGGGCGTAAGAAGTATGCTCACTTGCTCAACGTTCAGAACTTAAGCAAGCATAAAGTTTGCCATCAGTGATGTTATAATAAAAAAAAAGTCCCAGTTACTAGGGAAGCAGGCTTTGCCTTTTTTTTTTTTTTAATTCCCTGCTGCCTAGATGAATAATATAATGATTTTCTCATTGTCGCGAATTGTTACTTAGAGCAGCTTGAAGCTCTCATATGCAATCCAAAATGAGTCATTTATTTCTAGAAGGGAGTCAAACAAGTCTATCAACATTGCTTCTATTTATAAATTATATATTTAAGAGTGAAATAAAATAGTCATGGCTGAAATGTTACATATGGCAGATAAAGAATTAAAGATACTTTCAAATTATTTGGCCTAGTCCTAAGCAATAGAATCTAAGGGCACTGATAATTTTTGTAAGACCTAAGCAATTTGTGCATTTGTTTATTAAAAAAAGCTTAATTAAATATCCTCAGACATGGGATCCAAGTTCTGACATGTCTTTAGGATACCAAGGTTTGCAGACATACAATATTTTCCTAAATGTACTATCTTCATTTTAGGTTTTAATTATCAAACTTTCCAAAGTACATTTTTCAAAACTCATCGTCGGGACTTTCACTTGTCTCCCTTTTTATCTGCCTTGGGATTAACAGGAACTGACAAAGATGCATATTATTAACATTGTGTAGTTTCACTTGGTATAATCTACTAACTTTAAAGAGCCCGGTTTTAAAAGGTTTCCTTTGGGTAGGTACTTTAGTGTTCTAAAAACAGTGTTATGGGCTGTTAAATTAAGCACATGTTCTACACTGACATTTTAGCTCCGGGAAGTTACTGTGTGCTAAATTTGCCAGTTTAGTATCTGTAACCCTGGAACATGTGCTCCCTGCCTTTTGCACGGGGTGTTTGGAAGGTAACTGAAAATAAATTAAACAACGATGACACAGACTCGAATAGAAAAAAATATATACACTACATGGGAGGAGAAATGGGTATCCGAACTTTTTAGAGAAGTTTAGGTGGGATCCAAGGAAGTAAGGTGAATAAAATGAATGTGTTTATGATCTTGTAATGACTTATAAGCTGTCACCGTTCCTGGTACTGCAAATCTGATACTGAGCATTTGGCATCAGCTATAGAGTGCACGGATTCTGTACAATTCTAACAATTGTAGAGAATAGCCCTAAAAATAGGAACTTTGTGGCCAGAATCATGTTTTTTTGCCAAAGGAATCTGGGGAAAAAATAGGTGCCTAATAAAGAAATGGCATGAATTTAGTTATCCTCTAATTTGAGGGTAACACACAGTTTGCTCCCCTATCAATCAAGAAAGAAAATTAAGCAGAAAGTTAAGAATTCCCTATAGAGAATACAGGATGTGGTTAATCATTTTAAATAGGGACGGTAAGCCTCCGGTACAGAGGAGCATCTGATCTTCATTGGTGGTGTGACTCCCCACATCTGCACTTTTCATTCCTGTTACTACCTTACCTGACACAGGACTCCAGCTCCAGGCCCTCCATCTCTAAAGTCAAAACAGACCTTCCCACTGGGTGCACACAAATATTCTTCTAAGTGTAACAATGGAGCAAGGAGTCAAACGGTGGGGAGATGGTTGTCAAAGGGACTGAGGTGCCTCCTTAGAAGAAGCTATGTTAGATGTCACAGTATATCCAGATGCCTTAAGAGAAGAGCACTCAAGCCCACAGTGGAAGTGTTCGAGGGCAGAGAGAGCTAATTTACATCTCACCCAGGAAGCGGACTAGTCTCTGTCATCCATGAAATTCTACCTCAAACGATAACTGCACCTGCATCTGTAAAATATCTTTGACATGTAAGTCTTCAGGTAAAACCACCAAACTACTACATAGTAGCGTTCTTAGTTGCAAAGGTATCCACACTCAAAATATGTTGATCATTTCAAGAGTAACTGGTTACCATACCCACCTTGTCAAGTCACTCATTAGGGACTTGAGCTGGCATCAAATGTTTCAATACTTGCAGTTATCATTTTAAAAAACTGTAAGGTGACAAAATTATTTCTTGGAGGCAAATGATACAAGGAGGCAGAAATTCTGGCCTTTTGGAAGACGGCTGGGAAAACAGATTTGTAGTCACTGAACCAGTTTTCCTGAAACTCTTTTCAAAAGTGTAGCATTTCCTCTTAACTTTTGAAAACTGGATCTCCACTATAAATAAAATAGCAGCCAGGCTACATCTTCAAAAAATGTTTTAAAAACTTTAAAACTACTTAAAAGAAGCAGGCAGAATATAAAGATATCAATACAGTTTTGCAAATTCAAAATAAGGCATTTTATTTCTGTGAGTGAATTGCATAAGGTCATAGGGGAGTTTACAGTTGAGATTAGAACTTTGAGTTCCCGACACTCCAGTGCCAGTGATCTGCTCAGAAGCCTACTAAAATGTTTTTACTCTGCCCCAACAGCGACAAGTTATAATAAAAGGCACAAGAAATTTCCACAGACCCAGATGCCCAGGGTAAGCCAGTGTGACTCAGATGTCTCTGATTCAACACCCGTGGGATCATTCTGAGGCCCACCCCACATAAGAATGGCAGGGGCCTAAGTATCATTAAGTATTCTACCTTGTCTTCTTAGAGAGAAAGTAGGATTGCTCAAATGGAAAATTATTTGAGAATGCTCCCCCACTTCAAAGTCAAAAGTTGTAATAATAAGAAGCAGAAATCAATAAAGAGCTTTAGTTGTAAAAATATAAGGCCATGGAAGGGAGGATAGACCCCAAAGATGTGGTCAAAGAGACAGAGGGGAAAAAGACCTTTCATGTGGAAGGCTGGAATGTGCAACTTTATTGTCTTCTTACGTTGTCTTTTATGGTGCCTTATGATCATGGAGATTGAACAGGTCAATATTTAAAACAAAAATAAATACCTGTGTTTATCCTCTGCAACTGCCTGGGAGAAAAATTCCAATTAGATCCTTCACAAATTCTAATTTTATCCTAGTAAGGACAACTATATGGTATGAAATCTACTAAGGACCCTTGAAGAATTTATCCAAATTTACCTTTTTCTATTTAGTTTTATTGTGTGCCATACTGATTTTCTAATAAACATTAAATTTTCAGTTTAACTGATCTAAACATATGTTTATTGGAATATATGAGAAATTTGGGAACAAGTGATTTTTGTACCTTCATCATCAACGTATTCATAAAGATAAGGGCTTAGAAAACTTTCTTCATTTGGTCACCTGACTCTTGAAACAATATCAGAAAAATGTTGGAGGGCTCTGTGTGGCCTTCAGGGAATGTGGTAAAATGCCAATTCTATATATTATCAATAATTTCTCAAGATTATAAGTGGCATTAGAAACCTGCTACCAAATCAGAATTACAGGGTAGATTTCTAGAATGAGTTTGATTCCCAATGCTGCTATGCCCTACGATGAGTTAAACAACTCTAGAAAAATGTCTGGATAGATGACAGAAAATATCAAAACTCGCCTGAAATTCTCAGAATGGCGAAAACACCTCCAGCCCCAATTTCTTGGCTGACGACAGGTATCTAATACCATTAACACCTCTTCTTGTAGACAGAGTGTGGTCAAGTAGTTAAGTGCCTGGGTTTGGGAGTCAGATAGACCTAAGTTAGAATCTTAGCCTGGTCACGTTCTAGATATTCGAGGAAGGGAAAGTTACTTAGCCTCTTTAAGCCTCAGGTTTTCCAACTGAAAAGTCTAAACAAGGTTATGAAGATTAAATTATACTAAATATACATAGCACAATACCTGACATAAAGTAGTTGTCAAATATTAGCTGTGATAAAGATGATGATTCTGCTATTGCTGCCAAATTTGGGCATATATATCATAGGTTCTTTTCCTTGTTCTAGCTCTTTGTTTTTTGTCCCAAAATGGTAACAATCAAATAGAAGAACTGGGTCTCAGGCTACAATAAAGATGTAATACTAAACAAAGCTGGCATCTGGGAAGATAATGATCAGATCCCAGACAGCGCTCTTTAAAATTCTTAAGCAAGAAATTAGCTCACATATCACATTAGTTTTTCTCTTCCCTATTAACATATAACACATTAGAAGGAAGCCATGAAAAATGAACCACTGAAAAGAGAAGAAACGTCTTCACCCAATGGGTGTTGAATTGCAAGATCTGAGTTAAAACTCTTGCTCGAGTCAAACAGTTCTTAGACTAGAACTGGTTAAGGCAGGAAACAGAATAACCTGTTTAATATCCAGTATATGAAAAACTTGATCAAAGGGACTTCACGGTGAGTTAGGCAGTGATTTTTGAGGAGACTGTTTAGTTTATAAAAGCAAAGAATAAACAGATATTAAAGTCTGATCATGACTTGTTATGGTATCTCGACCAAAATAAAATATTATCTTTTCTAAACTCAAGAAATCGGAAGAGAAAAAATACCTCATATGTGTCTGCATGCAATATATCATCAAATAAATAGGAAACTAGGAAATTTAAGATGACTTTGTACACATCCACTTATTCCCAGGGCTGAAAACAAATTGTCAATAGAGAGGGGCTATATTTAGTGTGTAACGCTGATACGGAATCTCTGTGTAATTTTGTGAAGATATAACATACAGTCATAATACTGTAAATCTCCACAACTGTAAACAAACAAAATCTATTATCATTTACAAAAATTTAGAAGAAAAGAGACATAATGAAACATTTTAGGAATCCTTATAGTAAATAACACAGTAAAACACATTTACACAGGCATAGTGAATTGAGAAGTTTAAACAAATATAGGTTAATTTCCTATTGGTATGGAAAATAAAATATTAATTTTTATTTTCATGAGTCAAAATAATTGAATAATTAGTCAACTCTCAACTTAATTTTAACTGCGTAAACACCATCGACATTGTCCCAGCACTTGAGCAAAAGAGGGTATAGTTAATTACTTAAGCATGGGAAATTTTTATTGGGTTGGAATATCAAAGGTCATTGTCTTTAAGAAATCCTGAAACTCTATAGGTTTTAAGAAAGTCAGGATTAACTTCTCTTTAAACCACAATCCCAATCCAGGGAATAAAAATCAACAAACAAGTACAACATTTCTAAAGAGGGAATAAATTATCTACTGTCTGCTATGATTTCTTAGGCAACTAATTCTCATTGAAATGTTGAATGCAAAGATAACGAGGTATCTACAAATGTACTTTTTAGATCTTTACAAAAGCGTAGAAAATTATAAAGATAGGACGCTACATGACTTTGAAATTATGCCTTAATATTCTCATTCTTAAAATCACTCATGACCTACTATGGCCCAGAAGTTTTCAAGATTGGGCCAACTAGAGATTAGAACTACTTTCATGCTCCCCAATTCAAACTATATTCTTTCAAAAAATGTATAATGTAAATTCTGGAAGCCCCTAGGTAAGCTGCAGTTTAAGCCCTTTATCTAGTGCATTGTAGGCCATCAAACATGAGGTCATAGCACCTGGGCATGTAATCTCATGCTTTTGACACTACTATAGGCACTGAAATTCATCTCTGGAGATTTGTCAGGAACAGCCCTCAAAGTCAAGAACTAAAGAGAGTGTCATGAAATCCTTTAGAGAAAAAATATTGCCGAAGAGAAGAGGAAGCCCTGATGGATTCTTTTTTATTCTGTAGTGGGGCAGAAAATAATTTCCTCAGAATACTGTGGATACCTTTAAGTATTTCAGGAGCTCTAAAGAATCTGAACACTACATGTGACTGACATTATGGTTTGAATATTGCATAAGTACCTTTCAATTAAAGAGTGTGGTTGTATTTTACTGATTCGATATTTTCAAGCCAGATAAAAATAAGATGCTAAGCCCATTTATAGCTAAAAGGAAAGCATACTGACTTAATTTTTTAAGTCCATCTTGTGAATGTTTCTAATAGGTTGCAGAGGTAATTAAGTGGTGTTGGTGAGCAAATTAAAAAGAAAATCAAAATGAGTATTTTCAAGACAGTCTTTTTTTTTTTTTTTTTTTTTGTGGTATGCGGGCCTCCCTCTGGTTGTGGCCTCTCCCGTTGCGGAGCACAGCCTCCGGACGCGCAGGCTCAGCGGCCATGGCTCACGGGCCCAGCCGCCCCGCGGCATGTGGGATCCTCCCAGACCGGGGCGCGAACCCGGTTCCCCTGCATCGGCAGGCGGACGCGCAACCACTGCGCCACCAAGGAAGCCCCAAGACAGTCTTTTTTATGCACACAGAAGTATCATTTAAAAAAACCCACAATATGAAACATTCACTAAATTTCCAGGCTTTTGATTCTGTCCGCTATGTTACTAATGGTATTGGTAGATTTTCTTTGGGTGGCAGAATTCTTGTTATTCCCAAAGCCAATGGATGTTTGATGCAAAGAGCAAATAGTAAAATGCAAACAAGTATTATTTACTTTACATGAAGTTGGTGATTATGAAATAAGAGTTTTGGCGAGTCTTAGAAGAAAAGCAGTCTCATTATTTTATGGTTCAGCATCTCTTGTATTCTTTGCCATTTTCTAAGTCCAAGGAGAAGAGAACTAAGCCTTTAGAATGTACCAATTCAATTTCTGACCTCTCCCCTTCCTACTCCAAGACTGACCCCATGGATCTGACCAACATACATGGGGAAAAAAAGATGGAAAAGAAATTACTTTTTGAAAGTGTAAGTCACTGATTTACAATCTTTAACAAGTGGCACGTGAGAACTCAGGCTCCAGTTTATTTTTATCTTTTTGGCCGTGCCATGTGGCTTGCAGGATCTTAGTTCCCCGACCAGGAATCCAACCTGGGCCCGGCGGTAAAAGCGCCAAGCCCTAACAACTGCACCACCAGAAAATTCCCTCAGGCTCCAGTTCAAGTTGAAGAAATAAAAGTAAAAGGTTGTAATAAAGAAATAATAGAAGGGTAGCAGCCTTTTGATTAGAGAGAATGATATGGGGATTTTAATGACTTTCTCAGGACAGTCAGTTGCCTTCATTAAATTTTATGCCATTTGTGAACCTAGTACCTTCTTATACAAAACTCACTTTGTAGGTATAGAACAGGAAAAAAATTAAAATCCTTTCTCTATGGTGATAGGCAAGTAATTGACCCTCTTCAAGGCCAAGCTGCCTTATCCAGAAAATGGGGATAAACCTGAGAGATACTGGGGGAATCAAATGAAAATTTATGTAAGAATATATTAAGAAACAGAAATGTAAAACCAAGTGTAAGGTATCACTTGGCAGATGTAATTTGGAATTTGAATGAAATTATTTAAAAATTAATAGGTACAGCATGTTAGAGTTGGAAAAGACCTAGAATCCCCTAATAGCCTCATCACACAGAGATGTAAGGTAAGTCCGTGAGAGCTTAAAGAGATGATGATAATATTAATAACAATGAACATTTAATGGATGGTTAGTACATGCCAGGCATATATTATCCCCTCACGCATTCCACCAAACTCCCTTACAGGATATGAACCTGGGTTACAGGTAGCTGAAATTGGAACCTTGCCCAGGTTTTCCTACTCTGGAGTCTGAGCCATAACCTCAGGGCCTCACAAAGCCACCCCACATTGCGCCTTCCACGGGCTAATTGGAAGAGCCATATTCAGATTCTGGCTCCACTCACTCCATTCTGGCCTTTAGGTAGATAATAAAAATCAGAAAGTGCAAAAAACAGGGCAGTGAGACAGCATGATGTAGCACCAAAGAATAGTACACAGGAACTGAGAATGTTGGTCACGTACTTCTCCCTTATTTTTACCCCTTTCCTGAGCCTCCTTTGCCTACAAGTCCTGTCTCTGTATGTCTGTGTGAGAGGACAAGGATCAGGGGAAAATAGAGAGGCAATTATTCTTGAGCTATTGTTCTCATATTTTTAAAAAACATATTATACCGTATCCTAAAATAAGAATCCACAGAAAGTGATGTGGTCTTAAAGTTCAAGTTATGGACTCAAAACTAATAGTCAGTGATCATATTATTATGGAGATGTTGTGTCATATATGCCTGGCCCACCACTTAGAGCCTCAAGTACATTATCTAGTTTAATTCTCACAGCATCTCTACGTAGCTGTGTAATCTTCATTTTCTATCTGAGGAAATTTAGGCTTGGAGAAGTTAAGTCACTCACCTAAGATCACACTTAGACTAACTCCACACTCTTAAGAACAAAGTTATATGCTTTTGAATTTCTTCATAGAGCACAGAGGCACTTCCCTTAAATTTGTAGGACTTGGTGGAATCTCTAGCCATGACCTTGTCCTTGCTTTCTTGTACCTCTAACTACTCAGTTCCGCCTAATAAACCCATCACAGATTTGATGACTGACACTTTGACAAACTCAACAATTTCAGGTGTGCTGACACTCCTAATAAGGAATTAATCCCTAAGTCAATGCTAACACCATCTACTAAGTTGCTACAAGTTATTAGATATTAACCAATTATCAAGTTGAAACAACAATTTATTCGACCAATGTCTATTTATCACAAACTCCTCCGTACTGAGCACTTTGCTGGGTATACAGAGGGCGATACAGAGAGCTGGTCTGTGGAGCCAGCAGTAGGTGAGCGAGTCTCCGTAATCAAGATTGATTTCTCAGCTTCTGTTTTCCTTACCTCCTGCTGTCCAGGATACCAGAAAAACTCAGCAAATGTTATCAGATAACATGCCTAAAAAGAGGCCAGTATGTTTAAGTAAGTTTTTTAAAAAAAGTACATCTGTGTAGATGAAACAGTTAAAATGTCACAGCTTCAGAGATGACTGTCTCTAGAGTGAAGCTGTATGAGGTCAGAAGACGTCCATGAACTCAGGGCTTTCACTGTCCTCCCACAAAGCAGCCATGTTTCAAGGTCCCTGACAACATTCAAAGGGAAACTTCCCCGATATTTCTGCCTTAAATGTCCAACATATGGAACAACATAGTAAAGTGTAAGAGCACCACTTTTTTCTCTAATTTTTAAAAAATCTGACACATTACTCTTTGGTGTAATTTTATTTCAGCCAGGGTCTAATTTTTGTTTTCTTTTTGCCAGTTGAAAGCAACTCATGCTTTATACTGGCAGAAAATGAGCAACTAGAATTCCATTTAGAATAAGAAACATGGAGAAAAGTCTCATCCATTAAGCGGCTGACAACTATGCTGGAATGTGGAGAAGCACCAACATCCGTTTACACAGTAAACCCGTGTTTCTACTCTCAGGTTTGAAAGTTGACTAATGATATTAAAGACCAATGGCTCTCCAAATATGTCCATGTTCCTATCTACAAAATAAGGAGGACATCCTTTAGAAATGTTCCAACTCCCTGAGCTAAACTGTTATAAAGACCTCAAAATCTTGTCGAAAAACTTCTTGACAAACAAGACAAAATCAGGCTTTTTCTCACCATACTACAAAGATAGTCTTAGTTGTACCACTAGCCTCTTCTTGATCATTTCAAAGCTGGAGAGACAAATGTGCCCAGCCTAATTCTCCCTTCTGCAGCCAAAAGTGGGTGACACACTTTTGTGGGTAATTCCACCATAATGCTCAGGAGTAGAGTGTTTGAACACAGAAGACTTCCTCCTCACTTAGTGACCAAGAGGGACTGCAATTCTGGACCTCCTGAATGCCCCTGAACACGCCTCCCGGCATCCTCCAACAATAAGGAAGAGTCAGGGAAAATTTTCTTGCCAAGAGAGGCAACACTTGTCTGGTGGCAACCAGCTCTAACAGTCTGCTAAACTGTTCTGGAGATCCCAGAACAGCTAGATGCAGGCAGCTTGGGCTTTTGCAGCTCTGTTTCCCAGAAATTTCCCACTGGTAGATGGCATATCCAGTCCACTGCTAACCACCTGAAGCAAACGGGGGCGCAAGCCATCCACTCCCAAATGAGCGAAGATGGTTTCCCTCCCCACCCCCATTCCTGCCTCCATGGATTTATCATCCAGCCTCCGACCCAGCGGCCACTTTAAAAAAGGAAAAAGAGTTTGCTTTTGAGGAAGGAAAGTACATTGTATGCTTTGCATCAAGCTAAGTGTTAATGTGATTCATAACAGGATTCTGCTGGGATCTTCATTTATACGTTTTTGAGGGTGTAACCAAATGGGCTGGCATTGAATTACACACTCAAGGGATATTTAGGAAACATTGTTTGATTAATACAATCAAGGATAACTACAAGAATAGCTAAGGTAACAGAACATTCTGTACAAGTATAGCTGAAGTCCACAAGACTTCAGACTGTAGAGGAAATTGCTTTTTACACTACTGAAAATTGATCCTGAGCCCATGCTGACCTACCTTTTAAATACAAGATGCAAGAAGACTCCCTAGGATATTAAACCCTATCTGAGAGTACTTCAGTGAAAGAAGCAGTCGAGGACAGCGTTTTCCAGAGTGTGTTCTGGGGAAGATTGGCCCCCAGAGATAATGCAAAAAAGGGTTTCAATGGTTAAGTGAGTCTAGGAAGCCTGTGTTTCTACTCCTCGCAGACTTAAAATGCACATTAGCAAATTAGAGGATCTGAACATTCCTATACTAGAGAAAACCCTGCTCCACTCCAGCTTTCAATCTATTTAACCACAAAGTCCTTTTATTTTTTTAAAGTGATGTTTATTTAAATATCCATGGAACCATAGTTTTCCAAATATTGAAGAAGATATATTTACTCAGTCCTGTAGAGTCATTTCTAGTTGTTAATAATTATAACAACACTATAAAAATTTACCAAAATGTGTCCTCATAAACGTTTCTAGAGTGAAGTTACATACTCGGGACCTTTGTGAAACACAATAATTTAAGTGCTTAAATTACTTTAGAGAGAATGTCAAAGTTTTTTTTTTTTAAGCTATTTGAAATTTGTTTCTTCATTCAAAAGAATATCCACTCTTTCAAATAGACAGTATTTCAGGCAAGCATATGGGTCTGCTATTTTGAAGACATAGTGAAGAATTTGTCATTGGCATTCAGAAGGAAGGCGATTATGTCACTACCCCCATTCAAAAATCTTCAATAGGTCCCCATTACCTACCAAATCAAGCACAAACTCCCCAGCCTGCTATTCAATGTCCTTCACAATATGGACCCAATCCTCCTTTCAAAAAAAAAAAAATTATTATTGAAGGCCTCCTATGTTATCATAGCACAATGTGGGGGCAAACAGGGAAGATGCTTAAGACATGGAAAGTGTCCTCAAGAATCTTACAGTCAAACAGGATAATAAATAAGTTATGTAACCAATTACTATAGCACAGGGGGAACCTGATTGTCAGAGGAGAGAATCAGAAAAATGTGCAATAGGACTTCAGAGGGAAAGAATTACTTTCCACTTGATGAGCCTGGGGCTAGTGGCAGGGCTTAGGGCTGGGCTCAGGGCAGGTAGATGCTCCACCAGCTGTAGAGCCCGTAACTTCGCCTTCCCAGGGATGAATGCAGGATTGCATTTTTAGGTTCCTCATCATGATGTCAGTTGTACAGGGTCAGCTGTCAACTCTTTTAAAAGCAACTTTTAAATAAAAAATATTTACAACGTTTTATTTACTGTGAACCAAGCATAAAATTACTGTCATTTTAGATACGTCACATCATTCAATCCTTACTTCCCCAAATCTATTAGATTAGATATTTATTACTCCTGTTTTACAGATATAAAGTGGAGGATTGCTCATGACGAGTGAGAGATCTGAGGATTTAAAGGCAAGCAGGGTGATGCCAAAGGCTACCTCCTTAACCACTGTGCTGCACTGCCCCTAAGTTATCGTACCTCACGACCAGGAAAAAAAATCATTATTCATCCAACATGCATCATTCATTTCTACTTGAACAAGCTTGCATGTGTAAGTGGAATATTATTCCTTGTCTTCTCCACTGATTGATAGCTGTCCATACTTCAAAACTCATGGCAGAGAAAAAGAAAACTATCTAGACTATGGTACCTATACCAAGGGAGAGGCCGGCATATTATTCTGGACTCTGTCCTCTTCCCTTCTTCCTACATGTACTCTATCAGTCCTCACGCCTCCACCTCTACTGCCACTGTCTTAATTCAGCCCTCACCTGCCCTCTGGACTATTAACCCTTATTCTATACTTAGTCTTGTTTTCCTCAAATGTACTCTCCACATTCTCAAAGAGCTTTTTAAAAAAATATAAATCTCATCATAAACTCCTTTTGCTTAAATTTCTTTAATGGTAAACCCATATCCCTGGGGCATGGATTAAAAATTCAGATGCCCAGGACCTCCCATGGAGATCCTGATTCTGTGTGGCTGTGGTCTGCCTGAGAATCTGTATGCCCAAGCCCCTTAGGAGCTCCTTATCTCCAGAAAAGTTTGGTAAACAGTGCTCTACAGGATTAAGTATAAGCTTCTTAGCCTGGTAAATAAGGATCTTCACATACAGCCCCTACTTGCCTCTCCAGCCACCCTCTTCCCCATGCAGCCTCTCTCACAAACAGCAGTATCAATCTGGTTGTTGCCCTGAACATGCCATGTCCCTTCACACTTCAGGGCCTCGGCACCAGCTCCTCCGTCTGCTTCCCGCCCACTCCCTACCTTGTTGGCCTGGAAACACCCACTGAAGGCCATCAAAGTCTTTTAAAGCCTCCCCAGTTTTGTGGAGCCTTCCACAGATATTTCAGACAGAATTAATCACTCCCTTGTCTGAACTACCTTACAACCAGTAACTTATGTGCGATATCAGAAGCCTGTGCATTTATCCATTTACATTTCTGAGTTACTTACTAAAGAGTATAAAGAGGAGAGGTACCACATCTTATGAGCCGTGTATCTCTAGCATTTAGGATAGTGATTCCCCTCAATTACAGGGTCAATGAATGTTAAAAGAAGAGAATACTGGGGGGGGGGGTCCACATTAATCGCCAAGCTAGACTTTTAAAAACTAGAGTTTATTTAATCCTAGCAGTTACCCTATGAGTTATTGTTCCCATTTCACAGGTGAAGAAACTAACATTCAGAAAGACTGTTGTTTATAAGTGGCAGGGCAAGGATGAGTGTTCAGAGCCGTGTGCCTCCAAAGCTCCTCCCTCCGTATACCCCACGCCCTCTGTGTCAACAGGCCTTTTCTCCATCCATGTCCCAGAACTGAATACCTGCCTTGCGTAAGAGTTACTTGCATACTTGCCCCCCACCTCACGGGAGATGGTAAGTTACTGAAAGCAGGGACCCTTGTAATTTTCATAGTTTTATTCCCAGAGTGCCTTGTTCAATGAATATCTTTGTGTATTGATTTTAAGCAATATACACTTAGAAGAGGTCTTGAGAGATCGAGAGCTTCCCGCCTCCAGACAGGTATATGTACATATCAGCCCTGGTGTGTGACAACGTGTCATAAAAGGACACCCACAAGGTAGATTCCACAAGCTTTCAATAATCCATGATTTATCAACTTTTCTACATCATTCACATTTAGTACATACAGATTTTGGAGGTTTTATTTCAGCGGGTGGCATTTGTTACAAATGTTAGCTGGAAGAAGAAATATGAAATTTTACACTCCTAGCCTACTTTTGTAAATCTCCAAACTTAGAAAAAAAATGAATGCTTGATTTTGAGGCCACAGTGATATCTCTAGCTGGTGGTGAGGGTTAAGGAATGAGCGTGTTGATCAAGCAAAACTTCTACTGACAAAAGGGTAACAGCTTCACCTGGTATGAATTATTGGTCTAAAAATAGAGTAGAGTAAAATATTCTTAACTGTATAATTCTCCTGAAAATTATTTAGACTTTTGGAATTCATTTCAGGATAGGGTCTCAGCCTCTGTAATGATTATCCTTTATTATTCTACTTGTGACATATAGAAATTCCAACAGAGAGAGATTCTAATTGATTAGATAATGGATAATGGAGAAGTTGCTCTGTATTTACAAAATACACCTCACACTTCTGATACTAATGCCCCACCTTCAGTGTCCTATACCTGAATTGTGACAGTCTGCCATCCTCAGAAAATCAACTCTAAGGCCTAGTTATTCTCTTACCAAACCAGGAAGAATAGTCTTTCCTTGTACACAAAAGCAAGAAATGAAAAACATTATCTCACTACATATTGTAACTATCCTGTAAAATGAAGGAAATAAAAATGCTCATGCTACACCTCTGATTTAAAACAAAAAAGCAAAAACCAAAATACTTGCAGCCTTCCTCTATGTTAAAAGATAAAATGCACAAAGAAAAAATAAGACCCATGAATGTAAACATTAGATTCCTGGCGCTTGAATGTAAAAGATCATCTAATTCAGTCCTATTTTATAGGTGAGCAAAAGTCTGAAGAGATTAAGAGACTCATCCAAGGCCACAGAGCTAATTAGAGTCGGTATAGGACAGGAGGACAGGGGAATAAAGGAACTAACAGTTACTGGTTCCAGGCAACATTATGTGTTTAACACATGAGGTCTCACGTAATATAATATAATCTCCAGGACAACCTTGAGGGTAAGTAGTTTTTCCCCACTTTGCAGATGGAGAAACTGAATCTAGCAGACGTTGAGTAAAACTGGGATTTGAACCCATGTCTCTCTGCCTCCTAAGTCTGTGCCCTTTTCAGTGCAACCCTGACCCTAAGGCACACAGGCCTCTTGACTCACAGTCCGAGATTCTAGACAGAACCTCAAGCGGATGAAAAAGGGCTCAATACAGGGCTTGCCTACATCACCCAAAGTAAATTAAACCTGCTCAAAAAGAAACTATGAAAAAACTGGAAGGCATACGTAGGAAATCAACAAAAGCATGTGCAGCCTAAAAATTCAAGAATTACTTCCAGACTCTGTACCTGTATGTGAAGACCCATGGCTTCCCCCAAGGTCAATCTCATCCTAGACAAGAAGTACAAGCAAAGTGGACCCTGAGTTCATCATGGGAAACTATTTGCCGCATTAAGCAATATCCCTTGTTACATTACATTACATTACATTACAAGACATATCCATACACTTACTTTTGTATAGATAACATTATGAAAAGAAATCCCATGTCCAAATTCTGACCATATGTATATAATTTAAGACAACATTAAAGAACAAATAAGACAAATCCCATTTTAACTATTGTCTTAAAAATGCTATTTAAAATAAGAATCTAAAATTTAAGACCCTACCTATAACCAAAATAATTCTAAGTTTAAGCTGATAGTCCATTGCCTTATTTAAGGCAGCGTTGCATAAAATAACATTTTAGTAAAAGAAAATAATTTTTATTATCTCTTAAGGATGTAACAGGATTTTTTCAAATGTATCAATATGCTAAAAAATAGAGCTGATGAGCACAACGTTTTGATCGAATTCCTTCCACCTTAAAAAAACTGAAATCTGTGGATTTTGCTTAGAAATGCTTCAGAAATGGACCTACTACTGCTAGACAGCTGAGTAAGTAATCATTTCTGCCTTGAAAAAGCAGGGTGACAGACCAGGAACCAAATAATTACAACACAAAATGTGAAAGATGCTAAAATAGAGGTAGAAGGTGCCACTGGGGTGCAGAGAAGAGAACACTGGCTTATGCCCTGGGCAAATCAGGAAGGCTTCCTGGAGGAGATGACACTAGAATTAGATTTTCCTCAGTAAGAATTCCCTAGACAGAAGGAGAGGGACACATTTCCTTTAGATCTCGCTCCATTATTTCCCTTTTCAAGACCTGGCTTTCCAGCAAGCCAAGGGAATTTACTGTTGTATAGAAGGGATATTAAAATGGTTTACTTTCATTTTAATGAGAAATTAGATTTCAGTGAAATCCCATAGTTGTTTTCTTGCTGATCATTAGAAAGGGAGTGAAGAGCTCACGACTACTGAGGGATAAATTTGGTAGATAAAAATGGTTTATATTATTGTCTGCTGTGAAATAAAAATATTTTTAAAGGCCAAATTAAAAGCAAATGTCAAATAGGAAGATGAAGAAAAAGTTATTCTCCCAGTACCCCACCACCCCCGTTCCCAAATTTAAAACAATAAGAATTTCAAGGAACTTTCTGAGGGTAGAAATAAGAAAGACAGAGAAAAGGGAGAAAAATAACATGGCGTCATTATAGACTATTCTTCCGAAGTAAAGACAAGACAATGAAGGGAAAAAATAGAACACATGTATTACAATGTATAGCACCATAAGGCTGTGTTTGATGCTCTGGAGGGCTTCAACAAGTACTGTTCAGCCAAAAATCAATTGAAAAATCAGCATGATAACAGAGCATGAGTTGCCCTATAATAGCCTTAAGACCCCCAAGGCTATGCAAGTCCCTTTCATCTGCCACACTGCACTGACTCCAGGGGATCCTCACTTCCCCTCCCTGAGTACTGTGCCTGGCTGTATTTCTAACCCACTGCCTTACCCTCCCTTAGAAAGGGGAGCTGACAGGTCTGAGGATGTTTTAAAGTGGTTCTAAAGAATTTTTTTTCTTTCTGCTTTATTCTTTATCTTTTCTGGACATGTGCACTCAAATTCATCCTATAATATCCACAATTTCCACAATATTAAATGGTCAGGCATAATCTCTGATTAACCTAGTAATGGTCTCATGTTCTGAATGCCTTAACTAACCTACAAGAAACTGCCCCTTAATAAAATCAGAGTTCAGGTTTATGCAAACGTGACATGTAAGCAATTCAACTGCATTGTTATAAAAATACATATAGAGTTCATTCCAAGATTTCATCTCAATATTTCTTCAATCACTTCCTCACAATGCCTGGTTTGTTCAATTTATATTTCTACTTGGCATTTGGTGCAAACCCCCAAAGATAAGATACATCTGTCCGCTAGTCACAGATCTTGGCATTTTTACCTTAACTCAATCGTGAAATGATTGGTTGAAAATTACCTTGCTTATCAGCAGGATTTCCTCATAATAAAACATTTTATTTCCAAACTTTTGAATGTGACATGAGATGTACCAACTCAGGAGTGACATATTAAAGCTTAAGGAGGACATATAAACACCCTGATCCGTGTAAGGGAAGGAAAAGCTAATTGGAAGTCAGCTTCCCTGTGATTATCAGCTTGTTTATGGGGAGGGAGGATGCCTCTGAATGGCACTGTAAATTCATCCCTGATTATGGCGTTAAAACCAGAGCCCATTTCCACAAGCTCCCCGAAAGCCCCCCACCCAATCCGTTTTGTTTAGTTACAAAGGGTTGTGCACTGTTTTCAGAGAATGACAGTTTCTCATGCTCTGATTTTCTCCAGTTTCAAGAAAAATTAATCAGTTGCACAAGCCAGTTGTCAGATTTCACTTCCCTCATGGCAGAAAGCACACATATTCATTGTCTGCTATAAGAATAAATTTTAGTAATTTTTCCCCATGTCAATATGAATATTAGACTGACCCAATTAATATGAAATGCTTCTATGCTGCTGGAACAGACAGTGCTACAGAAAGAGCCATTTGCACAACCTGTTCATGATTATGGGCCATAAGGACACAAAGATGGCACACACATTTGTGGACCATCTGAATTCTTACACGGAAAGGGGAGGGGGAAGGGGAAACGGCATGACGTTAGCTTGACTGTCGTGGGTCATGTTTTTTAATCCAGAGTATTGGACATGTAACACAGCAACAAGAGCTGATCATTTTGTTTAATCACCTTTTGGATCTTTGCCAGATGGTCTCTATTGAGAGTGCTGCAAACAGAAAGAGATCAACTGCATCTAACACGCCACCAGAGCTTTCCCGTAAATGTCTGAGAACAGATTCCAACAAGAATTTAGTCTCAGAGCAGAAAGGGATACATTTAAAAACTATATGCATTAACTATACTTTTCCCCATAGAATCCTCACTTGGCATGAATAATTTACCCACTCTTATGCTAATGGGATCATGAAAGTATCCCTCTGTCTTTAGTGCAGCTATTCTCAGCTTTCAGTAATTACCCCACCCAGTGAAAATAACATGGCTTCTGCATTGAACGGCCGACTAGTACCTGACAATTAGAAAGATCATGGCTGACAGTGGACTGGTCCAGAACTGGACAGAGAACCCTTGTAGCCCAAGGAAGAGTACAGACACAAAGTAACACTGGTCATGGAGGGCGGGGGGGAATGAATAGGGATGAAAAGTGGAGGAAAAGGGGGAAAAAATTTTCCATTGTCAACCTTTCCTTTCTCTGACTTGCTATCAAGATTTTACTTAAGCAAAAATATGTTCTTCTTTACATTATTAAGTGTAAAAGACATTCATGACAAGATTCATTTCAAATGAAAAAAAGAGACTACACTTAAGGAAAAGAACTAGAGTTATCTTTAAAGCACATCTGCATTAAGTATTTATCAGAATTCTAAAAAATCTAAATAGTGGAAAATCCTCTGCATTTTGACTTTTGGAGGGAAAAAAAAGATTACCAAACCAAAAAAACAAAAAACAACAAAGAAAACTCTTCTTCAACCTCTGTCCACAACTCCATGTTAGGTAGTTCACTGTGTAACAATTATCAGGCTAAAACATCTGGGAAAGAAAGCTATGAAACAGCAGGGAACGTGGCTGGTTTATTGTTTATCTTTTGTTTATGAGGCAGTATTCAAGTTTAATTACTACTCTAAATTAAACTCTAACTGGCATCAGGAGACATCCCTTTACATGACTAAGTTAAAAGAAAAATCTAGAAATCCCAACTGCGGGTTTTTCAAGTAAGTTGATACATATAGGAAGAAATTACTCAAAATTAACAGCAATTATAGAAAGCTTTAAGCATTTATGGGCACCATTACATGCTCCTAGAGCATTTATTTATTAGAAGAGTTTAATTTTATTTCTAACGTTTGCTATTCTAAAAAGTCCTAAGAAAATCAACAGAAATTATTTGCATGTTTGCTGATGATTAAAGGATAGTATTCTTTTTGACTTTATTTGGGGATCCAAAAGAGAAGGAAAATGCAACATAAATATTCTATAATACAACAGCTTCTTCTGTGGCAATGTTCGATTCTCAGTTACATTCTCAGTGAATCTTCTGATACAATTAGGAGGACAGGAAGGAAAAGAAACGTCACCGTATTTATCATAGCAGTAAGTGACCAGTTTTGGATGAACTTAGTTCTAGGAAAAATAAAAGTTAAAAGCAACTAGCAAAAGATTATGCCAGATGGCATCTGTCATATTGTATTTAGGGTTATTTTAAAGAGATTGCCGCCACTATGAAAACATTCCATTGACAGAGTTTTCCTAGACTGAATAAGAAATCCCAGTAGAACATATTCAGGACCCATATAAGTGGGTTTGAGGGTTTTTCCCCCTCCTCCTTTAAATATAGAACTGGAATATTTTGGTGGAGAAGATACTATTTCATGCATTATATAATAACTCAACAGTGTAATCCTATCTTAGACTCTTGCTTACCTATAAACACACTAAATCTACAGTGGGTATTTTTAGATTTCAACACCATGATTTCTGAAGAGCTGCGTAATAAATAAATATCTAGCTATGGAATTCTAGTCTCATTGCCTGGATGATAGAAAGAGACATAGAGAAGTTTGGTAGGTGGCAGAGTTGAGGGGAACTATGCTGGCTTGTACAGCCCTGTGTTCTGAAAGATGAGAGACGTATAGATGCTCAAATGCTAATGGATTTAGGTTAAACTGGGTCTGGCAACAGTATGGTTAACGTGCGTGTGGTGTGCAGTGTGAGCTCAGCAGTTACTGGGCCAACTGTCTCGGTATTTCTGGGAATCCTGCCTATTCACAGTGCAGGGATTGTTCAATTGCTGCAAAATGTACAAAATGAATTTTACAAAAATGAATTGTAAGGAAGGCCCCATTACAACAATTTTACAGCAAAGATGTCAACATCAATTTTTCTTTCATGCCTAGCTAATGATTAAAACAGCATATTCCATTTGCCTAAGACAATTTATTTCATACTGGCACATCAAAATATTGAAATACAAAGTTATCTTTACTCTACCCTTTTTATTCACTGCTGCTGAACCCACACCATTGTTCAAACCCGGAAAAAATAAAACAAACTTGGCACGAAATACTTAAAACAAAGGCTCATCAATATCCTCCAATTTGTCAACATCTCAATTACAGCACTGGAAAAAATGTAAATTTCATGTGCTCTAAACACTGAGAGGTCTATTCTCCTGCCAATTCACATGCGTAACTCCCATCAGCGTTAATGGGAGTTACACAAACCCATCAATAATAATAATACTTTGTACATATATTGTGCCTTTCATCTAAGGCTCTCGAAGTGCTCTGTGAACAAGGGGGCTGCTTCCTAGTCTTTACTCTGGCAAAACCCACAATGAAATACAAAGCAGCTTTTGACTCATCAGGTACAGAATTAGGGACCCCAAGCCTTATTATCAAGCCCAATTTTACTGATGGGAAGCCAGACACAAAGAGGGCCAGTTACTTCCCCAGAGTCCCAGTCTGCACCCTAATTTTATCCCTGAAAAACCAGATTTTTTTCTTCATTTTCATGTGACTAACAAGATAAACTCCCTTCCTTTAGCTGCTTTTAGCCAAAGAAATCAGAGTGAATTAGTCTGGTTCCTATTTATGTAGTTTACTGCTAGGCATGTGCTGTGTGGAAAAGATAGTAAGGTCAGGTTTCAAGTTTTTTTTATCAAGTTTGTTCCTTAGAATATTTTTAAAATTTGATTTTTCCCCCTCCTTTTGGTTTGCTGCACAAACACGGAGAAGGAAAAGATGACCTTTCACCTGTGTAACTGTAGCTCTTTCCCTATCAAGTCATAAAATAATGAGATATTTTTAAGTTCCAAAGTAAAGATGTGTATGACTCATTTTAGTAGAAATATTCCCCAAATTATAAAGCAACATAAATGCATATATTGTTTTACAGCATATGGCTATTAAAGTTTAATTTAAAATGTGTATGAAAACATTGTCTTTAGTACAATTCATCCCTATTTTTTCTGTTTATCATAATTTGTTTCGAAACTGAATCATTTTACAGTTTTCCATATGCCTGTTGTGCTAATAAATTCTGAATAAGCAAGAAAATGCTTTTCTAAACTAAAATGCTTGGTTTCCAATGAAACACTTTAATATGTTTAATACGAAGAACATAAATTTCCTTCGTAGGTTTTCCATTATACATCGACCCTAAGATTTAACCTAGGATAAGCATATGTGATTTCAGTCAATATCTCTGTTGACTTTGCCCTGAAGCAGATAATTAATCTTTCCCACAGAAAGCTACTCTGGACAATTTGGTGGGACAAAATACCTTGAAAACATATATAGAATACCCTTCAACATGTGTTTTGGAGTCACTGATGTGGTCAGCCAGGTAGGAAATTCTCCATGCCAAGAGAGCCTCCATTTTCTAGGAATCATAACTTTTTTTGTCCCTCACACTTTAATACAGTAAAATGACTGACTTCCTCGTACTCAAACACATAAGCTCCCATGTCCATTCTTTAATCCCACGGAGATATGATTAAAGGAACAAAATCCTACAGGGATCAAATCCTTCAACATGGCATCAGTGGGTGCAGCTACCCACAACACAGAGGTTTGTGCGTTATGGTTTTTACCCAATGTATTGGTCTCAGAGTTTTTCTCTTTCCCAACCAAAAACAAAAGCAAAAATAATAAGCCAGCAAAACTAACCAAAATGATAAAACTCTATGCTTTGGCCGTGGCCGCAGCTGTCCTGTGCTCCAAACCTCGGGGTCGTCCTTCTCTGCCTTCGCTTCTCTGTGGTCCTCTCCTGCTACCTTGCTGGCCATAACTCAACCAAGCCAACTGAACCAGTCAGTTTTAAATTTCAGTTGGGACCTTGGTGACCTGTTAATGAATCTACAGAGAGGAGAAAAACTCACAGTGTCGAGTTATGCCTGGTGTTGCTAGCTGACTTTGAGTCAGAAATGCTTGAAGCGTTAACGTAATTGCAAGAATGTGAAAAATGAAGCGCCAGGCTCCTGAGCAAAGTGAAAGGTCAAAGCGAGCCTCACACACAACAGTCTTTGGAAGATAGCCTCATTAGACCATGAAGTCGGCTTCTCCTTTCCCCCTCTCTTGTACCATGTTTAGGGTAATTTGCTTTTATTAATAAATACATTCCCTCCTTTGTGGCACAGTAATTTGGGGTGGAGGGGAAGGGCGGAGTCTTAGAAAGCTTTTCAGATTTAACCACACCAAGAAGTCCTTCTCCATGACATGGAAACACAATGAAGCCACTGCGTTGCAGATCTACTGAATGTATATACATTTCATCTTCAAAATGCCTTATAGTTTAGTTTTCTTACATACACTCTAAGTGGTCTAATAAAAACAGTATAGAAAGCCTAAACAGATACAGTTCACAGGTTCTTCCACAATTTACCATCTGATAGTATTCATTTCTGTGTTAGTTGCAACTTGCTTCAACCTAGATTCTAAGTTGGACCCATTCATAAGTTAATGGCATCCTAGAAGGGACACTTTTCTAGACCCTTCTAGAATACTAGGAATCCAAAATCCACGGCCAGGAACTTGGAGGAGTAAAGGCACTTGCCCTACATCAACCACCCTTTTCTAAATGGCATATATGACTACAGCTCAAGCTGTTAAACTGTCCTCCACTTGGAAGACTGTCTAATGCTTAAATATTGTGGCCATAAACACAGTCATAATAGAGATGAAATAGACCTAGGAGATCAGACACCATCTAATGTAAAATATTAAAAAGTAAAATCTATACACTTTCCTGGCCCACATTCAATAATGCATCTTCTTTTAAATTATTATTTTAGCCACAGAAGAGTTATCCCTACCAATATACAATTGCTCTTAAATGGTAAAATTTATTCCAAATTATTCTAGGCTTCCTTGTCACCTGTAGTTGACGTCCCCCTTGCCTTCTGATTATTCTAATTTTTAGGATTTGTGACAAAAGTCACCACGTCAGCTGAATGGAAATGGGGACAAATAATCTAAGAATTTCAAAATCCACCTCCCCAAAATATGGTTCCATATAAAATTCACACAGTACTTTGGAGCTAATAACAGATTTTTGCATCATGTGTGCTTTAGAGGCAACATTGCCTGATTATAGAAAACCCTTACAGTTGATGTTACTAATAAAATATCCCATTTATAGTATAATTCAAACTACTGCATCATAGCAGCAAAGTAGATCTGTCATTCTATTTACTTACACACAGGAGTAAAGTGCAGATAACCAAATTTGTAAAAGAATTGGCAGAACTAATCGATTGTTATTGTAATGCCTGCTTAAAGATTAGACATCTCACTTTGGCCTTTTTTTTTTTTTTGTAAGTAATGTAAGTTAAGGAAAGGAAATACTGTCTCCCTAAATAGCAGCTGATTATACTCCCTAACCTGCCACTCTCCTGTTTACAGGGAGGCAGATGTACCAATATCATAAAATACTGAAGTTATTTTAGTCATGCCCACTTTGCACAGGGAGAATGCTTGACCTTTTACCTTGCTCACTGCTGTTGTCTCCACTCTGGGATGCATGGCCCCCACTGGAGGGCCCTGGGGTGCCTGCTGAGTGGGTGGAAGTTGCATCATCGTGGTCTCGCCAAGATGCAGGATTCTGATGTCAGGAGGCCAAGGAATTTTTCCACAGTTACCATTTCAGCCATAAATGAGGAATCAAGAGGAAAGGTGCAGAGAGAGACAAAAAATATGTACATATTAGTATTTGGGGAATTAGGCACATATAGATGCCATGTTACAGTACGTTGTCTTTTCACCAATAGGTACCAAAAGAAAGAAAAGATGCTCTAAAATCATGATGAAGTGATGGTTACATCAGTGTACACATTTGCTAAAACCAACTGAAATAGATGCTTAAAACAGATGCATTTTATTATATACAAATTATACCTCAATAAAGTGAATTTTTAAAGTTAGGGAAAAAAACCTCCTTAAAAATCTAAAAGCCTGCTATCTTAATTAGGGCACACTCTTCCAAGAAATAGGTCCCAGTGCTCTTGGATACCAAATACTTCAGAACATTAACATCTACAAAACTCTATGACTCCCTTAAAAATTCACAGACTGTAGAATGTATGGGACAGCCCTTCACATCAAATACGCTGCCCTACTAACTCTCAAAATTATCGTCAACTTATTATACAACCAACAGAGACAATAATATTAATCACTGCATCAATACCTTCTGCTTTAATTTGCACCAACAACAATCAGAAAATGAAACAACTATGAACTGTAACCCATTTAGTAAGATGGATAAGACTTCCTTTTGAGCTGCATGGAAGGTTTTAAGTCACAGAGCCGTGCTTTTTCCTGGAAGAACTGCTTGTTTTAAAGGACACATAAGGTAAGCCGAGAGTTATAGCTCACGCTACTTTGCTGAGTGTATTCTCCTGTTCCTCCTCCCCTTTCCTGATCATTCCCAATACCCTGCTGTTGCTTAAAGGAAAACAGGAATTCTAATGTACAGGAAGAACTTTATCAGCACCACATGAAGGCAGGCAAGAGATGGAATTTCCTCTGGCAGAAATGCAGAGTAGGAACAGCACATGAAACAGACCAGCCTTAAGGACAGAGCTGTACACTTGTCACCTGTATGCAATAACTTTAACTAAGCACACAGAGCTCCTAGCAAGAAAATTTGTTCCGGGGTGCGAGGCAATACTTTGGGGGCAAAATAATCTAAAAAGCCCCATCAACCTCTCAAAGTACACTATTTCTTCTTACAAGAATTGGTGACTAAGGACTCAGACTCACATGCCTGTAGGCAACATGTTAACATCTTGACCATCTGAAAACAACCTTGCAGTGTTGTCATTATATATAGTTTATCCAGAAAAAAATCAGTCTATCATTTTTCTCAACCTCAACACTATAATGTACAAATAGAACATAAAACTTCACCAAAATAAAATCAAGAAACCAAGGTGAGACAAAATAGGGAGCGAGTCTCATTTGGAAGAAGAAGAACAACAAAAAACATGTTTGCCTCTACAGATCTGCTACAAACCACTGTAAATTAATATTTAGCATTTTTGATAGATGGTGAAATGACCCAAAGCTCTAGAGATTAATAACACCTCTATCAAATAATGCTGCTGACACTGCTGTCATGCAAGCCACTGATTCAGAGGGAAAACCTTAAGCAGAAATTTTGTGACTATGAATATGGCACAGGTATAGATCTCTAAAGTAAAGATACGTTTTCGAAAGTAGATTGGGGAACAAAGTCGAGCAGAATAAAATGAAAACCAAGGTTCTCTGCTGCCTGTATGAAGACAAAGTCGTGCCTGTGATGTCTCTTTTTATCTAAATTAGAAACCCCTCGAATAGTTTCAAGCTAAAAGCAAACAGAATACAGGGACTCTTCAAGATTTGCAACCTCTTCGCGTCAGCTGTTTGCCGATGGTAATCAGATAAAGAGCTAGAAGAAAAGAAAGAAAAGAAAGAAAGAAGGAAAGAAAGGAAGGAAGGAAGGAAGGAAAAAGGAAGGAAGGAAGGAAGGAAGAAACAAAGAATAGCATGGTGTGAGTTTAGTCCTGCAACAACACTGGCTAGAGCCTTCTTTTAGAAAATGCAATTACTGCAACACAGTCACCTAAGCTAAACTTTTCAGTGTACACAGCAAGTGATGTAAATTTTATGCACCGCAGGCTTTTTATTAAGCTGGCTGCTATAAAAGCTCCTTACCCCTCATGAAAATTACAATAATTAACCACTAACACCTCAACTATGTTTTAACGCAAATGTCATCTAATAGCTATTATATAATCGTTCAAATGAAGGTCCAGCGAGTTTTTCTGTTTGGGCGCTAGAATGATTTTAAGGGATCACTCAGAAGGACTTCCTGCAATGGAAAGCACTGGTCTGTCCCCATCAGTCAAACCTGTAATGAGTTTTAAAGTCAGGCCTCACTAGTTTATAATTCAGTTGATTTCCTTCCCTGGTTTTCTGGAGGAGGTGGTCTCTAAACCAAAGGGGTGAAAAACAGGCCACGTAAGCAAATATTACTTTTAGAGCAGCCGGTTCCTCCAAACGAGTTGGGTCTTGGGTTTTCAGCCCAGTCCTGAAATTTGCTCAAGTTCACTATCTAACCCATTATGCCCCCGTCTCTTCCGCCTTATCTCCCTCACATCCTCAAAGATGCTGTCCTACAAAAGTGTCACAAGATGTTTATTTCCATAGAGTGTCTCAACGTTTATGATCTAGGTTGAGAGACTGACACAAGCTAGTACCAGGATATTCATCTAACTTGAAAGTAGGAAAAACAGCTGAATGCCTCTGAGGTTTCAAGGTTGAAGAGTTACCCCAAAGTTTTCTGTATTCAGCTACAACCTGGTGACTTGATCAAAGACACATATTGATAATCCGGCCAATACAAAACTGCTACCTCCTCCATAAAAAAACTTTAGAAGCAACATGGACGGATACAATATAGTCCTTTACCCATAACACTGGTTTGTTCTCAGACTGAAATATTTGTTTGTATCACAACTCCTTTCTTCTTCTTCTTTTCCCTCCCTAGATAGTTTCCAAGTTTACATCTTTCAAGAATAACTGCCTGGCTTTCTGCCAAATTATATGCAGAAGTTTAGTGAATCTTGAAACCAAAGTGGCATATGAAAGCATGTAAAACACATGACGGACGTAGAAAAATAAAGAGAAATGCTTTCTGTGTGCATGTGTGTGGGTGAGTAGTCAGGTAGGTGCATTCCACAATATATGTCCTGTTCTTCAGCCAGAAGTATCATGAAGACATCCGAGGGCAAGAAGGAAACATGCTTCTATTCCCAGAGGCTTTAATAATTAGGAGTCAAGTATGGTACTCTTCTTGCTCTTACGTAATTGCGTTAAAGAGCAGTGTTAGCAGGAGGAAAGCAGTGAATACTGAGTGGAGCACAATAGAAGGAGATGGAAAATAGATACAAGAAGCTAGGTCTCCAGGGGCAGTATTTTCTATTTGCTGGGTTACAGACTCACAGCTGATAATGCAAGTTGTAATTAATATAAAAGCAGGAGACAAGATGGGGAGAGCTTGTAGTAGCGGGGCCACAGGAGAACACTCTGCTGCTTTCCTGTTTCTCATTTACACACAGCTTTCCCTAGAAAACACAATTCTGCCAGTGTTTTCTCCCTTGAAAGTTAAAAAAAAAATTGATTTAGCACCATCATTGAATGTTGCTAAATCTAGGAAAGAGCATAGAGAGGATAGGTGTCTCTGGGCATAGAAAGCAAATCCTCCATGCGCCTCTTTTGTTGAGGTTGCAGATATGGTGGAAATTATAACGTTTTACACCATTATGGCACTTCTGGAGGGGGCGGGGCTGCCTATAGGACAATACTTAACAAGTCCCATGGAATTGGCGGGACCGTTGAAATGATTCCACACAGCTCATGGTTCTTCCATTACAAAAAGACAATGGAGTAAAATGTGTAAGCATTTCTAAATAAATACAAAACCGAATGGGAAAGTAAAATGTATTAAGCTTCTAGGAGTAAAAAAAGAAGCTATACTGCACACAAGTTTACCTAAAATAATCTGAAACTCATCTTAGACCCCAAATGAAAAGGTGATGCAATGGACGTGGTATAGGAGAAAGAGCCTTAAATTGGAATTAAGACTCAAGGGTGCCGCCTCCAACTGTCATGTGACCTCAGGTGATGAACTTCATTTCCCTGGGACTTGTTTCCTTTCTCTCTTTAAAATTAAGAAGTCAGACAAAATAATCCCTAAGGTCACTTCCACTTCTTATTTCTATTGTTAAAAAATACTTAAAGCATTTGATTTTCTAGAACCTACACAACTAAAACACAATATATAACACCAAGCCAAAAAAACCCTACAAACTTGGAAAATCCTGTAAAGTAATTCAGAATATGTACTTGTAGGTAGAAAGTAAGAATAAACATATATAAACATATTTTAATCAGCAAACGGAGCATGCAAAACTAGTTTGATTCGAGATGTTCACACAATAAAGGCAAGATATGCTTCTATCAGTACACATAATTCATGTAACTTACAGATTTCCTATGACTTTAAGATGTTTTAACTCCTGATTAACACTGTGCAAAAACTACTTTTAAAAAGAAGAGGAAGACTCCTATCATGAGGTAGTCAAGCCTACAAAAGTTAAAAACGTTAATTGTACAGTTTGAAAAAAATGGTGGAATTTCAACTTTGTTATTCTAAAGTTGACACAAGAACTCAGGAGAACTGTGTGTGCTTTCAGAACATGGACTCACTCTTTAAAAATGTAAATAGAGCCGGGGTCGTTCCCTCATCTCCCCGCTTCCACCCTCTATGAAGCTTTGGGAATTAATATGTGGGCAACTCTCACGGAAGTGGCAGGTACTCTTTGCAAATGATTCCTCCTCCATCTAATGGAGCAACGTTTAGAGAAGACAGAAATTTATTGTTGGTGTGTTATGTTATAAAATGTCTCCTATAATTTTGAATTGTGTTAGGATACTGTATAGGACGTTTAGCTTGAAAAAAAATGGGAAAATGAATTTTTAATATATCAAAGTTTTAATCTGATAGTGAATGTCTGTGGTTGTCAACTGCACCTTTGTTTAATGTCATCTCATCACAGTTTCTCTGAAAGCAGACTCCAACTGCACAACCTACATGATTTCACTAACAAAATTATTCTCGATGGGAGACTGACAGAAAAGCCATCAACCACCAGAAACTACACAACAGCAACAGAAAGTCCGTGCCCCCAGCCAGGTCTCCTTGAGCTGGCAGACGGAACTCAGAGGTAGAACTTTCCCGGAACAGGTCCCCCGAGACCTTGGATAACACACCGTGAGGTCTGATCTTACACTAGAACGTAAGAAACTATCTGATAAAATAAATCATTCATATTATTAATGTTAGTCAAATCCCAATATTACCCCTTGATATTCTATAGACCAATCACTTAAACCTATCTCTCTCCTCACTGCCCACTCCTGGCTGATTTTTCAGACACTTGCCTGAATTTTGTCAGAAGCAAGGTTCTAGGGATTCTTCCCTTTGACTTAACCCATTTTTTAAAACTGTACAGACAAATAAATTTGACATATTCAGAGATGCAAAAGAAAACAAGAGAATATTTTCATTTAAAATACAGTTTTCAACGTAGAAATTAAAATAATTTTTCTTTTATTAGTCAGGTTATCAGAGCCATTCAATTTTCAGGCACCTGCCATTAACTGTTAGTAGATACAATTGTATTTTCTTCCCTACACTTAATTCATCCAAAAAAATAAATAAATAAAATGTAGTTCCTTATGCACATTAATTAGGAATAACAATATTACTGTATGCACTTCAGGTGAATGGAGCTTAGGTCAGAGAATGTATTTGAAAAACAAATATAGTTCATTTATCTAAACATGATCTAAAGATATGTAATATCTTTATATGTATAAAGATATTACAGTGCAGACAAATAAAATACATCATTTGTCTGCACTAGATCTAAAGACCCGATCTAAAATTACGTAAAGTAGAAAATGTGGATATCACCTATTATTCCGAAATAGTACAGACTAGGAAAAGCATGATCATGCCACAACAGTTTTCAAGTTGAAACTTTTTTTCAAGAATTGGTTACTTGACATGTTTATTTTAAACATAATAAATTTGAACGTCTGGGAAACTTAACATGAACTGCAGCTGGAAAATAGAGTTGTACTTCCTTTCACCATCATATTTTTTCTCCCTAATATCCCAAAGAATACTGTAATAGCTGTTTCCTACCTATAAAAATTACTCGTATGTTATAGTAAGAGTAGAAGATAAAAGACTTTATAATATTAAAAATATTAGCAAGCATTCACTATGAATCTACTAAACATGACAAAATAGGAGCCAATGTTGCAAATTTTATTTTCTATTTAATTCCAAACTTCCTTTTATCAGTATGCCCATCATGTTAAGTGTCAATAAGAAATGAACAAATTCAGTATCTTCACTGAGTTTAACGTATGGAAGGTAAGACATTAGCGCTGTCTTCTTTTAATGCATCTATGTTACATCAGATTATTTATATAAAATTATGGAATGTGAAATCAGCATGACAACAGCCTCATTTACTAAGCAATAGTATGTAAAACTCATTCTTAAAAGTCAGCCAAAACTACTTGCTTTCAAGATATTTATATCAATTACTTTTATATATTTCTATTTTTAAAAATTTTAATAAAAAAATCAAAAGCTCTTTTGGTATCTAATATTTTGTTCCTGACGCTTCTCTCTCTGCTTTCCACTACGCAGAATCACACACTTGTTCTTTCTTTTCTCTCTTTCACTCTCTCTCTCCCTGCCCGCTCCTTCCTTAAACACACACACACACACACACACACACACACACACACACACACTCACACAAAGTAGCTTGATACCACTTAATAAGGATAGAGGTGTATGTGTTTTGGGGGTGTCAAACAGCTGTCACAAACTGTCACCTCCAGAAGAGAAACCTTGGCACACAACAAATTAAACTACACTTCTTTTTTAGCTGTCATTATTCATAGCCAATAAATTGAAATGCTCTCAGCATTTCATGTGCAAATAAAACCATGAGGAAGCCAGTAGATCAGAATAGTGGGCCAACAGATAAAACAGAGAAAACAACACGCTGTCTTGGTCCTTCTGAAGTGGCTCATCATCACCCCTGCACTAGCGTGCACCAAATGAGATCCAGCCTGGGGCAATGTATTAAATATGCATATCAAAGCAAATGAAAAAGTAAACCTGGAGATTCAAATTGGATATACATTTACATGCGGAAAATGTCCCACTCTACCACTTTTCAGATAGTGGTTCTGAGGTATTTTCACTTTTTTTTGTGGCTGGGGGGTTGAAGGAGGAGGGCAAGCTTGCAGAAGAGGCTGAAGCATAAGAGGATTCACTTTGTAGGGGGAGGCTTGGGAATGAATACATTCCATATACCTATGGTACAGAAGTATCAAAAATGGTAAAAACTCTCCAAGATTTCCTCTCACCTCCTGCATAAAATTCAAGTCCATGGCAAACTTCGCCATTTCCCACTCGGTTTGCTGGTGGAACAAATTATTGCTTCCTTTCAAAACAAATAGCAGGGGGCTAAAGTAAAAATGTTATAGTTCAGACTCTAGGAAATAAAAGGTTTTAAATTATGATGCCCAATGAGGTGGCAAGACCTCATGGGTTCAAAATAAATCAGTTGTCATATTTACTTGATTGGGGGCTTCGAAGAGAAGCAACAAATGTTCCAGTTGATTCTTTAATTCAAAGATGATGATTGTTACATTATTAAAGCACTCTCTTCCTAGGTACAACTTCTTTCTTGAGTGTAATTTAATATTACAGTAGTTCCATAAATTGGCATTGTCTATCAGCCAATACTATAAACAGCCTAGTTTACCTTATCTCTTCTATGTAAACATCAGCATGCTCTAGTTCCATACATCCACTTGAAAAAACAATTGCCAAGAAACTGTTTTAGAAAACCAAGTAGTCAAGACCCCTAGAAATGGCACAAGAAAAGCTTTTGGCTGCAGACAACTGTGAACTTCTCATCCTACAAAAACATGTAATTAGATTTCTTCCCATTCCCCCCAATAGTGCAAAACGCATATGAATATAGAAACAGGAAGCAATGAAAATAAACAAGTAAATGACAACAACAACAAATACTTTGAACAGAGTGTCATGACTTGCAGACCACAACCACACATCATATAGCAACATATCAGCAAATAAACTTTCCATAGCTGCTTGTTGCACCCGTTTGATTTCAGAGACCACACTCAATATACAAAAGAGCTCCCCAACGTTTCCTCCGTCATGACGGGAAAAGACAAGAGGAAAGGTAGGCATGGGAGCTTTCAACGTCACAGTATTTATTCTGTCTCAGAACTGGACTTCAGGACTGAGGTTTTCTTTTCTTCTTTCTTTCTTTCTTCCTATCTTTCTTTCTTTCTTTCTTTAACTTTTGTCCTTAGGCTGTACGGTTTTCCATACAGCGCAAAGGCTAATAATTAAAATCTGTGACTGTACATTTTCAAAACCTTTGGAGAAGGTGGGGGAGAAACTTATTCTCAAGGCATCTCAACTCTTTCCTCTTAACACCCAGGACTGGGGGGTGATGGTGGTGATACAAACTGCCTTCAAGCCTCGATGCCCATTTAACTCCACGGAGTATTAAATTAATATTTCAGGCACCAAGTTAGTAGACTATAGCCTATATCATTTAGGTTGTGAGTTCAATCGACTATAATCTATAGACACCCTCTCCCCCACCCCCAGGCTTGGGTTTCTATAAATAAACTGCTGTTCACACCCACTCTTTAACCTCGCCACTCCTGCCTTTCCTACCAGCTGCAATCTTTCTTCTCTTTGCTTCTTTTTCAAATTTTCAGTCTCACTACATATGCTTTTTTTTTTTTTTTGCATCAGACTCACTAGATCGGTTCCAAAATAGGATTAAAAACAGAGAGAATAGAAAGAAATCTCCGTTCCTGGCCTGACACACACACAGTCCCTCCTTACTCTACTCTCCGTCCTCATTCACCAACTGTTTGTGTTAAAATTCAACCACTAACCTATGGTTACTCAATCACAATTCCCTTCAGCTTTCTATAATACATTGTTAATATTTGTTTCATCAAGGTCACTGCCTTTTATTATGAAGATGCCTCATGCAGTTGGCAATAAGTCCATATACTGACAGTAAGTTTCTATACGGCAAAAGCTCAGAAAACTATAATGTGTTCACTCCTTTTATTTCAAATGCAATGCAAGATTGCCAGTAATTCTCAGAATTGTCATCTCTGCAAGAGACTGAGAAATCAGCCCTCGCTCCCCAATTCTCTTTTCCTTCAGTCCTCTCTCTCCCCCATCCTGTCCAGCTAGCTTTCTTGCCTCTTTCTGCCTGCTGCAATGATTACAGAGTTGAGAAAGCAGAAAAGGCAGTGGTCACCATATCAAACAGACGATTTGCTAACACTCAAGTCACCAAATCCAGGAAACTTTACACATTAAGAACACAAGTCACTCTATTGACTCCCTGGTTTTTTTGGTTCTCAACATAAATAATGAGGGGGTCCAAGAAAGGGGAAATGTGGATGAAAGGTATGGCAGAAGTAGTGAGAAAGGGAGAAAAAGACCCCCAGAGAGAGACCAAATTATTTAAAAAGAAAACTCAGTCAGTGGAGCTAGAGGTTACAACAAATTTTTCAAAAATGCTTTGCCCAGTGGTCTTAAAAGAATGCCAAAGGCTCACAGACTTACATGGTCAGCGAGATTTGTGGAGGAGCCTGAAAGTTCTTCGTGATCTGACTTGGAGCTGCCATCTCTTTCATCAATGACGAGGTCTATAGGCATTTTCCCCTTCAAACAGCTAATGTACCGGTGGCAGAAGTTATCACACAGTTCGTGGACCTAGAAGGAGGGTCAAGGTGGAGGGTTCAGCTTGTATTGTTGTTGTTGTTATCATGGTTTTGTTTCATTTTTAAAGGGAAAAAATATCAGGTTGCAAGGTTACATTTGGAAAGAGCAACAGTGCTATGTCTTCCAAACTAACTCTAATTAATGAGTGTAATAGTTGAAGGCGAGGAAACAATAGAGCAATTGTTGTAGCAGATATTATTCTCCAGAGACTTCCCTGAGCAACAAGTTACAATGAAGGGAGCAGAAACAGGACTGGAAATAACTGGGTTCAGACTGGGAAAATCCGATTTGATGATAACATCAAAACATTAGAACGCTGGAACTGGGAACAGCATTAGCATTTGCGATTCAATAAGCTAGGAATTTTGTATGTTTCCAGGGGAAAGCGACTGAGCTGCAGAGCAATGCAAAGACAACCCAGCGAGGATGATTCCCTCTCTGCCAGCACCTAATGCACGCTCTGAGCCTAATAGAGACGCAAGCAGGCTGAATGTCCAGTTACACAAATGGTTTCCTGCATTTCAAAATAATCCTGAACGCCTGGGGAAAAGGGGGGAGGCGGCTACTTTAAAAGACAGGGCTGTCCTAATTCACCCATCCCCTGAGCCCCTGGGTTGACGAGCAATGTGAAGGAAGTACATGGTAACAAGTTGCTCAGAATCTCTCCAGGTACTCAATCCCTCAGACTGGAGGTTTCTTAAAAACATCCCAACTCAACCAGGAGAGGGAAGTGACCAAATCAAAGTGGGGAGTGTCATTTCCTGCTTACCTTTTCTAACTCCAAAAGATGAAACCTTAGTACTTGTATTGCTTGTATCATCTGGAAGAAAAGTTTAGAGTGCGGAGTTAAGGCTCTGTGACGCCTGTGACTCGGAGGTTTCTAGTTGGGGGATGGTGAGGGAATGGGGCTGGAAGAAGACACAGGCAAGTGGCCAGGCAAAGCCCACACATCAAGAAATAGTCAGAAAAACCAAATGATTACTGATCATCTCTGCCTCATTGGCTACGGGGTAGGAATCTGACTCAACCTATGCCGAAGCATTTAATATCTTTACCCCTCACGTTTACTGAGCTATTTACAAGCACGGCTTTCCTAGGGATAGGCCTTCTTTCTCCGCCTCAGTCCTCTTTAACGTCGCCTCTCTCGACCTCAGGCCAAAATTAAAAAAAAAAAAAAAGAAGAAGAAGAAAGAAAGGAAGGAAGGAAGGAAGAAAAAAGTCGCTTCTTTGGAGAGAGAAAGCTTTGTAGAACAGCACACCCTGCGAAATCCGTCCTAACTAAAGAAGGAAATACTCAAGAAGAATGGTGAGGCAGGGCCTTTGAAAGCGGATTTAAGTACTTTTAATATTGAAATCGTGCAAATTAGCAAAAGAATCGCACCTAAAAGTGGCCTGCGCTGGCCTGCCCCTCACCCACCCGCCCACCTCCGCGGCCCGCCCTCCGCCGCGCCGGCGGTGACTTCCTTCGGGTTAGCTGCCCGGGGCTCGGCCGCCTGCCCCGGCAAACAGAGGAAATCACTCACTTCTCGCCGCCTCACTCCCGGGGCCGAGACCTGGGGCGCATCCCCTGCTCTCGCTCTCGGCGCCGCGTCCCCGCTCGCTGCCTCCCTGGGCTCTGCTCGCCCTGACGTCCAACCCGCCCCTCACTCCCAGCTCCCCGGCAGGGGCTCTAAGCTCTTCCCTTCCTCCCTGTCGCTCTGGAGCTTCAAAAGAGGGCTCTGCTCGAACTCCCCGGAGCTCCGGGGAAAAGCGGGTGCTTCTGGGCAAGGAAAGGGGCCCAGGCTGGGGAAAGGCAAGAAACAGTGAGCCTTACCAAATTGTCCAGCTCTGGATTTGAGGAAAAAAGTGGCTTTTCGGCGCGAACCTATAGGAAACAGGGAAAAGTCAGCATGAATTACCACTCCATTTAAAAGAAGAGAAACCCTGTCACCGACTAAACCGTAGTGTGTGAGTGCGGATGGTGGAGGGGCAGTGGCGGAGACGAGGAGAGGGGCTTTGGTAAAATACATGAAACAAACTAGTGCCTTCAGTCAATGGGGTCTTGAAAAAGAATCAGGGCCTCCTAGTTCTGGCCCCATTTAGGGGTACCTGGAACCTCTGAGCTGTAGCCGAGAACTCAGGGCCCTTCTCTGGGTCCAAGGACCCCCTTATCCTGCCATCCGCGGGGCTATGGTTCGCAGCCTCCCTCACCTCCGCGCCGGCGCCGACAGCCCCGAAAGGCGCCCAGCTTCCTTCCCTCCCGGGCACTCTCGGGGCCCTCAAAGCCCCTATCCCCAATTCTTGTTCAAGTAGCTGCAGGCGGGGGAAAAGGCCAAGCCCCAGATTAGGAGCAGGTCAACTTTAATTCGAGGGTCGAGCCCCTGTATTCCTGGCTGGGGGGAAAAACAAACACCCATATTTATCTCTTCTTCCAATTTGCCTCCAGGCTCAAGGATGGGGAGGAGGCGTAGAGCGAGGACTGGGGCCGGAGGAACAGATCGGGTGTCCCTGCCTCTTCCTTCTCTTTCAAGTAAAGCTCTGAGGAAAGGGGAGGGGGAGTGAGGGGCTGCAGGAGGGTGAGTGGGTCAGGAAGGTTGGACCTGCTTGGCGAAGACCGCGATGTCCTCGTTGAAGGAGTCGGAGGAACAGACGTCTCCGCCGGCCACTCCGGGTTCCCGGGGAGTGCAGGTCGCCAGCTCGCACTTCTCAAAGACCAGAGCTAACAGAGGAAACAACGGGTGCCTAACGGGCAGCGCCACGCAGAGACACACACACGGAGACGGGGTGCAGAGGGGAAGGAGCAAGAACTGTAATCAACAAGTTTGGAGGGTTCGGATTCCTTCCTTTCTACCACAGGCACGCATCATACTTTACAACCCTTCCTCAGCCAGCCGAGCCTGGGCCAGAAACAGAAAGGAAAAACGGCCTGGCCCTTTCCCTCAGCTCAGGACTCCCTCAGATCTGGTCGGAGAAGCTCCTGGCCAGTTCGCCCGCCAAGTAAAAAGAGCCTCGGTTCGAACGTAATGAAACAGCCAATATGCTCAGGCAGTCCGGAGCCCGGTGTTGATCCAGACCCACTCCCCGCGCGACAGAGGCCGCCCAACCAAACCCTGAGACCCAGCCCTGACCTCCCAAGAGAGGAACACTCTGTGAAATCCAAAATTGCTTTAGCTCCGCATTTTAATGGGCATTTCAGAGGAGGCCCAAGGCTCACCTACACACACCCCCGAAGTGATATTTTCCTCAATCTAACCTCTCCACCCCCTTGCCTTATAAACTTGTTTGCTCCACTTCTAGTAGAGCCCGGGTGAGGGGACCAAAATAATAGGAATGGTACACGCCGAGAGCTTCCTTTCAAAGACCACATTTCTCCAGCTGGCGAAAATAAATAAATCGAGTGTTAAAACTTGGAAGTGTGCGTGTGCGCCTGTCCTTTGTGTTCCTCCGGGCGGTTTAGCTACACCTCGGGATGCTTGCGGCCTCCGGCTTCAGGCGCAGTTGCTGTTTACCGACACTGTCCCCTCCCCTCGGCATCCCGCAGCCTTCCCCACCTACCCTCAGCTGGGAGGGCCCGAGTGGTACACGTTGGGGCCGTGCACCCCCATTCCTGCCTCCCCGAGTTCTCTCAGAATTTAAAATAATTTCCAGCCATCTCCCTCACTCCCCCCAAGAGCTGCTCTGTGCAAGCAGCAGCCCCTTCCACCCCGCTGCACTTCAAGGTCTGCCCCCTCTATTTACAGAGAATTAAGAAGAGGGTGATTAGGACTTCCTGGCCGACAGAAGCAGCCCTGAGCCCAGCTCCAACAGCATTTAGTGACTCCCAGACTCTCGGTAGGAAACAGAAAAGGAAAAAAAAGTTGCTCCTCATCAGCAGGAAACTTTCTCCTTCGTCAGGGCCTCTGTTAGGGGGCCTGGAAGGACCAGCTCTGCGTCCTTTGGCCAGGAATCCCGTCCTTGGGGAGAAGGCCCTGGCCAGATTCTGAGGACTCAAGTCACTCCCGGCTCTGGGGTCCGGAGTGACGGGGCCGTGGCGGTGGAGGAAGCCAAATCTTCCCCAGGACTTACACACAAGGGGCAGAAGAGCAGGCCCCCTTCCCTGTCCTTTCCTAAGGCCAGCGGTTTCCGCCCCCCTACCCTAAGGAGAAATAACTTCCCACTTGGTCGTCCACCCCCTCATCCCCCCCACAGAGACACACACACACCCGCACTCGCACTCACACAGTACGCTGGGTCGGGAGGGGGTGGAGGTTGGTTTACCCATAGATCGCGTCCTTGTCCCGCTTCAAGGCGTCGTTGACAGCGGATCCCATGCTGGCCGGCATGACATTGGGGTGCGGGGCGTGCGCGCCGTAGTGCTGCGTGGCGTGGAGCGGCGGCCCGTGGTTCAGGTGGTGAACCGGTGGGATCGGCCGCGGCGCGTGAGGGTCTCCGTACATGGAAGCAGGCACCCCTACTCCGTCCATCCCGCCGTAATGGGGCAGCTCATCGTACTGTCAGAACCCGGCAAAGGGGCGGGGGGCGCAGGAGGTGAGAGAGAGCGAGGAGAGCCGAGGGAGGGTAGGAAAAGAAGCAGGGAGAAGAGAGAGAGGAGAGAAGTGGGGAAGGAATAGAGGCGAGAGAGAGGGAGAAGGCCAAGGGAAGAAGAGAGAGGAGGAGGAGGAGGGGGCGGCGGGGAGAGGGGGGGAGGCCGGAGAGAAAGAGGGAGGAAAATACAAATAAAAACAAAGTCAGAAAGGAGAAAAGTACCGAGCACGAGTTGAACACACAGAAACCAAACCAGCCGAAACAACGGAGTTGAAAGTTGGGAAGGGGGGTGTTTTTAAATTTAAAAGATGAAAAAGTATGAACCGAGAGCAGCGTTTAGAGTAGGGAGAGGGGGCGGTGAGGCCGGGGATTGAGGGGGCGCCGGGAGGTCCCGCTCGGGCGGGAGGCAGCAGAACCGTAGCAAGCCAACCGAGGGAGAAGTGGAGTTAGTGTGAGGAGGAAGCCCCGGATCCCACCCCTAACCCCCCTTCGCCTCCTCCAGAGGATCCAATAAATCAAAAGGCGAAATGAAACAAAATAAAGAGAAGAAAAACGCTAATAATCAGGACGAGAACGCCGAGGACGAGGGAAGGCTGGGGCCAGTGCCTCCCCGGGGGCAGGGAGCAGAGGGTGGGGGTGGGGTGGGGGGAATAATGTGAAAGTTACCAGAAACATTATTTAGCAGCGGATTCCCTGCGTCCTTGTCAATTTCAGAGACAAAACAAGCAGCCCAGGCTAGTCTAGGCGGCGGCGCAGCGGCTGCGGCAGCGCGGCCCCAGCGGCGGCCCCGGCGGCGGCGGCTCCTACGCAGCCGGTGCGCCGCCCCGAGCCGCGGGAGCAGCGGCAGCAGCGGCGCAGCAGCGGCAGCGGCGGCAGCAGGAGAACCGGGGGAATCGCGCTGCTGGGGTAAAAGCTGGAGCGAGGCGAAAGCGTGTAACAATTGCACTCGCACACACACACATACACACACACACACACACCACTCACACGCACTCGCCGCCCGCCCGCTCGCACAGCGTTGAAACACGCGCGCCCAGACACGCACACACGCACGCACACACACTCGCACACACGCAGAGGCACGGGGGGGAAAAGAAGCCGATGAATAATTTTGCTGCTATTTTTTTAAATACTGGCCGCCATCATCAAGCAGCGAGCAGCAGCGTTGAAGGGAGAGGAGGCATCGGGACAGGCCCCTCTTAGGAGAGGATTTATATCTAGGTAAGTGTTGGAGATTTAAACCTACCCTTTGCGCCATCAGTCTGCGCTCCAATAAACTCCTGGATGTGTCGTATATTTAATATCCCAGTCCGGATAAGAAAGTGATCTAGGCTGAAGATTCCTTTTTTTTTTTTTTTTTCCAAACCAAGGAGACTTCTCCCAGTTTTCCAATATGTTATTTTTAGGGGGGGAAAAAGAAAGCCCAGGCAAGACAACGAAGAGTTTTTTTTTTCCTGTGATATTTCTTCTTTTTCTCTTTTTTCCTCTTCTTCCTCCTCCTCCTGATCTTCCTCCTCCTCCTCCACCTCCTCCTCCTCCCCCCTCCCCTCCTCCTCCTCTTCGGTCCTCCTTTCCCCCTCTTTCTCTTCTCTTCCCCTCAGTTGGAAAAAAAAAAAAAAGAAAAGAAAAAGAAGAAAAAGAAGAAAAAAAATTGTCAAGCCCCCGAACTGAAGGTTATGAGCGGCCCGTCAGCAGCCCACATGTAACCGAACTGTCGTGTTTCATGGCTTTTTGCCACTCCAGCTGTCAATCAAAGCCCGGAATGTCAAGGTAGTGAATGAATGATGGTTGATGATGATGAAGAGGAGGAATCTTTCAGACCCGTTTTTTTCTTCCAGTAAAACTCCGCGAGGGGTTTCTGCTTCTTGAATTTTTCCTCCCCCCTCCTTAGCTTTGCCCCCGCGGTATCTATAATATGATCCTCTCTCTTTAAAGTAGCGTTCAAAGAAAGCAGGGGGGGAAAAATCAAGAAAAAAAAATGAGTAGTTTGCAAAAACTGGACTTCCTCCCCCCCTTTCCTGGTAGGTATTTTGTCTCTCCCTCTCTCTCTCGCTCGCTCGCTCGCTCTCACTCGCGCTCGCTCTCTCGCGCTCGCTCTCTCTCGCTCTCTTTCTCTCTCTGGGAGATGAGTGAGTGTCAGTAGGTGTTGGCAGGTTGGCTGCTGCCTGGCTTATAGAAGAGCCTCAGTTTGGCGGCGCGGGTCGGCGGCGGGAGAACGAAATGACGGAACCCGGAAGTCGTGGTGGCCATAGCCCGTCGTACGGCGGAGACACATCCCGGGAGTGGGGAGCGGGAGCGAGGAGGAGCGCGCCGCGCGGAGCCTCTGATATGCAGCGAGTGCGATCGGACGGCCCGGGTTGGGGGGGCGGGAGAGGCGGGAGGCGGGGGGCGGGAGGGGGAGGGGAGGCAGGAGCCCGGCCGACCCGAGCAAATCAGCGAGGCTGCTCCTCCGCGGGGAAGGCGCGGGGGAAGGGGGGGAGGGGGGAGGAGGGAGGAAGAGGAGTGTGTGTGTGTGTGTGTGTGTGTGTGTGTGTGTGTGTGTGTGCGCGTGTGCGCCTGTGTGTGTGTGCGCGCGCGCGCGCACGTGAGGAAAGAGGGAGGGAAAGAGAGAGAGAATGAGAATGAAGAGGACAGGGAGAGCGCAGAGAGGAAAACTGCAGAAAACCACAGGGAAAGTACGGTACAGCCTCAGATTTTTAATTTTTAAAAAAAACTTGCTTCTAGTTCATTTCCCCATCACTCCCGGCTCCTGCCTAACGAGGTCGTGTCGGGGACGTTTGGCATGGCGCTCTTGCTTTTGTTCCTTTTAATTCCGCGGGCCCCCTACTCCTCTGCCAGCCGATTATCGCGCCCCGAAGGCTTTCTGCTAACACCCAGAGGCAGCAGGATCTGCAGACCGTACCAACGCCCGGCTAGAGTTTTGTTTTTGTTTTTTTAAGTGGTACTTTCTTCCCCTGTGCAGATAGATCCAGGACCCTTGTTGTCAACATTCATTTTCTTCTAGGACAAGAAGAGACCAGCTTAACTCAGAGAGCACTCCCTTCAAGCTTTGCGGACAAGGGCCACCCTGGAGAGTCTTTGGGGCCCGCGGTGGAATCAGGAGGGAGGAATGGGAGGGAGTCGTTTGGGTGTTTGATGTTGTCTGATGTTGCCAAAGGGTGTGAGTGTGTGTGTGTACACGCGCGCGCGACTGGTGTGCGACTCCAAAGTGGATCTCACTTAGAGCTGGGAAGCATGGGAGAGAGAGACAGAGAGAGAGAGAGAATGCACAGCGAGAGAGAATGCTTAGCAAGGAGGATTGGCCGGCACTCCCTGCCCAGCTTTGTTGTGGTCGCCGGGGGCGCAGAGGCCAGGCAGCGGTATCGCCGGCTAATGGCTGTGTTAGTTACACCGGGCAATTTCGGGGTATCAGGAAGACGGGGCCGACTCCGATTGAACTTTTCCAAAAAGGAAAAGGAGGAGAGTGGAGGGAAAGAAGGTAATTATCCCACATGGTTTGCGTAGAAAGTAGTTCTAGCCGATGTCTCGCCGAATCCCTGGCTGGAGCTGCACCCTGCCTCACCTCCGCGCCGCGGGTATCACGGCGGCCGCGCGTCAATCACTCCGGGCCGCGAGCTGGGGGCGGAGCCACGGTCTCCCCGCGCGCTCAGCTCTGCAGCCCCCGCCGCCCCCTGGCTCCTGGCAGCCCAGCAGCCGGGGCCTGCGCTCCGAGCGCGCCCTCTCCCCAACTCCTGGCTCTCGCCCTGGTTCATGGTCCCCGGCCCAGAGAATTGAAAACAGATTGTTCCTCAACAGCCGCCTCCTTCTCCAACTTTGAACCCATTCTGGAGAGTAGAAAGTAGCGAATCCTCTGCGCGGGGCTTTGACCCGACTTCCCGGGAGATTGGGGGTGGGGGGCGCTCAAGGAGAATAAAGTACTCTGTGTGTGTTTGTGAGTGAGAGAGGGAGAGAGGGAGAGAGAGAGAAGGGAGTGGGGGGGGGGAGAGAATGAGAATAAGAGAGAGAAGGAGAGAAGGCGGATAGGCTTTTTTTTTTTTTTTTTTCCTCCTTCCTTTGCATCTTCTCTGCTTCACTGTGAGCTTTCGGGCAACTCTCAACTGGGCTTAGATCGTAGCCTGCAGAGACTCCAAGCGGAATCGGAGAAATTTGGCCCCGTTTTAATAGGGCTGGGGAATGAGCTCCGGAGGTCAATAAAGCCCTCCAAAAATGATGAATGATTGAGCACCTGTGATGATGATAGTGATTACCAGAGCAATTAAACAGTTTGATTAAATGAGCCATCATAACAATGATGTCTGCGGGAAATCGGCCCTTACATATAAAGAAAGATAGTGCGGAGGGGCTTGCAGAGGCGAGGGTAGCGCGACGTCAGGGAGAGGGGCCGCGGACCGCGCGGTATTTGCCGGGGTGGCCGGAGCAAGGACTGCCGGGCGCGCGGAGCTTCGGGGAGGAGAGTCTAGCCCCGGCTAGACTTTTCAGCCACTCTTAAGCCGGGCTTCAAGCCTGCAAGAGCCGACTGGTATGAAACCTGCAGGTCGGGGGGAGGGTCCTTCCCCCTCCACCTCCTCATTTTTTTTCCCCAGAAGAACTCCAAGATTAAAAGCATCCTTCTTATTTGTTGCTGAGTTGTTCGTCGATGTATAAGAAAAGGTGAGTAAAAAAAGAAGATGCAAAAGAGAAGAAAACGTTGACCTCCAGAATTTTATTATAAGAGGCAGTTGTTCGAATTCAGTTTAGCCGGGGCGGAAAGACGAGAGAGAAAAAAATCAAAGTGGTCTCGCTGCGGAGCATTTTCGACTTTGCCGAGGTCTTTATATTGGTGGATCCACGGTCCCCGTTCAGCGCCGCTAGCTGAGAAGTTTATACAGTTTTTAACTCTTCTAACTGTTCTTATTTTCAAAATTGCATATTTGTTGTCGCCAATAGGGTTATTGTTGTTTTAAATGCCCTGTACAGAAAGCGCCACTTTTCTTTTTAAAAAGGAACTCAGTTTCCTTGATAAATACTTTTGTAAAAATCAACTTCGAACCGAACCTCTGCATCGCAGAGTTTAAACATTCAAAGTTGCTACCTTCTGCTTCTCTTACCATCACTTTTTTTCATAATGATATTGTGAAGTGAGGTAGCATTCCTACAGCCTTTATTTAGAAAAACTACACTAGGATTTTTTAAAAAAAGTTTCTTCCATGGCAGTGCATCCGAGTAAAAACAATTCAGACCGACTGATGATTTCTATATTTTCAAACAGTTGTTAAGCTAATGGGTTGATTACTCCGTGATAATCTTGAGCTTTACAAAAGAAAAAAGTTCGAACTCTATTGTCATGTGTTTTCATCCTTTGGGCGATGCAGAAGGCATTTTAACCCAAACTCCTTTCTTCCTTTCTCTCTCTCTCTCTCTGATATTCTGTAACTCCTTTTGCGTTTTATTGAGTACTTTAAAGCAAGTAACTGGGACAATCTGGTTACAGATGGGAGGGAGAGAGAAACAGAACATTTTGAGATACTGTTCAAGAAAAAAACCAACCAATCATTCTTAACTCCAAAGACCTTAGTTAAGAAGTGTGAGTGTGTTAAAAGTGAAGTCCTCCTGGAGGAAAATATGTGTCATTTAAAACTTCACCAGTTGCTTAAGGGGAGAACCCCGAATTTCATGCGACTAAAGAAATTTCACTTACCTAGTTGCACGTAATTTATGAAACCGTTAGTTTAAGATAGCATCGCAGTGCAGTGAATTGCACACAAGATCAAGTTGGAGGTGATTCATGATGTCAGTTCTTGGTCAATCTGATGAATTTTAAAGGACTATTAGTTTTAATCACCAACTTGCTGATGTTTTATTAATAGAGCTGAAAAACATTTAAGAACTTCATGGTCTCCCCTAACCCCCAATTTTGCAGTCCCATGGAAGCTGTTCAAAAACAGTGGGGTACACGCAGGCTCTCTGATTTCTAGTCCGATAGTACGTTGTTGCGGACGCTCAGTTCTCAGCCTCCGCACTCCCACCGGGGCTGCGAGGCTCATCTGCTCTCCCACATTTGGGGTAAAGGAAAAGTAGGTGGGGCAGGCCCGGGAGACAGGCGTGAGATGGGGGTCGCAGGAGGCGGCACACACCTCCGTCAACAGTCAGCTCCTTTTGCCCAGGCTGGAAATGGTTTTAACAGGCGGTAAAATTTCATCTTGCGGTGTCAAATTGGGGTCATTTGGGGGTTAGAGTTCTCAGTGTCCGAGAGGAGCTGTCCAGCTGCGTGGGGACTCATTAACTGCAAAAGATCTGTTTCAGTAAAAACAATTCAAAGACAATCAGAAGGCTAAAGACCTTCTACAAATCGCATTTTACAAGTGCCCCAGAACAAATATGGATGCTGAAATCTATTTCTTCAGAATCCCAAATCGGCTACTTAGCTCTGGAGTCGGGGTGAGGGCACTGCATAAAAAAAAGAGGTGAAAGGGAGGGGACCTGATGGGGGGGCGAATGGGAGGGGGAATCGGGCCTTTCAAATTTAAGGGTCTGTTTTTAATCACCTCTTTCTTATTGGAGCATCCCCAAGACTTCTGAGAACTGCTTCTTTTCTATTTTTACTTTTCTCTCTCTTTTTTTTTTGTGTCAACATGGAATGATATTATAGGTAACATTCAAGATTTTAAAAGAATAATTGAATGCCTCTATAGTTACTTAATTTAAAGGGCATTGGCTTTATGGAGAGTATTTAATTTGAAATGAGCAGTTATGAACCGAGACTCTATTTTAGGTGAATTTGCCCACCTTCCTTTAGGAGCTTGTGTTTCTTTTCACCTTTTTTTTTTTTTTTTTCTAGAAAGTAATAGGTCCTCAGCACAGATAACTCCAAATTCCTCAGAACTCTGAGGTCTGAAGTGTTAATCTGTGTATTAAAATTGCTGGGTTTAAATCCTTTTTGTCTTCTTACAGCTGTTAGAACAATTGACGTCTTGCTAGAGGAGCAAATAAATCCAACTGTAATCTTATTTGTAACTTTAGTTAATGTTTTGAATTGGAGTATTTTGGATTAAGCAGGTTTTTTTTTTCCCCTCTATAAGGTTAATTTTTATTTGTGGAGGTTCTGTTGGCTGGTTTGGAAGAAAGATATTATTACTTTAATTCAAAAAATTCCTTTAGGTAAAAGGAAAGTGCAATTTTAAAATGACAAGCTAGAAGTGAGATGCCTGGGGTTTTAGAATAAAACCAAATCAATATTTTAGAGTAAAATATTATTTGAAAGAAGTTTTCTGTCTTGCATTACTGACTTGAGCAAGTAAAAAGGATCAAAATATTTTATTCTTCCTCTCTCTCTGGACTCCACCTCTGTCACTAGGTCTTTTCTCTCCATCTGCTTCACTGTTATTTGGGTTCTGAATGCAACAGTGAATTTTGTAGTCTAGCTCTCTTCTCCAAGCCTCCCAGAGTATAAATTGTTATTCAAGGAGTTTGATTGCGGCCCTGCAGAAACAGCCCTGAACCCAGTATCACTGGGACAAAGGCAGAGGGTCTCTCTTTCTGCTCCGACCTGCTGGCTGACAGTTGGAATTTTTAATGTATATTTTATTTGGCATTTCCAATAACGTGTTTGCCTCTCCCTCCCCACCCCCTTGCAGCCATCTATTACTTTAAAAACATCTCTTCTCTATAAACCTCAGCTCATCCTTGTGAACTGTTCTTGACCTTCCCAGCGATAAAACCAGAAGCTCTGAAAGTTGCTCTAGGAAGAATTCCACTTGCTTTCTTACCTGTTAACTTTGCTCACTCTCTTCCGAGTTGGGATGAAGGGAGGGAAGGGGACCCCTTTTTGTTTGTTTTTGTTTCCTGGTCCTTTCCCCACTTAGGCTTTCTTCCATATGCTCCCCCACCAATTAATAACAATAAGGCAGCCTGCAATTTATGTTCTTATATAAGATGGGGTGGAATGATTTTACTTTCTTTCCTTTTGCTCTTATTTCTTATTTCTCCCAATTTTAACTGCTTCAGTATCTCGCAGTAGGAAAGTATTTCAATAAATAGCCCTCTAGCGCTATCTGGCGGGGCTCCAAGCGCGAGTGAGCTCTCTCTCGCTGTCTCTGGCTCCTTCCCGCGCTCTCTTCCATCCTCCCTTCTTTCCTCACATCTTCCTCTCTCCTTCTCTTCCGCAATCTTGATCCTACCCCCCCTTTCTCTCTTTCCTCTCTTCCTGCTGCCCCCTTTCTTGCTCCCACCCCCATTTGCCGCGCAGACAGCTGGAAAGACCCGGTCAGAGGCTGACACCGTCGGAACCAAGTGATGCTCCGGCGGGGGAGCTCTCCTAGGACCCCCACCTTCACCCAGCGTGGGTCACACACGTCCTTTGCCTTTGAGTCGCATCTTACTGTAGCTTAACACGTTGCTTAAGTCTCAGCCTCTCAGCCGTCGGTGGTTTGGAGGCGTTTAAACTGCATTTGTGAAGTTTGGAGGAAAGAAATCAGACACTGGAATCCCGTCTAGTGGAGCCTAGCTAAGTTTTAGGTCACGAAGCCGAGTCTCAGTGCGAGTTTGAGGAAGGGTCGGGGCTTCGCAGGGGTGGGAACAGACCTTCGGGAGAACGCTGGGCTGGGGGCGCCAGCTGCCCCCCCTTACGCCGGCCGGATCCCTACAGCACAACGGACTGCTCCAGTTTAATATCCTGGGCCTGTCCAGGATTTTTTTTTTTTTAAAATAATAAATTAGCTCTATTCTTCCTCTCCCACCACCACTACCACACCAAATTTGGAGAGGAGTGGAAAAGAGAAGTGGGGGTAGGAAAGCTCACTGGAAACCTCACGGGGCAAAGAAGAAAAAGCAGAGACTGCGGGAACTCGCTTGAGGATGCAGTACTCATCAGCATCCTTCCTCCTTTCTCGAAGGATGAGAAGGATGTCTTCTTATCTGTGGCTTTTTTATAAAACAGTAGCCGGTAAACCTTCAGCAGTGTGTGGGGAGCCGTCAGAGGATATAGGGACAGAAGGAGAGATTCAACTCCAACTGGGTGCTTTAGATGAAAATTCTCTCTCTCTCTCTCTCTCTCTCTCTCTCACACACACACACACACACACACACACACACACACTCCATACACACTCTGAGCCTTAGAGAAATTTCCAGTCCTCCTTTGAGCAAATCTCTTCCATCTACTCCTTGAAACAGAGGAAAGGGTATGGGCCTGGGGTACAGTTAGACTCACTCAACTTTATGATTGTGTTTTCTAAAATTTAGTTTTGACCTTGCAAAGTGAGGACCATACCTCCAATACAGACCCAGTCAGTGGATACTTGAAGTGAGGGGGCCTCAGCCTGCAGTGTCTGTGATCACACAAAGACCTCTTCCCCACTCAGAAATCCCCCCTCCCCACAATCTCAAAAATAGAATAGAAAGGAGGGTGGAGGATGACACAATCCTAGGTTCTCATCCTCAAGAATTGCCCCCTCCCACTCCCATACTGAAGGAAAAAAGCACAGTTCGGTGTAATTAATTGAGGGCTGTTATTAGGTCATCATTAGCCAAGGTGCAAATAATTGCAGCCCATTTTTACTTAAAATTGACCAGCCCCAGAGTGATAGATCGATTTGGAGTATAAAAATGATGTATCAAAACATCAATGTCGATTATTTGAAATATTGTAGTCGAATTTTTTTATTGCTTCATCGGTTAAGTGTCTGAAAGTGCAGTGTTCAAACATATACTTATGTTGTCAATACTGTCAGAACTGTCAGTTTTACTATACTGGATTTGTACTACATTTCGAATTTACTCATTTACATAAAATGCCCACCCTAGGATTCCCCCACCCCTACCCCGTCTCTCTCTCTCCTCCCATCTCAGGAAAATCCGTGTCAGTTTCTTCAAAGGATTCAGCAATCTTTGCCTCAGCCAAAGTGTGCAGTGCCTCTTTTACTCAATTTTCCACATCGGATTACATGTCTTTTTCACCATTTCTAACTTTCAAAGAGAGCCTTCCTCCTTTCTTTCCAACTCTGCCTACTCCAGCCTTTTCTCTGAAATAGTATTGTAGCACTTGGAAAGCTTCAGGTTTAAATAGCCACATCTCAGCTCCAAATAAACCATTTAGGTAGAAAACCAAAAAACCGGACTTCACTGTACCTCCTTGGCTTCACTCTTGTAAACCGGGCTTCGCTGGGCACACGATCTCACACGTGTTAGGGTCCGTCATCAAATTACCTGCAGCATTCAAATCTTACAGGGAAAATGAATTTGGAAATATAAATACTTTTTCTTTCTTTTTACTTAAAAGCTGTGATAGGAGAAAAAGAAACAATAATATAAATGATCGGCACATTTTACCTTGAAAAGCTTTGGAACTCAATCGAAACACACAAGTTGGAAGCAGAATTGACAGTTTTAATTCTACCCATTTTCACCTGGCACGTCAGATCAGAGGCAATCATTTATTTTATGAGGGGTAGATGGGAAAGTCGGATAGAAAGCTTGAATCCACTGAAGTCTTTATCCTAAAAAAAACCACAGAGAAATTACTGAAACGCAAACATTCCACCGCTCCACCCTCTCAGTCTAGACTAATTGAAATTTATAAATTCACATTCTGCCTAATTTTATGCTTTTTATTTTGTTTTCTAGGATTCCCTCCAAGACTGATAGGAAAGACAGGGCCACTTCTGGACTATCTGTGAGGATGTATTTCTTTCTGTAACACTGAAGCACTTTTTATAAACCTTTTAATGTATTTAAATAAATCTCTTTGGACATTAAGAGAAGCCATACATACAAAGATAGTTTGGCTTTATGCCGGCAATCCCGACATTAGAAAAAAAAAATTCACAATCCAACTGAGAAGCTTTTCCATACCCAACCTTGGTCAAAAAAAAAAAAAAAAAAAAAAAGAAAAAGGAAAGCAAAAGAAAGTTTTCTGCGTGCATCTGCATGTCTTCATGTGCACGATTATAAACATCTCCCAGTCCTTGTTTGCCTGTTACCTCCCTGCTGCCATACACTCGAAGGCAGAGGTATCGAGGGATGGCCCCCAGAGATCTGTGTTTACTCAGGTTTTAAAAAAAAATCTCTCCACCATGTATGACAAGTGTTACTTCAAGAAATTCATCAGCCTTCTATAGATACTTCCAGTTTTACTGTAATGATCTGCAGAAGAGAACTGCCATCACTTTCTCACATCCCAAGGTGTTGTAGGAACTCACAGAAAGGGGAGAGTGGCTGAAACGCTTAATTACAGTGGTGGAGGGGGGGCATGAGGCGGGACCGAGGGAGGGAGAGTGAGGAAGGTCTTTACCTGGCCAGTACCTGTAGAAAGCTGCGAATCCTCACGGCGAATATTTGAGAAAGGTAGGGTTGCCTTTTTTTTTTTGTAATGCCTTTGGGGAGAAGTGATACACTTGTGTAACAATTAGCTCAGACAATAAAAATAATTGGAAAATCAGTTGGAATTTCTGAGTTTTTAATTACGTTTAATTTTGTGCTAAGCCGTAAAATTACGAATGCCCCTCAACTAAACACTCTCTTGTAAAGCGTTTAACAACAATTATTCCTTAATCAGTCTGAATGTGAGTCACAAATGATGCTTTTCCACATCAAAGGGACGTCCTTCGACGTTACCTTTTAGTCATAAGTAAGAGGATTAATTCCTATAATTAGAGGGATAAATATGTGCATAAATACATCTCTCACTCCTCTCCTTAAAAAAAAAAAAAAAAAAAAAAAAGAACACTTTCACTCTGAGACGTGGCCGGCTCTGGTAGGGTAAGTGTTTTTAATTGTCCCCTTCGGCCCTACACCCCTTTGCTGGCGGGCGAATCGAACCGAGGAGACGCGGGTGCGAAGCACAGACCCCCAGAGGGACACACGTGCACACACGTGTACACAGAAACGCACACACGGGCCTGGCAGGAGGTCCAGTGCTCGGGGTCCCAAGGCCCCCGCCAATTCCAGTGCGATCCTCGCAAGACAATAACCCACCCCCACCCTTGGCCCTGGCCGTACTGCGAGAGAGTTCTCTTCCTGTGGTCCACTTGGCCTGGAAAGCGGGGTCCCTGCCCTACGCCGAAGCTCCAGGTTGACTCTTGCAGGCTACAAAATAAAAATTGAGCATGACCTTTTAAAGCTCCTGTGTGAATATCTCATTTACCTAATGACTTTATGTCACCTAGGAAGAAGGTCAATTTCCTCTTAACCTTTCCCCCGCTGCTGCAGTAAGCATTCTTCCCTAATCAATGGTGGCTGGAATAATCAATTCCCATTTTATGATCGCTGACAAACCCAGTCTCTGCGCGGGGTGTGAGCGCGGCGGGGCTCGCTCAGGCCGGGACAGAGGTCTCTCTGGGTACGCCCAGCTCCGCCCGGCGCCGAGGGAAGCAACTCGCTCTTCTGTCGAGTTCGGAGACCTTGGCAAACTTCCCTCCCCCAACCGCCGGCGTGACTTCTGAGTTGTCACTAATCCGAACCTGATATTCACCAGAGCTCCTCCGGTCACCGACAACGCTCCCCGCTGCTGCTGGGCCTCCCACCCGCCCCTCCTCGGCGTGTTTTGATTTCAAAGTCTGAAGGCAGGGATTGCCCGGACCCAAAGCGGGGGGCGGGAGAGAGAGACAGAGAGAGAGAGACAGAGAGACAGAGAGACAGAAAGAGAGTGTTTTAGTTTCATTTACATTTTAAAAATTATTTTTGCCTTCTTCGGCGTGGATCTCTCAGCTCTTTCACTCTGTCTCAGCCCCGCTTACTTTGCATAAACAAAGCAACAACAGAAGCTCAGAGTGGGTGGATTCGTGTGGAAATGAAGTCAACTGGCAGAGTTCTCTCTTTCTCTTTTCCTATCTCCTTTCCTTTTCCTCCTCCCTCTCCCATCTTTCCTTCCTGTCTCGTATCTTCCTTCTCTTCTATATCCCCCCACAATACTCAGTTATCCTAAAAGATAGGTTTATTAGATGCCACTTTACCTCTGTTTTTAGTTCCCAAGTCTGGGGAAATTACCAGGAAAGTTACTAAGTCAGAGCTAATTTGAAAGTGAATTTGGGATAGGTTCAACATTCTTGATCTTTGCAGGGCCTAAATATGAGCCCCTCTCACCTCACAATCTCTCATAAAGTAGATGTTGGCTTTTACCCACACAAGGCTTGTTTGAAGAGACCTCTCTGTTAACACTGGTTCACCTCTGGTCACTGAAGTTTCTTTCCCCTTAGTCTGCCCTAACCCCATTTTCACTTACTACCAAGGCATGATGAAGCTGCTGCTATCAAGTAACCAAAAAGCCTGCTTAGCTAGTGTTCAATGACAGGCAAGAAAATCACTTTTCTTGGAAAAGATGTCCTATACCCAGATTTTTTTCAGATTTCTTATGATTAACCAGCTAGTTAAAACTGATCCCCAAACTGAACCTTTCCTCCTGAGAGTGTTCTCTCAGGTCACATTGATGGTCTTTGAAGAGGTAATTAAAATGCCCCTCTTAAAAAAAATTCATGCACCTCATTACTCACGGGCAGACATTCTGTTACAATTGAGAAGTCTGTCAAACAATCCAAACAAAAATGTAGATATTCTACCTTAGAAGGTACAATAAATGATAAATTGCTTACTCTGGTGTAAAAAACAAACAAACAAAAAAGGCGTTTGAGTTCAAGGTGAGGCATATCTGGGTCAAAACACTCACTGTTCACCCACAACAGGCTCCTCAGATCCTGTTAGGAACACAGATGGCAGACAAGGCCACCTCTCCAGCCTGCCAGAAACTCGAGCTTCATTTCATTCTTGCCTTGGGTCTGAAGGCTCTAGCGTTGTGACCTCTGAGAGGCAGTGAGAACAGCCCAGGTGCAGGACCTGACCTGGGATGGGGCCAAGCCAAGCCCCCAGTATTGCTACTTCCCTTATTCCTTCATACCAGGAAGTACATTTGCAGCTCTAGTCGAATTAGATTCTGGATTTAAGTGGCCGTTGAGGGCTGGTCCAGCCATGAGTCACAGTTTATAACTTGCCTGGCTTTTAGAAGATTTGTTTCATGTTCCCAACAACTGACTTACACACTTTGCGACTACAACTTGTTCAGTCCAGGAAGCACTTGTGCCGGAAGAGTTCCCCATTGCTAGGAGACCTGAGTGGGACTTTTATCTCAATTTGACAGAGGAGCAGACAGATTGGGGATGGGCCCCTTAACCTCAAACAATTACTACAGTCTTCCCTCTTAAGCAAATTTAGTTCTCACACAAGGAGTAATTAACAATCTCTGACTACTCACTCACTCTATGAGAATTTCCTTTCCTTTTCTTATCTAAAGGGCCCTCACAGGGATGTTGAATAATATGTTTAATATTAGTTTTTAGTTTCACTTCAATTAAACATCTTGCATTTTGCTCACTTTGTCCACAGTCAATGGAACACATTTAGCATAGTCTTGGGCTGTGTTCTCATTCTAGCAGGTGAACCAGGAAATCCAATCATCAGTTTACTTCCCTCTCCACTCCCCATACTACACACTAGATTGCTCATTGGACAAAGAGAATTCTTTAATTGTGCTTAATTTAGATAGCATGTCAGAAGAGATTTTTTTAATAACAAAAATGTTATTCTCTCCCTTTGACTTTCTAACAACTTTGTCTTTACCAGTGTCTCATTCAGGGGTATAGGTCAAAATTACATGTCAGGATATAAACTGTAAGTATAGGAACAGGAAGAAGGACCACACAGACTACTAGCTTTTCAAAGGTGACTGAGGTTTCTGCAAGGCTCATGTCCTAAATGGAAAGACATCTCTTTCAAACATCTCTAAGGGAGAGGGTTGAATTAGATCACTTCTGAGGCTGTTTCTAATCCTGGAAGGACAAAAAGGAACTCCCTAGCTGAGGAGCAGTCAGAAGCCTAGGCTCTGGAGTCTCACAGGAAGGAGCTGAATCCTGGTTCTGTCCTGAGCTAATTGTGTAATCTCAAGAAACTTAACCTCTTTGAACCTCGGTAGTTTCGTGCATAAAATCTGGATAACTATACTTAATATTATTGGCCCCTCCAGATCCACTCTTTACTTTCTTTCTCCATCAGGCTCTGTGATCCAGAGGCTCATATGGATGGTTTCAGAATGCCACCTTGGCCTTTGCTTCTTGTTGGGTTTGTTCCGAGTAGGTAGAGTGAGGTCTGAGTTCTGATTTCCAGGGTCCCTGGGGGCTGGCTGCATCCCAGCCATGGCTCAGGCAGCCCTCTTCACAGAGCTCTCTCTCTCTGGGTTCAGGTAACCACTTCCCTCCCCATTACCAGCCTTGGGGCACTGCACCATCCCTTGTGGTTTCCTAACACCCCACTCACACCTTTTTAATATAGTTCCTTTATGAAGCATTCCTCAAATTACCCAATTTGATATGCACTATCTGTTTCCTGCTGGACCCTGACTGATATACCTAATAAACTTGTTTGGAGGATTAAAATTAAATGAGATAATGTATGTAAAGCACAAAGCACACTTCCTCGCATACAGTAAAAGCCTGATAAATAGAACTTTTAGTTATTTCTTTTACAATTATTATCTGCTGCATCCCCCTCATTTTATGTATGAGGAAATGAAGGCCCCAAGTGATTAAGGTACTAATTCAAAGTCTAATTAACTCAAGATAGTAACAACCCTGGGACCAAGTCCCTGGACTAGCAGCTCTCAGTTCACTGCTCTTTCTACAGCAGCTTGTTGAGCAAAACAGATCCGGGAGGAGGGAGATCCTTTTGTCACAGTTGTTGTAAAAGGGCTTAGGCTAGTTAGAGGCAGAGGTGCCGGAGATAATAAGCATCCTTCCATGTAGCACTGGATTTGTCTCTGCTAAATTATTGCTGAAATAAAGCATGATGTTGTGATTTGGAATCCAGTGATTTCACTAAGAATAGAATGGGTATGTTACAGAAGGAGCAATGTATGCTTGACAGGGTAAAAACAAAATTATGAACACATAATTGGAAGTTTTACCAGGAGGCATCCTAATGTTTCTAAGACATATAGGGTATACCAGAATTAATTTTTAAATAAAGGCTGATTTTTGGATTAGCAGTGCAGATGAAGTATGAATTTTATAATTCTTTAGAATACACAACTGCACTATGAACTCATGTATAATAAATCAGGACACCACAGATATTCTATAACTTGATAATACTAACAAGGTGATGGGCATCATTCAATTATTAATTCCTATTTTCATTCAATCATTCAATTTCTTGTGTCCGTAATATTCTCTAAAAATCTCTTACAGGTGTTAACATATAAAGATTAATTAAATATTAATTAATATATATAATATATTAATTAAATATATTCTCTGCTTCAGTAGGTTCACATAGTGAAATAGAAGTTGGTGTATCAACAGATTTTGGTATGAACAAAGGTAGAAATATGCCTAGGCTACTATGGGAGCCTTGAAGAGGTTGTGTGGAATAGAGAGCATTGAGAGAAGCGGCTTTCCTGGGTCGATATTGAATCTTAGCAAAGAGAAGTTTGTGTCAGTGCAATTACATTCTAGCCTTCCAGATCCTTCAAAATTATTGATGATATCATTTTATTAATATTTAGCTCTTACTAATATAAATATTAGTAATGATACCAAAAAAACCCCCCACATATAACATTGTATTACATTTTACTATGGCAGGTTGGCTGAAGTATACGAGAAGTATATGTGAAACTTAGAAAAACTTAAATAATATTTGTCTTGGTGACTAGAGTGTATGACAGGAAAAGAGAGATACATTTAAAAGATGATATTTTACACAGACTCCTTGGAAAATGTTACCTTCAAGGAAGATTGCTTTAATGTACTTTACCAATTAGGCCTTATTTATATAATGAGTTAGCTCAGGTTTATCTGAGATATAAACACATACTTTGAAAAATGAGTTGGAACCTATGCATGGAGAAGAAACATAGGGCCATTTCTTCCAGAACCTAGGATATATTCATATACAATTGGACACACTAATAAATATAACATAACCTACAACAGGTTGTTTCTACATATTCATCACATAACTGGTCATTACATCTCAATTTTAAAGGATAAACATGATGCCTAAGTATAATTTACCATGGTAAAGCTGCTGAATATTTGTGTCTTTCTTTGGAAGTCCAAACTAAAAACTTATATAAGTCTGGCTCATTCTCATTCAGGTTGCTTTTGTCTACTGACCCTGATCATTCTCACTTGGTTCACTGTTTTTTGTCCACCCTATATCACAATCCATTCCTCTGCACATTAATTATGTGTGTGTACGTGTACCTATATATGTATGTATGTATATATATCTCCATTTTAGCCATCCACAATTACAGCTACGCTTGGAACTTAAACTTACTTTCAAGATCTCAAATGTACAGATTTGGTTTTTCTTTCCTACCATATCTTTATTCTCCATTGAAACAAACTATTCTGTCTTTATTATGACTCTTATTATGACTTCTGGCTTCTTGATCATTTTCTGCCAATGTATTAGTCACATCTTGATTTACTTGATCGTCTACCTAGGTTAAAGCATTAAGAAGTCATTAAACATTTATCTTAATTTATTTTTCATTTTTAAAAGTAATATATACTCATTAAAGACAATTTGACAATGTGAAAAAGTGGGTAAAAGAAAAAATCACCCATAGATAAAGTATCTAAACACAGTTGCTTTCAAAATTTTATTGTATTTCTTTGCATTTTTTCTATATATATTTCCTTTTATGTAGTTGTAATTGTACTTTGCATAAAATTGCATCCTATTTAAGCTTTCAAGTTCTTTACGACCATCAATCTATATGTCATCAGTTAAATTAAGTATCATAATTCACTTTTCCATTACACTATTATTGGGTACTAATTTATTTTTTCATTTTTTATGTACAATTCTGTAATGAACATTTTTGTGCATAAAGGTTCTTCAAAACTCAGAATTATTTTCATAGAATGGATTCCTGGACATAGATTGAAGGGTGTGAGTGTATTTAAGTCAAAATCCAAAGCCTCTATTGTTTTCTTTAAAAAATTAATTAAATAATTATTTTTCGCTGCGTTGGGTCTAGGCCTCTATTGCTTTTTGAACTTTTTGTCATGACCTCCCTGACGACCTCCAACTCAATTGTAATCATTTTCTGTTTCTCTGGATGAATAATCAGCTTTTGAGGGAAGAAGCCCTGAATACATACATGTTATATCTACAGCCTGAACTTCAACTGGCCTCCTGAAGCTAAGATTACTCTTCTACCCATTTTCTGTGGTGAATCCTTCTTTTGACAATAACTCATTCCCTCCTCTAATCCCCTGCCCCTTTTTCTTTCCTTCCTTTCCTCCTTTTCTCTTTTCTCTACAAACCACTCAGAAGCCCCTAAGTACTCTCACCCCTCTCATTCTCAGATGACTTCACTTCCTGCTTCACTGAAACCGAGAATTTCTGGCATGAGCTTTGTAATGCTCTCTTTTCTGTTATTTCCTGTTCTCTCAGTCATAACATCACTGTTTTTAAGAATGACCACTCATTATCTTTTTACTTTTACATTTAGTAAAATATTTGTTACATACAAAAGCATATATGTAACATATTCGGCTGTTACAAAGTATAATCATGAAAGGAACATTTGCGAACTAGTCACCTGGCCTAAGAAGGGGAACACTGCATATACCAGCTTAAGAAGGGGAACACTGCATATAACCATGTGTTCCTTCCCTTTCATCCCTCTGCTTCTTCTTTCTGGGGTAACTACTAGCCTGAATTTTTTTTTAAAATTTTATTTATTTTTATTTTTGGCTGTGTTGGGTTTTCGTTTCTGTGCGAGGGCTTTCTCTAGTTGTGGCGAGCCAGGGCCACTCTTCATCGCGGTGCGCGGGCCTCTCACTGTCACGGCCTCTCTTGTTGCTGGAGCACAGGCTCCAGACACGCAGCCTCAGTAGTGTGGCTCATGGGCCCAGTTGCTCTGCGGCATGTGGGATCTTCCCAGACCAGGGCTCGAACCCGTGTCCCCTGTATTGGCAGGCAGATTCTCAACCACTGAGTCACCAGGGAAGCCCTAGCCTGAATTTTTAAAAATACGTTTTTGTGTTTATGTATTCCTGAACTATATATATATATATATATATATATATATATATATATATATATATAGTATATGAACTATATAAATCATATATAACGTTATTAGTATATTAATAAATATCAACCTCTCTATATATACTATATATTGGTATTATATGTATATACATATGTATGTATATATATTTCCAAACAATATTCATTGAGCTTTTTTTAAAAAATAAAAATGGTATCACACTCAATGGAGTCTTTCTGGATTCTTTTTTTCATCCAATATTGCACTTCCAAGATTAATTTTTTTGTGTGTACTTTTTCTTTCTGTTTGATATTCCACTGTATAAACATAACACAATTTATTTATCTTTCCTTTTTAGGGTTGTTACCTTTTTTGTTGTTGTTGTCACTATTGTAAAGCGTTCTGCTATAAGTATTCTGGTGTGTGTCCCTTGATGTTTACATGCAAAGAATTTTCTATATTTAGAGTATAAATCTAGGAGTGAATTGCCACATTGTTTAGTATACAAATGTTCAACTTTGCAAGATAACGTGAATTATTTTCCAGGGATCGTACTAATTTACATTCCCACTATTGTAATAGTATTGTAATAGATATCTTATTGATCCACATCCTAACACTTGGTTATATTGTCTTTTTCTTCTTCTCCCATCACCACTTCCTCCTCCTCCTCTTCCTCCTTCTTTTCCAATCTGGTGAGTGTAAAAAGGTTTACACTCATTTTAATTTTTAACATTTTCTGAATCACTAATGAGGCTGAGCATGTTATATGCTTAATCTTTACTTGTATTTTCTTTTCTGTGATGTATCTGTTTATGTATTTACCACATTTTCCTGTTGAGTTTTTGGCCTTTTTATTAATTTTATGAGTTCTATATTGCAAATATCTCCTTCCAATTTGTGGGTTTTTTTTTTCATTTTATTTGAAATGTGTTTTGATGAACAGAAGTTTTAAATTTTATGGTAGTTTAATTTATCAACATTTTCTGTTATGGGTTGTGCTTTTTGTGTCTTATGTAAAAGATTCTTTCATATCCTAAAGTTATAAAGATCTCTTTCTGTAAAATTCTTCAAAACACTTGATTGGGTTTTCTTTTTGTACTTAATTCTTTAACCAACAGGGAATTTATTTTTTGTGTGTAGGAGTGAGGTAAGAATCCATTTTCTTTTTTTTTCCATGAAGATGAAAAAAAACCTTTATTAAGATATTACTTAGAATAAATTGTGCAAATCTCAAGTGTAAACAGCTCCATGAGTTTTATTAGACATTTTTTTAACCCACAAAAATGGAATTCTATCAACTGCATTTTTATATCTTATGTTGTTTTATACAGCAGGTTCTTATCAGTCATCAATTTTATACACATCAGTGTATACATGTCAATCCCAATCGCCCAATTCAGCACACCACCATCCCCACCCCCCTGCGCTTTTCCCCCCTTGGTGTCCATACGTTTGTTCTCTACATCGGTGTCTCAAGTTCTGCCCTGCAAACTGGTTCATCTGTACCATTTTTCCAGGTTCCACATACATGCATTACTACACGATATTTGTTTTTCTCTTTCTGACTTACTTCACTCTGTATGACAGTCTCCAGATCCATCCACGTCTCAACAAATTACTCAATTTCATTCCTTTTTATGGCTGAGTAATATTCCATTGTATATATGTACCACATCTTCTTTATCCATTCGTCTGTTGATGGGCATTTAGGTTGCTTCCATGACCTGGCTATTGTAAATAGTGCTGCAATGAACATTGGGGTGCATGTGTCTTTTTGAATTATGGTTTTCTCTGGGTATATGCCCAGTAGTGGGATTTCTGGGTCGCATGGTAGTTCTATTTTTAGTTTTTTATGGAACCTCCCTACTGTGCTCCATAGTGGCTGTATCAATTTACATTCCCACCAACAGTGCAAGAGGGTTCCCTTTTCTCCACACCCTCTCCAGCATTTGTTGTTTGTAGATTTTCTGATGACGCCCATTCTAACTGTTGTGAGGTGGTACCTCATTGTAGTTTTGATTTGCATTTCTCTAATAATTAGTGAGGTTGAGCAGCTTTTCATGTGC
>NC_041224.1:101016776-101017276 GCF_002837175.3 Physeter macrocephalus | reverse complement strand
GAGTTTATTTTTGTGTATGGTGTTAGGGAGTGTTCTAATTTCATTCTTTTACATGTAGCTGTCCAGTTTTCCCAGTACCACTTATTGAAGAGACAGTCTTTTCTCCATTGCATATCTTTGCCTCCTTTGTCATAGATTAGTTGACCACAGGTGCGTGGGTTTACCTCTGGGCTTTCTATCCTGTTGCATTGATCTATATTTCTGTTTTTGTGCCAGTGTCATATTGTCTTGATTACTGTAGCTTTGTGGCATAGTCTGAAGATAGGGAGTCTGATTCCTCCAGCTCCTTTTTTTTCCCCCTCAAGACTCTTTTGGCTATTCAGGGTCTTTTGTGTCTCCATACAAATTTTAAGATTTTTTTGTTCTAGTTCTGTAAAAAATGCCATTGGTAATTTTATAGGGATTGCATTGAATCCGTAGATGGCTTTGGGTAGTATAGTCATTTTCACAATATTGATTCTTCCAGTCCAAGAACATGGTATATCTCTCCATCTGTTGGA
>NC_041224.1:100986057-101015310 GCF_002837175.3 Physeter macrocephalus | reverse complement strand
TGATCTCTTGGTTATTTAGTAACGTATTGTTTAGCCCCCACATGTTTGTGTTTTTACGTTTTTTTCCCTGTAATTCATTTCTAATCTCATAGCGTTGTGATCAGAAAAGATGCTTGATGTGATTTCAGTTTTCTTAAATTTACTGAGGCTTGATTTGTGACCCAAGATGTGATCTATCCTGGAGAATGTTCCATGCACACTTGAGAAGAAAGTGTAATCTGCTGTTTTTGGATGGAATGTCCTATAAATATCAGTTAAATCTATCTGGTCTATTGTGTCATTTAAAGCTTCTGTTTCCTATTTATTTTCGTTTTGGATGATTTGTGCATTGGTGTAAGTGAGGTGTTAAAGTCCCCCACTATTATTGCGTTACTGTCGATTTCCTCTTTTAGAGCTGTTAGCAGTTGCTTTATGTATTGAGGTGCTCCTATGTTGGGTGCATATATATATTTATAATTGTCATATCTGCTTCTTGGATTGATCCCTTGATCATTTTGTACTGTCCTTCCTTGTCTCTTGTAACATTCTTTATTTTAAAGTCTATTTTATCTGATATGAGTATTGCTACTCCAGCTTTCTTTTGATTTCCATTTGCATGGAATATCTTTTTCCATCCCCTCACTTTCAGTCTGTACGTGTCCCTAGGTCTGAAGTGGGTCTCTTGTAGACAGCATATACATGGGTCTTGTTTTTGTATCCATTGAGCGAGCCTGTGTCTTTTGGTTGGAGCATTTAGTCCATTCACGTTAAGGTAATTATTGATATGTATGTTCCTATGACCATTTTCTTAATTGTTTTGGGTTTGTTTTTGTACGTCCTTTTCTTCTCTTGTGTTTCCCATTTAGCGAAGTTCCTTTAGCATTTGTTGTAGAACTGGCTTGGTGGTGCTGAATTCTCTTAGCTTTTGCTTGTCTGTAAAGCTTTTGATTTCTCCATCAAATCTGAATGAGATCCTTGCCAGGTAGAGTAATCTTGGTTGTAGGTTCTTCCCTTTCATCACTTTGAGTATATCTTGCCACTCCCTTCTGGTTTGTAGAGTGTCTGCTGAAAAATCAGCTGTGAACCTTATGGGAGTTCCCTTGTATGTTATTTGTCGTTTTTCCCTTGCTGCTTTCAATAATTTTTCTTTGACTTTAATTTTTACCAGTTTGATTACTATGTGTCTCGGCATGTTTCTCCTTAGGTTTACCCTGTATGGGACTTGCTGCGCTTCCTGGACTTGGGTGGCTATTTCCTTTCCCATGTTAGGGAATTTTTTGAGTATAATGTCTTCAAATATTTTCTCAGGTCCTTTCTCTCTCTCTTCTCCTTCTGGGACCCGTATAATGCGAATGTTGTTGTGTTTAATGTTGTCCCAGAGGTCTCTTAGGCTGTCTTCATTTCTTTTCATTCTTTTTTCTTTATTCTGTTCCACAGCAGTGAATTCCACCAGTCTGTCTTCCAGGTCACTTATCCGTTCTTCTGCCTTGGTTATTCTGTTATTGATTCCTTCTAGTGTAGTTTTCATTTCAGTTATTGTATTGTTCATCTCTGTTTGTTTTTTAATTCTTAGGTCTTTGTTAAACATTTCTTGCATCTTCTCGATCTTTGCCTCCATTCTTTTTCCAAGGTCCTGGATCATCTTCACTATCATTATTCTGAATTCTTTTTCTGGAAGGTTGCCTATCTCCACTTCATTTAATTGTTTTCTGGGGTTTTACCTTGTTCCTTCATCTGGTACATAGCTCTCGGCCTTTTCATCTTGTCAATCTTTCTGTGAATGTGGTTTTTGTTCCACAGGCTGCAGGACTGTAGTTCTTCTTGCTTCTGCTGTCTGCCCTCTGGTGGATGAGGCCATCTGAGAGGCTTGTGTACGTTTCCTGATGGGAGGGATTGGTGGTGGGTAGAGCTGACTGTTGCTCTGGTGGGCAGAGCTCAGTAAAAGTTTAATCTGCTTGACTGTTGATGGGTGGGGCTGGGTTCCCTCCCTGTTGGTTGTTTGGCCTGAGGCAACCCAACACTGGAGCCTACCTGGGCTCTTTGGTGGGGCTAATTACAGACTCTGGGAGGGCTCACGCCAAGGAGTACTTCCCAGAACTTCTGCTGCCAGTGTTCTTGTCCCCATGGTGAGCCACAGACATCCCCTGCCTCTGCAGGAGACCCTCCAATGCTAGCAGGTAGGTCTGGTTCAGTCTCTCCTGGGGTCACTGCTCCTTCCCCTGGGTCCCAGCACACACACTACTTTGTGTGTGCCCTCCAAGATTGGAGTCTCTGTTTCCCCCAGTCCTGTCGAAGTCCTGCAATCAATTCCCACTAGGCTTCAAAGTCTGATTCTCTAGGAATTTCTCCTCCCGGCCCGGACCCCCAGGTTGGGAAGCCTGATGTGGGGATCAGAACCTTCACTCCAGTGGGTGGACTTCTGTGGTAAAAGTGTTCTCCTGTCTGTGAGTCACCCACCCAGCAGTTATGGGATTTGATTTTACTGTGATTGCGCCCCTCCTACCGTCTTATTTTGGCTGCTCCTTTGTCTTTGGATGTGGGGCATCTTTTTTGGTGAGTTCCAGTGTCTTCCTTTCGATGATTGTCCAGCGGCTAGTTGTGATTCTGCTGTTCTCACAAGAGGGAGTGAGAGCACCTCCTTCTACTCCGCCATCTTGGTTCCTCTCCGAAGAATCCATTTTCATTTTCCCTGTGTGGATAACACATATCCCAACCCCAATGCTTGCCCAGTGATCTTCAGTCCATTTCTCTTGTATAGCAATTTGTCTGTTAATTCTTTGGGCCTTCAATGTAGATAATAATACAGTCTCTAGAAAATGCAGTTTTATTTTTCTCCCTTTCCAATCCTATGACTTTAATTCTTTCTTTTCCCTTCCTCTCTCCCTTCTCTTCTCTCCTTCCTCTCCTCCTCTCACTCCTCCTCCTTTTTCTCTTTTTTCTTTTTTCAGTCTTATTGCCTTTTCTAGCAGCAGCTCTCCAGAACAATGTTGAAAAGAAGCATTCTTAAATAGTGGGCATCATTATACCTTTTCTAATTTAAATGAGTATTTCTAGCATTTCTCCTTTAAGAATGCTGTTTACTGTAGTAAATTGAAAATAATCTTCATCAGATTAAGGAAAAAAATTTCCCCCGATGCCTAGTTTACTAGGAGCTTTTTTTTTAAAAAAATAAATGAGAGTTAAATTTTGTTAAATGGTGTTTCTATATGTAATAACATGATAATTTTTTCCCTTTACCCTGTTATTATGGGGGACTTTATAGTTTTTCTAATATTAAAGTACTCTTGCATCTCTGGACTACATTGAATCTGATCAGGATACTACCTTTATTGTACACAGCCAGTTTTAGATTAATAAAATTTTGCTTATGATTTTTGAATTTCTATTGGTGCAAGAAAATGGCCAGCAATTTTTCTTTTCTCTTTTCTTCTTTTTCCCTTAAATTTGTTATCATCTTTGCCTATTCTTAGTAATAAAGTTATATTGGCTTCATATAATTAATTAAACTAGGAAGGTACCCCAATTTTGTTCTCTAGATAAATTAATATATGATTGAAATTATCTGTTTCTTAAAAATTTGGAAGGGTTTACTCTAAAATAATTTTGGTTTTCTTTTAAAAAATGATTCTTAATTATTGATTAAATTTCTTTAATAATTATTGCATGAAAATTCAGACCTACTCATCTTTTTGAGTCAGGTTTGGTAAGTTATAATTTTATATGAATTTATCAACATCAACTAAGTTTTCAAACTTCTTGCATAATGATGTATATCAGTCTTTTCATACTATGTTTTTAATGTCTGTTATATCTGTATACATGTTCACCTTTTTTATTCCTAATATTTTATGACTAATAGGATTCTATTGTGCTTTTTCATGTTTCTTAAGTTGGATGCTTAGAAGACCTTAATGACTATCAGAAGAGGAGAGAAGGAGTCATGGAAAGGTTACTTGGATGTAATTTCATGTTGTTTTCCTGTTGATCACTAATCTCAGGGATTCTAGGTGTTGTTTCACTTATGATTGATTTGCAGCTGGTTTTGAAATTTTTTTAAAAAGAAATTAGTGATTCTGTTTAAGGATCCTATTTCAACTTTGAATTAAACAAAAACTTTTAAACTAGATATACCTACCCAGTATGAGAAGATGAGAATTTTTACTGTGAATCACTTGATTTCTTTTTTATTAATTTAATTTATTTTTTTATACAGCAGGTTCTTATTAGTTATCTATTTTATACATATTAGTGTATATAGGTCAATGCCAATCCCCCAATTCATCCTACCATCCCCGCTCCCCGCTTTCCCCCCTTGGTGTCCATATGTTTGTTCTCTACATCTGCGTCTCTATTTCTGAGAGACAGACTGGTCTCAGATGAGACTGGTTCATCTGTACCATTTTTGTAGGTTCCACATATATGTGTTAATATACGATATTTGTTTTCCTCTTTCTGACTTACTTCACTCTGTATGTCAGTCTCTAGGTCCATCTATGTCTCTACAAATGACCCAATTTCGTTCCTTTTTATGGCTGAGTAATAGTCCATTGTATATATGTACCACATCTTCTTTATCCATTCATATGCTGATGGGCATTTAGGTTGCTTCCATGACCTGGCTACTGTAAATAGCGCTGCAATGAACATTGGGGTGCATGTGTCTTTTTGAATTATGGTTTTCTCTGGGTATATGCCCAGTAGTGGGACTGCTGGGTCATATGGTAATTCTATTTTTAGTTTTTTAAGGAACCTCCATACTGTTCTCCATAGTGGCTGTATCAATTTACATTCCAACCAACAGTGCAAGAGGGTTCCCTTTTCTCCATACCCTCTCCAGCATTTGTTGTTTGTAGATTTTCTGATGATGCCCATTCTAACTGGTGTGAGGTGATACCTCATTGTAGCTTTGATTTGCATTTCTCTAATGATTAGTGATGTTGAGCTGCTTTTCATGTGCCTCATGTCCATCTGTATGTCTTCTTTGAATAAGTGTCTGTTTAGGTCTTCTGCCCATTTTTTGATTGGGCTGTTTGTTTTTTTTGATATTGAGCTGCATGAGCTGTTTGTATATTTTGGAGATTAATCCTTTGTCCGTTGATTCATTTGCAAATATTTCCCCCCGTTCTGAGGGTTGTCTTTTCATCTTGTTTATAGTTTCTTGTGCTGTGCAAAGGCTTTTAAGTTTCATTAGGTCCCATTTGTTTGTTTATTTATTTATTTATTTATTTATTATGGTTTGTGGGCCTCTCACTGCTGCAGCCTCTCCCGTTGCGGAGCACAGGTTCCGGATGCACAGGCTCAGCGGCCATGGCTCACGGGCCCAGCCGCTCCGCGGCACGTGGGATCTTCCCGGACCGGGTCACAAACCCATGTCCCCTGCATCAGCAGGCGGATTCTCAACCACTGTGCCACCAGGGAAGCCCCCATTTGGTTATTTTTGTTTTTATTTCCATCACTCTAGGAGGTGGGTCAAAAAAGACCTTGTTGTGATTTATGTCAAAGAGTGTTCTTCCTATGTTTTCCTCTAAGAGTTTTATAGTGTCCGATCTTACATTTAGGTCTCAAATCCATTTTGAGTTTATTTTTGTGTATGGTGTTAGGGAGCGTTCTAATTTCATTCTTTTTTTACATGTAGCTGTCCAGTTTTCCCAGCATCACTTATTGAACAGACTGTCTTTTCTCCATTACATATCCTTGCCTCCTTTGTCATAGATTAGTTGACCATAGGTGCATGGGTTTATCTCTGGGCTTTCTATCCTGTTGCATTGATCCATATTTCTGTTTTTGTGCCAGTGCCATATTGTCTTGATTACTGTATTTTTGTGGTATAGTCTGAAGTTAGGGAGTCTTATTCCTCCAGCTCCGTTTTTTTCCCTCAAGATTGCTTTGGCTATTTGGGGTCTTTTGTGTCTCCATACAAATTTTAAGATTTTTTGTTCTAGTTCTGTAAAAAATGCCATTGGTAATTTGATAGGGACTGCATTGAATCTGTAGATGGCTTTGGGTAGTATAGTCATTTTCACAATATTGATTCTTCCAATCCAAGAACATGGTATATCTCTCCATCTGTTTGTGTCATCTTTGATTTCTTTCTGAATCACTTGATTTCTAAATACCAGTTTTCTTCCTCTGTGTGTGGGTATTTATTTTGTCACAATGATTTATGAACTTCATATATTCATGTAAGATCAACAAAATATGAACCTATGAAAGTATGTGTTTTATGGTCTTTTTAGTTCTCAAAGCAGTATTTGGAAATATATGACCAATATAACTATTTTCACTTTAGAGTTAGGAAAATGGAGACATTGAAAAATAATTTTTAGTTGCCATGACAAATTAAGGTAAGAACCTGAATTAATTTATTGGTGCATTCTTAATCTAGATTTTTGAAAATCTTCTATTAAAACTTCATGTTTGTAATTAGCCAAGTTATCTCCATTGTTGGTTTCTTGGATTGATATTTGTCAGATGGACAATAGGAGCTTCTCATTCAGGGGCTGGAAACTCCCTCCATGTGACTAGTGGCCAGAACACAGTCACAGTGGCCACCAATGCCTGCTGATCAAGTTCCAGCATAGGAGGACCAATAAGAAAACCACATTTAAAAAAGTATCTTTAATTCTTCTATTCTAGTTTTCGGAAGCACAAGAAAGGACATTTTCTTACATGCTATAAAGAAATCTAGAGCAAGAAAAGCCAGTGACTTGACTTTCTGTATCTTAAAATACAAAACATAGTGTTTTTAAATAACCATAAAGCTGAGATACGATGTACTTAGTGTCTCATGGAGATATATTAAGCAACAGAGAGCCACCCCACAGATTAAAATGAGTAATATATTCATTCATAAATATTTTAAGGGCCACTTTATATGAAAGGCATAGTGGTATATGGTGGAAGTGATGCTGGCCCGAGAGTTAAAGGATTTGCTTCCAGCACAGTGACCCTCAGCACGTCTCTGGCATTATCTGTGGCTGGCCCTTTAGATAATATCTAAGGATGTCTCCAGATCTGTGTTCTACATAATCTAGGGCAATAGAGAATTACCTGGTCTCTCCTCTCACTGCCTATTCAAAGGAGTACTGGAAGTATAATCCTGAGAGCTCCTGATAAGATTAAATCATGGATAGCTTGGGGCAGATGGGGTGGGAAGGAGGGTAGAGAAAGACTGAACTGATTTGGTACCATAAAAAGTTTATTGTTTAAATTTTAGTTGGGAATCACCCATTTTGATCATATAAATCACCAGCTTGGTTCCTTGGGACTCAAGCAAACTAGATTTACCCTTCTGATATAGATGCCAAATAAGGCTTAAAGGTTATGTTATTTTGAGGTTGTATATGACAGGTTAAATTGGTCAGCTAGAATTAGGAATATAAAACCATGTAACAAATCAGAAAATAGTTTTCACTTAGGTTTCATGCCACTGAATTAGATGCATGTGGTGCCATTCTACTTTGGGTTGTGGTTTCCTAGAAGGCAAAGAATGTAAGATTGAGAACATTTTTAAGCACTAAAATTCTGCAAGCTGTGGCTCTGAGATGAGGTTACAGCAGCAAGCCAGAGGTGGCACACTTGCCTTGAATTCTATTCTTACAAAATTGTATTGTATTCTTACAAAAGCAAAAAGAGCATTTTGTGGCTTCTGCTGGATATTCAGCAGACTGGAGAAATCTTGGAGGATTCACTTTTAATCTTTTTTCTGGTTTCACAAAACAGAAAAAAAATGTTGTGGAGATGTGGCTGGGACATCGACTTAGAAAAGGCAGGAGGGATTATAAGATGTTTATACGCTTATGTAAACTCCAAGCACTGGACTGCTCTGCTCTGTGAATGAGTGTCATGCTATGAGCTAATATGTAAAATACATTGTTTTTTGGCTGCCTCTCGAATCAGAACGTTTTTGGCTGCAAGTAACAGAAAACCTAATTCAGACTGGCTTGAGCAATAAGAGAATAAAGCTATGTCACTGGCAAGAAGTGAAGCAGGCTCCGTCTCTCTTTCCTTTCAGTTCTCTTGGCTCTGCCCTCTATGGGCATCAAATTTATCCTCAGGCTGATAGCCAGATGACCTCAGCATTTCTGAGCCTCCTATCTTCCCCCAACAACCCAGAGGAAGAGAGCCTGTTTCTCTTTCTTTGGATATTGTTGTGGGAAGATGGGTGCAAAAAATTTGAGAAGGCCCCAGCAAACTACCCCTCTCGTCTCATCTGTACATCTTTGCAGAAGACTTAACCAGGCTTAACCAGGTGTCTTGAAACAATTACTGGTTAGAGGAGGACCCAGTCCTGAAGGTAGGAGCAAACACTTTAACTGTGTTACTGGTACAAAATGGGGGTTGGGTGGGAGGGAGAAGGGTTGGATTCTGGGAAGACAACTTTTTCTCAGTTTAAAATAGAGTTGACCAGAAACTATGTACAACTTCTGGCAAACGTTGGGCTTTCGGAAGAGCTGTTCCATATTTAGCACTGACCAGTGGCTAGCCAGTGTGGTGAGCATTGTATCTGAATACTCTCATTTAATTCTCACAACAATCTAAGGTAGACACTATTATTGTCCCCATCCTAGACGAGAAGATAAAGCCTCTCAGAGATTAGGCAACTCTAATTTACACAGTTAGTTAGTAGTAGAATCGAGGAACATGATGTGAGAACCCTTGTTCCTAACAGTTTCCTCTCTTCCAGAGCAGAGTTCTCTGATCATGAGTCAGAGATCAGGATGTAATAAACCTTTTAGTTGTATCAACAACAATAGCATACTGTTGAGGGGTCACTTTGGGTAGCCTGTTGTGGGTTCCAGCGAATCTGTGATGTTTGGTTTTCAAAATGAAGGAAATAATGATATCACTATCATAAAGAAAATTATAAAATTGGGAAAATTACGAACTTTTAAAAAATAAAGGACATTTGTTTAAACACACACAAACAATAAAATATCATGGCAGCAAAACATTTCCCCAGTAATTAAAAACTTGGTTTTCTAAGTGAAAAAATGACTACAAAAGAGATTAGTTAGAAATTTAGTGGCTTTTGGAAGGAGATCCTATTGCTTGAGGGACTATGTACAATTGAGGGACAATGAGAAATTTGTAAAAAGAAAAATATATTGTTTGCCCGATAGGCTGGCCCAAGACCCGCAGCCATACTTTATGCAGCATGATTTCGTGAATGTGGGGACAACGTTATTGCATGATGGAACGCAATAGGTGATCAACAATTTCTTTATAGCTTTGTAGGTGGTTTAGAAATTGAACATGATGCAAATTAAGGAAACACCAACTATTGCATTGTCAATATTATTAACTATCTTTCTATTTTAGCTATTGGCATGAAAAAATAAATATTTGAAAATGTTTTTCTTTTTTGGCAAAGTAGGGCATTTCATTGTTTGGATGTTCTCAGAAATCACAATTGAGTCCAGAAATCAATTACAAAAGAAATGTTCTTTACTCCTTTTTTTTTTTTTTTTTTCATATGACACTTTCCATTTGTCCCTGAACAGGTTTTTCAAGAAGAAACTCTGCCCATTCCGTAGGCAGGTGGCTCCCTGCTCTGCTGTTTTGGACCTTCAATCACTAGTGACATGCCAGCAATCCACAAAGTCCTAGGTGTCTCTTTTAGCTATCATCATCTGAAAGACATCTAAAAGGGTTTTTTTTTTTAGTGCTTGAGAGCATTAGGTTTCATTTCTTGCATTCCACAAGGTAAGTGGAAAACTTGATCCACACTGACATGAAGGGCTCAATTCTGCATGAACTTTTTGCTTTTCTACCAGAAATAATCCTTTCTTTTTTCCTCCCTTCCTAGCTTCCTTCCTTCCTAGCTTGCTTCCTTCCTTCCTTCCTTCCTTCCTTTCCTTCTTTCCTTCCTTCTTTCTTTCTTTGTAAGCCTCAAGTTCATCTAAAAATTGTTGATTCTTTCCTAGAGACACACAGCCAAGAAAAGCTAAACCCAACTCACTGAAATGGACATCAACCAGCAAAAGTATGGCTGTTTTAATACTAGAGACACCTTTGCAGAATGACTAAACTTGCTAAGCAGCAAAATATAGAGATAGTGTACTGAGACCAAGAAGAGTCAATCATCAACCACTCCTGTTGTTCTTAAATAGACTTACTATACTTTTAAAGGAGTATTATTTTAATAAAACAATCCACAGATAAACACAAAAGGGCAAATGTAGAGACATATTGCAAGTAAGCATGCATACCAAAAAGGTAAGTGCAAATTAGATTTGAATATTCATGAGTCACAAATCATTGACAGTTTGAAATAATGCAAAACAGCTTTATAAATGAGGTTAAGGCAAGGGACATCAAAGAAATGCATCGCTAAATCAATAGCAATTTGTGCATATACTGGTAAATTGCAGTTACAATTTTTGTGACATGGGAGAAAAAATACTGTGTATCTGATGAGGAAGGAAGATACATAAATATCCCTTTTGTATGTTATATTTTTCCACTTCATCATGCACTTGGAGACCAGCCACGCGGAAAGTGGTTAGACATCTTACTCCCCGCCCCCACCCCACCAAGACAGAGTTTCCTTTTCCGAGACAGAGTTTCAGACTATGCCTGAAGTCCCCTTGCTCTAATAAACAGAATTCAATATACAACAATTCCTATAGAGTTGGTCTCTAAAATAAAGATTATCATCTAGCAGCATACATGACTAGAGAATGGCTTAACTTAAAACCTTTCATGACAAAATCATTTCCATTGGAGACCATATAGTTCTAACGAATGTTTTTCTACTTAGAAGGAAGCAGATGAATTCAACGTATGAGAACAATTTGGAAGAATATTTTGAAATAATTTGAGAGGTAAAATATAGGCAACCCTGTAATTTAAATAAAGGTGTTTTTATTTTGTTCAGCAAATAACTAGTTACTAATTTATTATTGGTTCTTTTATACCAGTGGCTTTTTGGGGTATGTGTATGTGTGTGTGTGCATGCACGCATGTGCATGTATATGGAGAAATATTTAAAATGGTAGGACTTACAAATTAAAGAATTGTTTAGGGCCTGTCTTAAAGCAGAAATGTTTCCAACTGATTTTTCTCTGAAGTTTCTATTGGGGTTACTATCTGTAAGTTATGAAGTATTTCTTCAAGATACCCTCCTCTGCCGGCCTCTTTATTGTGTTCTGTCTGCTTTCCAGGATGATTGATGAAGTTAGTGACATCATGTGAAAATCGTGGCACACAATAGCACTAATTTTGGAAGAGGCTGGGGGATTGTGGTCTGTTTAGAAAATTAATCTACATCTTCTTGCTGGGCCATGCTTTCAGGCAGACATCTAGACTGTAGAGGTGAAATCCAGATGTGGTATAATTAGAAAGAGAGAATTTTGCATTGTGTCCAATTCCCTGCTCTGTTAGGAAGAAGGTAAGATGACTTCTGTGCTATTAATAATCAACAGTATCCATAACTTCCAAAAGCAATGGCCTTGGTAATTTTTAAGGACTTTATGTGAAGTCTGCAAATCATCATTTGTCAGTTTTGATTCAGCTCAAGCTTAGCATTATATTTGTAAACAATACCTTGTTATTTTGGTTCTATAGCTAAAAATTTCCCTCAAAAGTTATTAACTCATTTGTCTCAACAAACAAGTATCTCTATTACTCCTTTCAGCAAATGTTTTTGTCATGTTTTATTATGAGGCTATTTAAATTATCCAAATTTCTTTTAAATTGTTTAGCTACAATATTTTATTTAATGATTCCCATCAGCAGGGGTCTATACAGAAAAACACATTTTTCTTCTATTGTAGTTCCATCTATTTAGTTCCTTTATATAGTTCCAACATTATTTTAGTTCCATTAGGTCAAAGTTTTACTAACCTTTCTGGACAAAGAGGATAATTTACAACACCTATATATTATATTATTTTGATTAAGTCCTTCTTCATATATGTGTATGTTTATATATATATACACACAAAAAATATATAACATAATACATATATATGCATAAAAATCACTTAATCTCTAAAGTAAAACATAACATGTTGGACTAGCCAAGGAATCTAGACATTTTGTTCTCCTTCCTCACAATCTATGTGATGAAAAGAAAATCATTTGGTCTTTTTATTTTCTTGCCTTTTTAAACTAGGGGAGATAATACATCAAACTTTGATTTCTACAGCAGGAAAGTGCCTGACTAGTCAGTGCCATCAGTAAGATGAATTTCTTTAACCATCTCCCTTGTCTAGGATCAAGAAGTTAGAGGGCCTGGGAGCTGTCACTTCTCGTAATTCAATATCAAAATGGAGGAAAGATAGAATAAAATAAAAGACTTAGCATTGATTCTGAATTACTTAACACCGACTTACTGAATTCCAATGAAGTCTTGTCTTATCATGAAAAAGTCTCTCTCTGTCCTAAATGTCACTTTGGGAGACTGTTGGACCTCATGCTATTTTGCTATGTAAATAGAACTAATTTTATCTTGAAAGAGCAGTGGAGTGGCAGTTAAGGGACTTCTATATCCTATTCTGCCACTAACTGCTGCTATGAACTTGTACAAGGTGCTTCATATTCTTTAGATCTCTGTTTCCTCAATTATAAGGGAAGAGGTTGGTCTAGAAGCAGCAATTTTCAAACCATGCCTCTAAATTCCTAGGTCTGTGAGAAATCAGCAAGTCTTGATGGGGGAGGGAAGACTAGCTGGTGGAACTCAGGACAAAGACCAGCACTTTTTTCCTCATCTGCATATAGACCTTAGCAAAATTTAATTTGAGGAAAGGGAAATGGCTTGGAAAATTTGAAAAGACTGAATTAAAAAAATAATGATTGCCAAGATTTTTTATGATTTGCTAATTTGATTTGCACCCAATTCGTTCCATAACTATTCCAGTGAATATTGAGGTGGCAAGAATTTTCATGCTTGTGACTTCTCCTTTTAAATAGAGGTTATTTTTAAAAATCCCTAAACCTTTAAAGAAGGGAGGCCTAGAAAAGACAAAATGGAAGGAATGTAGGAATGTACCACCTACATGCCTCTTCCAAGTGTGGATTCTCCATCATTTGTCCAATAGCTGTTCTCTTTCGAGGTCTACTTCAGAGATCCTTCGGTGGTCCACAACCTGTTACCACCTCCTTTCTTCAAGAATTAATTGCTTTGTGCTTTTAGGGCATCTTGTTTCAAACATTTCTGGGATACTTATAGCATTGTATTATATCAATAGTTCATTGTACTTGTGTGACTGGCTTCCTTGTTAGGTCTTGAGCTTTTATTTATTTATTTATTTATTTAAATCTATTTATTTATTTTGGCCATGCTGCGCAGCATGTGGGATCTTAGTTCCCTGACCAGGGATCGAACCCACACCCCCTGCATTGGAAGCATGGAGTCATAACCACTGGACCACAAGGGAAGTGCCCTGGTCTTGAGTTTTTAGAAGGCAGGGACTGGGTATTAACTATGTTTGAATTCTCAATCCAGAACTAGTGCTGGGATTTGAAATACTCAAAATGAACGTTCTTTGAAAAAGTGAAGAGTAGTAAATTTACAACAAATTTCCTTATGATTACACTAAAGTAATTTTCTTTCAAGACCTTCTCTTTTTGACATCTATATTCAACCTTCAATTTAATGCAACAAATATTGTGCTGATTGTGTGGTATTTTACATTTAAGGGGGTGTCATGCATGAACCTCATCCAGGGAGCAGGGGAGTTAATAAGACCTATAAACTTCTTAATTAAAATGTGAGACAGCACATGATTAATGCTGTAATATGAGCATGACCAAAGTGCTTTGGAAGCTCTAAGGATTTGGGATTAATGGAAGGATTGCGCATAGAATCTGTACTTTGATTTCAGGCAAAAATCCAGAATGAGACAAGGGCAAGACAGAAAATCATAGGCGAAGGGGATTTCATGGTACAGGAAAAAGAAGACATTAGATACAGAAATTGTATAGATTTTGCAGTAGTTGGGGAGAAGTCTGGAAAATTAAGTAGAAGACTTACTACATACCATACTAAAGAGTTTGAATTATTTCCATGGAAAATTAGGACTCATCAAAAGAGAAGCAAAAGAAGAACACTCTAGTTTACAAAGCTTTGTCTCATAGTACCATATAAAATGATTTGAAGGGTAAACTTTGAAGACACGGAAAACAGCTCAAGCAAAAGAGAGCCTGAGGACTTAGTTTGTAAAGTGGTGGCAGGAAAAAAAACAGTAGGGAATAAGTGTGGCAGTGAGATAAACTAAAGGATAAGAAATGCAAAATCCTTCTGAAATGTATTGAATAGATTATGACACAACACTTTAACCCACTAATATTAAATCCAATGAAATTAATAATTAGTAATGTTCATGTTTATTTTTCACTGAGGTGGTAATGCTATTCCTAAATCTGTTGTCACACTTGTCATACTTGCCATTAGGTAATCAATCTATCAAGGGTTTGTTCACAATTTTAACAACCAATGCCTTAAATGTCTCATTTTCCTGTTTTAGGGTTCTGGCTTGGAATACTTCTCAATAACTTTAAACAAAATTCAAAAACATCCATGCCGATAATATATGGGAATTTAGGATGCTCTAACTTTAGTACAAATCTAAGTTATCATCTAATGTTTTGTTTAAAATAAAAACAAGCTATCCCTTATTGGTAAATTTTGACTTAAAATCTCTTTAATGCTAAATGAATGTCCCACCTTAAATTGTAAAAAGGTACCTCCAAGGTCGGTGGTATTGATACAAGATCCAAAGATGGGATGTGCCCATGTGCCCAGGGGAGATGCTCTGGAAAAGAATAAAGAAGCAGGGACATACTCGGAGTTACGGTGCTGCTGAGTAATGACAGAATTGGGTTCTGCTATGATTGGTGATGGACTGGGTCTGGAGTCCACTTAGGAATGCAGGAGGAAAGGAGATGGAAGATGAAAGGGCAGGATGCCTCAGGGATCCTCTGGTCTCATGCTATTATTCTCCAGCCCCTCCTCACAGGGGACCCCGAGGACATACCCTCCACACCCCTTTAGGACTTGCTCATCTTCACATCTTGAGCCAGGGCTGGTGAGGCGGCTAGGTAATTTGAGGAATCTTCTCCTTAATAATTTACTCAGAAGTGTAATCATCAGTCATCTAGACCCTGATCCCATCTTTGGATGAGGGATCTTGTAAACCTTACAGGTTAAAAATTTTTTTTAAGCCTACAGAAAAGGATATATAACACATTTTCCTAGAAATCCTTTCAGGAATCCAAAGTGTTTTTACTCTATGATTTGAAAGCATCATTTACTAAAAGTGCAATTTACGTACAGAGCACTGTATAGAGTTTAGTGATATATGCAGATAGAAGCATTCTTACACTCCACAAAATTTTGATTTTTTTGTAACTGAGTGGTCTAATAATACAGACCATCTTGATCGAATAAACGTATTTAACTGATCAAAATTGCTTATATGCATCAATTTTCTCAAATGTTTTATTGTATTTTTCTAAACAAATAGTCAATACTCAAAACCCTTATGAAGCATTTATATTATTCCAAAAAATAGAGAAAAGGAAGGGGCTGATTAACACAAAATTCAGGATAATGTTATCTATGGAGAAAGAGAGGGAAGAAGAATACACGTCTATCTTATTTATTTACTTATGTATCTTACATGTCTGCTATAAATCTTATTTTTAATTCATTTAATCTTTGATAAATCACTTACAGGAAAGAATTATATAACATGGTACAAATAATAGTAATGATATCATAATTTTTAAAATATTAGGGCTGTGGAATTAAGCAACTGACTATTTCTCAGTGTCCTGAGTTTTCTGTTCCAATCTATTTGATAAATAGGGCATTAAGTACTATGGGGAAAGGGGAAGTATAAAAACAGAAAAAGACATAGGTATGGTGCTAAGGAATTTCTACTCTTCCAGAGACTTCTTGTTTGAATAGGACTGGTGGTACGAACAGCCTGTGTAAAACACAGGAAAAGACTACCCACAGCTGGCTGTAGGGTGTATGTTTTGCATGGCTCTTCCCTGAGTTCAGATCAAAGTGTAGTAATTCAGCCACATGATATCAACCAGTTATCTTCGTTTTCAAGATAATTACTGTGGCATTATTTCCTTTCAAAATTCTAGATTAGTATTTATTTGTTGATCAATACTAATATAAGACTGGAAAGGCAGAGCTGACATCATTCTTCTTGAAAATGCTCAGCTGAATTACCAGGGGTCTGTTTCCTCAGGAATTCACCTCAGTCATTACTATGTGTTTGTTTCTATTCTTCCTGTTCAAACAATATTTTCTCTGAGTAGTTGAAAAATGCCCTAGGCTTTATTATGAAGTGGGATCCTAATTTAGGCGGAATTGAAAGTAAACTCTATGGCCTGGGAACATTCATGACTTTTGGTTTCTTTAACCTGAACTGGAGTTGAATCAGTAGCCTAAAGGTGAAAGCCTCTAAATCCTTTTATTACCCCAAACCCTATAATCTCTTTGTTTAAACCAAGTATACACAAGAAAGGTAGCAGAACTTCCCAGTTAACAAGTCAAGAAATCTCTACCTCAGATAAGAATCGAGCTTTTTGGGTTTACTCTCTGCACAAAATATTTAAAACCTAAAGAGATCATTTTGGATGTTGTTTATTTTGATGACCAGATAGATTCCTTTGTTTTGTAAAAGCCACATGCCCATTTTGCCTTCTTAGGAAATTTTTGTTTCTAGCACCCTATCATTATTTGCTACTAAACTTCATATCTTTTGTTTGAAGCATCTACAAATAAAAGTAATTGTTTAACTAATTTTCCCTTGAGCTTAATTTGGCAATTATCAAATCACGTTTGTCAATACAACAACTGAATCAGATGTGACCCAGACGTCAACATTTTAAAAAGCCTCTGCAGCCTTTTCTATTATTTCAAGTTACAGTAGGTACAAGCAAAATCTTGACTGGATCAGTAAGAAACAAAAATGTACTCTCCTCTGTCATTTCAAAGTCATCTATTAAAGCAACTCAAATATAAAATTCAACTGCGTTGGAATACAAATAGAACAGCATAATGAAGCTTACGTTTAGAAATGCAAAGAGCATTTTGGAAAGTATTTTAGGAAGAATTAATTCCTAATTCTAACTATTCTAACTATTAATATTCTTCCATAATTTGATTTTCATTTTTGTACATGTGGATGCCATAAAAATGCTATTTAAGGTCTTTCTTTCTTTCTTTCTTTCTTTCCTTCCTTCCTTCCTTCCTTCTTTCCTTCCTTCTTTCTCATTCTAGTGCTGATATTTCTTGCTGTAGAGTGAAACACTTCAGAGAATCATATTTTTTTCCTCAAATACATGGAGCTGATGTGAATATCAAAATGATATAGAGGAACAGGAAGAATAACATTTGAAATCATGATAGGTTAGGTGAACTCAGATTTAATTAGGTTCTTGGTAAGTATGCAGTGTATTATTAATGACTGCTTATTTACTCAGGAACCATGTTTGTTTTTGGCAAATTAATTTTATGCTGTGATGTGGGATAATTCTTAGCTTTCTTTAACTGTTGAAAAGGCACTAGCAATATTATATCATAAGTTATGCTTAATGGCCATTGTTAAGGCTAAACAGAAATATGTAAGATGGTTAAATAACAGCATTCACTTTGCTTTTACTATTCCTTAAGTTTCCTAACACTAGAGAATACCAATGATAGCTTTAAAATTGTTATATGTGACTGGAACTCAAAGTTATTTTTTGCCATCATTGTAAGGAATACTGTGCATCTTATATATCTTGATATCTTATGTACAGAAAGTGACATCTACTGGAGAAAGCAGAACTGAATATTTACTTTCCAAACTATTTCCCTGCCAAACTTCCAGACAAGTTGCACTATTCTCAAGATTATCCCAAACTTCTAAAACAAAGAAAGATTTTATTTAGCTCAGTATGGTATAAAGCCTGACTTGTTTTGGTTATCATTTTTTTCAAAGATGCGCTTTGGAAAAAAGTGGTTATGAAGGCTACACAAAATATCTCATAAGAAACGCAACTGGAGACTTCTGGAAAACACAATTCTAGTACATTACCTTAAGGGTAAAATTGAAGTTCTAAATAACCATAAGCCATTGAGTGGTGGATTGAAACAATTCCATTGTAACAAATAGCCTGAAAACATGTTTGGAAAATGTGTAGCTTCTTTAAATAGTCTGGAAATAGGAGTTGTAAAACAAAGTATGGGATTAGAATATATAATTGCTCTCTTGTGCAAAGGCATCCCCATGCTACTTTGAAACCTAATCATTTTTATTTATTCATGTTAAAAAGATGTATGTCTAACTCCATGATCAAATCAAACCTCTGTTTTTAGGGCATTAGGGGATTCTACCCAGGTGTTTTTCATCTTGGTCAAAACTAAGAAATGACCAGGAGCCCTGAAAGACAGAAATGGTATCAGCTTCTTTCTTGTGACAATAATTCTCAGTCTTTAAGTAATCACTCTTTCATAAGGAGGACAAAAGCCTTTCTTAATGGAAGTTCCTGTGCTAGCCATTTTCAAGACTGAAAAAGTGAGGCACAGCTATATTTGGTGAGTTCATGAATATCATAAGACTATGGCAGTGACTAAGCCCTGTCTCTTCAGTTCTAGCTTATTCCCTCTGTGATATTACCAAGGCACTTCCATATTTAGATTCTGCTGTCTTATCCTCTGTAGTTTAATTTCAGATTTTCTACTTCTAGTTGTTATTATCATTTAAAATCTTTTGGATTTTGTTTTTGTAACAATGCTCTTGCACTCCCCCTGCTGGCCTTGCTAATTAACAAAGCCAGTGTCCAAGTGGTCCCGGTATGTATCAGTTGATACCCAATGGGTGACCGGTGAAAACATGCGATTTTGTGTTGAAACCCAGTAAGAAAGTCACATGGTTTGGCCTTCATAGGAAACAACAAGGCCAAAAGAAAATTTGTTTGTAGATGGTGAAAACAAAAAGCATGATTACTTTTATATTTTCAGGAAAGAATTTAGTGAAATGGACAAATTTACAAATCTTAAAAATGTGTCTCTTTTCAAAACAATAAAACCAGTTATCCATATTCTATTTAAATGTATATGCATTTAGTAAAAGGCATATTTTACTACAAGGTGTATCAATTTTGAGTCTCTGTGTTTACATGCTGGAGGGTTAAATGAAATGTTGCCTGGCTTTGCTGGTAGGCCTCTGGTTCCCGATTAGATATGTAGCTGTCTGATGGGTCAGCTCCCCACTTCCTAGAGTTCCATTATGGAGTTACAAAGAGAATGACAGCACTTGGCAAATCCCAGGCCTAATCATAGCATAGAGAAGTGACTTTTGGAAGGTACATTACCAAGCAATTAGGACCCATTTAATAAATTACCCCTTATAGAACACTTTGAACCCTAGTGGTCTGAAAAGGTTAATGCACCTCCCACAACTGAGTGCTACTCACTTTCCAGGGATACCTTCAAGGCCACAGTTAAGCCAAGCCTTCTTCTCATTGATGGACTCTTAGTCTTGAGCCATTTCTATAGTCTGGCATCAGTAAGGCCACACACTTGCATTTGGTCAGTGCATTTCACACGCTTCATTTTCTTACAGCTGCATCCATTGAGTGGAGTGTTCATGAGGCCAAATGAGTTTGTGCTGCATGTTAACTTCCTTTGGCTTTCATGCCTCTTATTTGGAGTCTTTCTGTTTTTCTTATTTATAGAGTCTTAACTTCTGGGTTTAGTTTAAATGTTACGTCTGATGTAATATAGTTTCCTCCAAAATTGTTGGGTAGCAACCACATTTTAAATGAATCCAATACACAAAATTAGGTTTTAGGATATTATTAAATTTGGAAAAAACCCACAGTAGATATGTATTTGTACACTGGAATTTTAACATGGTTAGACACTAAAAAACATTAAAATATAACTGTAAGGGAGAAAAAGCTTTGTTTGATGCTAGAATGTAATTAGACTCGTTGGATTTTATTTTTTATTTTTTGGATTTTATTTTTAATTTTTAAAAATAAATTCAACCTGAGTTTTGGGGAGGAAAATGCTGATGAAACACTAAGCATTTTTATTTAAAAAGATAGTCAAGGGATGGAATTGGAATAGATAGAAATATAAAATTCTTACTGTATGTTCAAAATGGCTGACATGGCTTTAACATATCACTGGTCTGCTGAATGATATTCCTATAAATCATGATCAAAATCATCATGATTTCTAGCACATTTATTGAATATTTATTCTATCCAAGGCTCTGCTAAGAGCTACAGGAGATGAATAAGACATGGCCTATGCTTTAAGAAGCTTATGATTGTATTGCAGAGCTCGGATGGAGGCGTGTGGAAAAAAGAACGATAATGAGTAGAAGATTACGATACATACCAAGATTGAGTGCACATGGAAGTTTCTAAGAGAATTCACAGAATGAAGAGGAGTCTCTGTTCAGGAAGGCTTGATGCAGAATGTGGAATTTGCTCAAGGCTTTTGTTAAGATTTTGATAGGAAAACTATCATAGGAAATGGATAGAATAGATTTTAGAATCATACAGTATGTATCTTGGTTCATCTTCAAAATCAGACTGATCTTTGAAACTAACAGGTTTTAATCAAAGCTGGCTTTATAGGAGGAGTATAATTTATGCACTACTGTTTTAAAACAATTAGTGTGAGTGTGTGCGTGTGTTTTTGTATGATTGAGCCCAATTATTGTTAAGTCTACACTCATTAGAAGTAATGTACCCATGGAGACGAGCAAAATAGTATGTAGATGTGATCTCAATTTAAAATAGAAAAATCGATTCAATACACTCTGTATCAGCCCTTCAAAAAATAAAATGAAATGCTCCAATATTGAGAAGTAATTAAGGTTACCTTTAGTTGTTATGTCTGTGAACATATTTCGTAGGATAAGTTTGGGAGGCAGCTTTTCAACATGAGAGCAGATGTCAGTACATTTTTTGGAATGTTCTACTTTGCCTTATCTTTATTACATACAGAAAAAGAAATAAGACAAAACACAATTTCAGTCAAATAATGTAATATAATATGGAAAGCACTGACTGTTGTCAACCTGATAATCAGGATACACTTTCAAGGTTTTTTTTTTTTTTTTAGCCAATATAACTATAAAATGACAAAATACCCTTTTCCAGGATATTTAGTGATTCACTGGATGAGTCATATCTTTTAAAAAATCTCTGCTCCTTTCATCGTAACTTGGGAATTTTCCATATTATAAACTGTGTTTTCTTATGTGCCCATATGAAACAAAGACTATGTTTGTAAATCTAGCTTCCACATGAGTCTACACTATTATTGCAACATGGGTTTACATGGTCTGAAAGTCTTTTATATTTATTCTAAATAACTTGATTCTTATCCGAATTTAAAAAAATTTGCCCAGAGGTGAGACAAATTCTTTACCATGTTATAGTTTCAAAGTTTTGTGGAAAGACCTGAGGGTCATGTAGCACACTAGATGTGGTACACCATTGGGTATGACTTCCCTTGTTGTGTCTTGAAAGCTACTTCTCCTTCCACAGCAGAGTTGCAAATCAAAAGTGAACTACTATTTTTTGTGGTAAGTAAACATTTGGAAAACTGGAGCCCCACTTTTAGATGTGGTGGTGAGATTATATTACTCTCCATTCATACCTAGAAGCACCTTAATCTGATCATTTACTCCATAAGCAAAGCATTACCACGTACATTATTCCCCCTTGTTTTTGCATTTTGCATTATTCACACTAATGCCAAAGCAGATTTATTAATACTGGACTGCAAATGGCATTATTCCTCATACTCTGAGAATTTACATCCTGGGATAAACAACACTTATGGAGCAACAAACGTAGCACAAGTGGAAAAAAATCACATTATCTGTGGCATTTTTTTCCTTTTGGGATTTTAAATGCATTCAAATTGTTGACCAGCAAAACTTACAGAATGACCACTGTGTTTGGGCAATGCATCTCAAGATACAGAACTCTAAGAGGAATTCTTTTCTTCAAAGAATGTAAAGACTAGCTGGAAAAGGACTGACACACAGGAAAGACCAGCAAACATAATAGTACTCTCTAAGCACATATTAAATAGTATGGTGCAAACTATTCATGGTCTAGACATGCACTGTCCAATATGGCGGCCACTTGTTACATATGGCTATCAAGCATCTGAAATGAGGTTATTGTGGGCTAAGATACGGAAACAACCTAAGTATCCATCAACAGGTGAATGGATAAAGAAGATGTAATATATACATATATATATATGAATATTACTCAGCCATAAAAAATAATGAACTCTTGACATTTGTGACAACATAAATGAACCTTGAGGGTACTATGCTAAGTGAAATAAGTCAGATGGAGAAAGACAAATATCATATGATTTCACTCATATGTAGAATATAAAAAACAAACAAGCAAGCAAACAAACAAAAAAACAAAATAAATGAACAAACCAAGCCAAACAAAAACAAACACATAGATACAGAGAACAGGGTAGTGATTACCAGAGGGGAAGGAGTGGGAGGGTGAGGAGGGTGAAATGGGTAAAGGAGATCATCTGTACGGTACAGTAATGAATAGAAACTAAATTTTTGGGCTTCCCCGGTGGCACAGTGGTTGAGAGTCCGCCTGCCGATGCAGGGGACATGGGTTCGTGCCCCGGTCCGGGAAGATCCCACATGCCGCGGAGCGGCTGGGCCTGTGAGCCATGGCCGCTGAGCCTGTGCATCCGGAGCCTGTGCTCCGCAATGGGAGAGGCCACAACAGTGAGAGGCCCGTGTACCGCAAAAAAAAAAAAGAAACTAAGTTTTTGGTGATGAGCATACTGTAGTGTATAAAGAATAGAAATATAAGGTACACATGAAACATATATTATAAACCCATGTTACCTCAATAATAAATAAATTAAAAGAAAAGAAATCTGGTTATTGTGAGTTGAAAGTGTTTTAAATGGGACTTCCCTGGTGGCCGCAGTGGTTAAGAATCCGCCTGCCAATGCAAGGGACACAGGTTTGAGCCCTGGTCTGAGAAGATCCCACATGCCGTGGAGCAGCTAAGCCCGTGCGCCACAACTACTGAGCCTGTGCTCTAGAGCCCGGGAGTCACAACTACTGAAGCCCGCGTGCCTAGAGCCGGTGCTCCGCAACAAGAGAAGCCACGGCCATGAGAAGCCCGCGCACCGCAACGAAGAGCAGCCCCTGCTCACCGCAACTAAAGAAAGCCCATGTGCAGCAACGAAGACCCAACGCAGCCAAAAATAAATAAATAAATAAATGTTTAAAAAAAAATGTGCTATAATTGTAAAATATACACTGAATTTAGAAGACATAGTATGATAAAGGGAATACAAGATATTAATAATTTTAAAATATTGATTACATGTTAAAATAATATTTTAAATACATTGGGTTAAATTAAAATATTATTAAAATTAATTTCACCTGGCTTTAATTCTTTATAGGTTTTTAACCTGACTATATAAAATTTAAGATTACAGATGCACCTTATAACCCACCTTATATTTCTATTGGACAGTGCTGCTATAAACGTCAAAGAATAGACTCAGCAGCTAGTGCTTAAAAATCTGAAAAACTAGAAAGAACAGGGAAGATCTCAGCTGGGTCTGTGAGGATACACACATAGGCTTTGAATTAGAAGACGAGAGAAGGGTGTGTTCTGGGATAGGAGAATAAAGTAAATGAACAGATGTAGGATGGTAGGTGTTGGAAACCAAAGCTTTATTTTAGGTAATAGTGCAGAGTGTGTTGTTATCTTATAAGGGGTGACAAATTCCGAGCATTTAATCTACTAATAAACAAATAAACATAGCTGCCAGTTATTAAGTGCTTAGAATATGAAATTTATATACATAAATTTTCATTTAAACATCACACCAATCATATAAGACAAGTTTTATCATATCTATTTTCCAGATGAAGAGACTGAGGTTTGGATTGTCTCAGGGACTTAGTGAATGTCATAAAACTAGGAAACGATTGATCTTAGTGTGTCTGACCTTAAATCATCTGTACTAGAGGCAGATTCACCATGAAGTTCATGAAGCTTTACACTTCTGGGTCCCACATGTGTATGTATCCCTTCCATGGGAGACGCTCAAGGAATGTGTTCACATGGTCATATGATTTTGGAAAATTTGCCAAATTAAATCATTTTCACCATAATCAGTTATGTCTGCTCTGTTTGCCTTCTGACGTCCCCTGATATGAAGGTAGTGTTGGATCAACATTTTGGAGAATCTGGCTAAAGGGAGAGTTCAGTTGGCTATACACCTGGTTTGGGTCTAGGGGGTTATTTATGTGTTTCACAGTTGCTTTTATGTGTAGTTAGGTTTTTTCTCGCCCTCCCAGGTCGGAATAGATAACCCTGAGTTCTCTTACTGTCCACTTTACCAGCTCACCTGGGGTCTTGACCAAGGGTGTAGAGTCAGAAGTCAAATTGTAATATTGACTTGTCCTATGGTACCAGAGGATGTAGGTCATGGAAGAAAAAGGGAAAAACTTTAAATGTAAAGAGCCAGAACTAGTTGGTGGGATATCCTTCCAATCCCTAGATGTGTAGAATTATAAGTGGAGAATTCCATTCTCATTGAAATCTAGTCAAAATGAAATATCCTACTTGATTAAACAGCTTCTACAATTATAAAATAAGGCACCATTAATTTCCTTTTTTGATGTGAATCATGCAAAATAGCATTTAAGAACTCCTGTGTTTTTAGCTGCAAGCCTGTAATAGGGCTCTGAACAATGAGTATGACCATGTGGTGTCACTTGTTTTTACATCCTAATGTATAGGATTTTGTTTTAGCTCATCTGATATGCCTTGTCTTGATGGAGTCTGGTGGTTCCAGATGATGCAACACGTCAAAATTGTCATTGAACAGCAAAATGGACTGAAGTTTTTCTAAACTATTGATAGTAAAAAACAATTTCTGATAACCATGCTATATAAAATAATGCACTTTCTTTTTCTTCTATTATAAAATTGGCATATAAAGAAGTATGCAGCCCAAAAGTAGTATTTTAGAGGAGATGTTAGACAGTTAATGAATGGAACCATTATGTTATTTTTCTGGGTTTTGTGACATTTGTGGTACTTGTTGGCCTTTAGTCTTTGTAATTTGTCATAATTTCTTTCTTATCCTATAGAAAGATTCACTTTTGGACCTAAGTTAGCATTGGCATTTTTTTCTTGCATACAGCTTCCTAAATTGTATACGTATCAGATGTTGTAAGATGTGAACTCATCCTTGAACTGTACTGTATAACCTCATAGGCATTATTGTGGACTCTGGAGAAGCATATATGAAATATTTAAAGGTCACAAACCCCTAAAGAATATGCAGAGGGAAAGCCTGTCTATTATGTTACTGATTCTTGCAACTTCCCCTTGCAAAACAGTGGGTCAGACAGTGAACCCTCCATTATGCAACTAGAAAAAGTAGAGCCCAGACAGATACTACATTACGTATCCCAAATTCCACAATTGAGGCTGATGATCACGTTCATTCCATCATGAAGAGATTAGAGTGTTTCCAACAATGTAGCAATGCAGAGGCGAGAGAGAGAGAGAGAGAGAGAGAGAGAGAGAGAGAGAGAGAGAGACAGCCAGCCAGCCAGCCAGCCAGCCTGAGTGAAGGAGGGTGGGAAGAGGTGAAGGAAATAAATGAACTTTTATTGAGGGTCTGACTCTGTGTCAGGCCCTGTGTTAGTCACTCTCACGTGATTATCTTAGTTAATGAATCTTCAAATGTCTGTATTATATAAAGAAGTATCTATGATGCATTACATGCTTACTGCCTGATTTTATGACTTCATGAGACCTGTCTGGGCTGCTCATAATCCAATAAGGAAGGAGGGAAAAAAAGAGGGCTCTGGAGTCACACTCAGAAAGTCCAGATAGACAGATCATGAAAACAAAAATTCACCCGTCATCTTGAATGACACTGTAGATATTTTCCTTGAAAGTACAAATTCTTTCTACGCTGGGGAAACAGTACTTACCAAGTGCAAGACCTGTAGTCAGTCACTATGGTGTAAGATACATGATCCAGGCTTACAAGAAGAAATTCTTTTTTTTACTCATTTAAGAAAGCAACTTAACTTAGATTTAGAAATGTGCATTTTGCTAATCATTGTGATGTGAAACGATAGTTTTGATTCATGCTTCTTGAATTTTTTTCATATGTGTTCCTGAATTTGACACTTGGGAGCTACAAAATGATTCTTTAAAACTGCCAACCAGATTTTTTTAGGATCCAGGAATACATGCCTTTCAGGGACTGTCCATAATCATATTTATACACTGGATCATACTATTTTTTGTGACTTTTATGTCCAGAGACCGATTGGGCCTATCTATCTGCTCAGTGTCATCTTGAATATGAAGGACCTCACAACAAACACTGCGAGGGGATATTCCTAATCCTATAAGAGTATCTCCCATGTGTTTTTATTTTGCATCTATACACAGTAGATATAAAATATATCACCCTCTGCCTATACTCTATGCCACTACTTCTTAATGTGGCTTTCTTTGGAACATATCCTGAAATTGCATTTTCCATATTGTGGGCGAGTTGCTTTCAAATATTGTTTGATGACCTCATTACATCAAGTATCATCAAAGGCTCTCATATCATGCTATTCTTTGAAATAGTAGAGGGAACTTAAAGTAAATAATATTTAAGTAAATAGAATCAGAGGCGAGCCCCACAATATAAACCATTTTGAACGACTGAACTTACAAACAGGTAAGAAGAGTTTAAATATGAGAAGTCTGCAATCCATGGATGCTTGGATCTGTAACAGGGAAGAACCTTTGTATTCTATTAGAAGTTAGTCACTAAAGGGATGTTGCCTATAAGCTTAAATTATACATAATGGCCCATCTCTGGGAACTTTGCCTTCCAGGTAATGAGCTTTAAGCTAAAATACCTTTGTTTAGCTCACAGGAAACATCCTGGCCAAGCCCACCTGTGAATGGCTGCAGGAAGGAAGAAATTAACACATCCCCTCTGGAGTCTGACCGGAACCTGGACCTTACCCCTCCACTTTTAGTATAAAAGAAGCCTGAAATCTAATACAGGGAAGATGGTTCTTTGGGACACTAGTTCACCATCTTCTCAGTCTGCTGGCTTTCTGGATAAAGCCTCTATTCCTTGCCCCAGCAACTCATCTCTCGATTTACTGGCCTGTTGTGTGGCAAGCACTATGAGCTCAGTAACAGATCTAGTCATTTCTGTTTCTTTGCAAGCTTCTGTTGCCTTCACTGTGAGGAGTCTGTTATACGTGAAGTGAAGATACAACGCAGGCAGGACGGTGATGTGTCTGTTTCAGCTTGTGGTGTCACGCTCAAAGCATCTGCTCAGATAGTGCCAGAGAGAATTGACACCTGACGATTATTACCTTAAGGTGTACTAAATGTCCTCAAAAAACAAGCAAGCAGCTATGCCAAAATATCTACCTTGAAGTCAACGTTATATATATCCACAGAGTATATTTCTGACATTGCAGTGAAATTCAGAGAGGAAAATAATTTTTTAAAACCTATTGTATAAGCACATTTTCTGTGAGTCATTTTTGCTAACTTAGGGGCACCTCCACAAAATTACAATGGGCTTAATCCATTTTGAACTCGCTGGATGGAAAAGTTTAATCCAGACATTCAAATGCCTTGATATCCAGGAGAATTATCCTGCAATAATTATTGATGACACCTGAGGTACAAGAATTTGGGCTGAACTGAGTCAGTGAAAATTGTCCAAGAGTCCAGTTTCAGTGCAGTGAGCTGAAGTCATCCAAAACAACATCACTACGGTACTATTGTTAACTTCTTAAAGTCGTTTGTTGCCAAGGAAAATTATGAGAAATTATACTTCAGTAAATTTTGTTCACTGACATCAGAAAGGGCTGGCATTGGAGAGTGCTATGGACAGTTATAAAATTAAATATCAGTACCTAGTTTTTCATAAAGATTTCAAATGATAATTTTTCAACCCCAATACTTTTTGGAGGTTTGAACACTAGATAAAAATAATCACGTATTATTAATTTACATAAGTGCATTATGTAGAAATGTAAATATTTAAAAATTTTCATTATCTATTTTATACCAAGAATGAAAACTTTAAACAAGTTCAGCTAGAAATTATTACACCTTGTTACACGACATCTTACTCTATGGATTATTCACTGATTAAAGCTCTCTGCCCTGTAGTGCCCGATTCCCTTCTGCTCTGCATGCATCAGAATTGCTCACTGCAACCCTGGCTTAGAGATGTGGCTCTTCTCCATTCCGGGGAGTTTTACATGTAGTCATACAATTGTCGTACTCAATAGATATTTATTTAATGCATAGAAAGGAAAGGAGCGAGAGTCTTAAAAAAAACCCATTGGTATGCTTGGTCATATTTACTACATAAACCATTCTTAAGAATATGCTAACTTAATTTATAAGTTTCCTGCCAGTTTTAGCCCCTGTTCAATTTTCATGTTTGTGGCTCCACCCTGAATAGAAACCGAGGCTATGCTGGCATAATAACCAGTAAATGGTTCTAGTTACAAGGAAGAAAGAAGTGGATTTGTTGGCACATGACTTAATGGCATGCTGCTAAAACTTTCATTTTCATTTTTTGTCAAAATTGCCAAATAATCAGATGGAATTGTCTTAATTTTGACTTGACTATGTAACCGTTATGAGCATCTTTTGTGAATTGTGTGCATTGGAATATTAAAAAAAAACAAACAAAAAAAGCAATATCAACTGCTTCCAAGTTTACAGCCTTGTATTTGCCATTTATTTGTGAATGATGCTACCAGAGCTGAAACCAGACTCCTCACCCTTGGAACTAGTTCACTGCTCTTTGTTTTCTGTTTTGAAGTGGAGGGATTTAAGTGCAATGTGTTTGTTTGGACTTTCGAAAGAGTTGATCTTATCAACCTTGGGGGTCATTTGTTTCTGAACTCCAGGCATCAAATAAAGGTGAACCTATTGATCAGATGATTTGAAGTCATGGATGGGGACACCCAGGCAGTAATTTATTTTATCAAACTGGTGAGCATAAAACCGTAGTTTGGGACAAAAATTTATAGCTTATTTAAAAATGGTAAAATTCTGAAGACTTTTTTTGTTTGTTTGTTTGTTTGTTTTTTAAACATCTTTCTTGGAGTATAATTGCTTTACAATGGTGTGTTAGTTTCTGCTTTATAACAAAGTGAATCAGTTATACATATACATATGTTCCCATATCTCCTCCCTCTTGCATCT
>NC_041224.1:100932254-100985953 GCF_002837175.3 Physeter macrocephalus | reverse complement strand
TTAGATTCCATATATATGTGTTAGCATACTGTATTTGTTTTTCTCTTTCTGACTTACTTCACTCTGTATGACAGACTCCAGGTCCATCCACCTCACTACAAATAACTCAGTTCCGTTTCTTTTTATGGCTGAGTAATGTTCCATTGTATATATGTGCCACATCTTCTTTATCCATTCATCTGTTGATGGACACTCAGGTTGCTTCCATGTCCTGGCTATTGTTGAAGACTTGGTTTTAACTTAAAACATTTCTTCAAAGATTTGTTCATTGTTAATACTCAGAAAATATTAACCATTACAGTCATTCCTTTTGCTACTTTACTCTTCTTTTGGAATAATCTTGCTTGTTATGACTCAGATAGGAATTACTTTCCCATGAGCAAGTTATTAGAGATTTATCTAAATTAAATCTTATTCCATTTAAATTTTTTCCACCTAAGATCTTCCATTGTGCTTGCAGTTCTTTCTATTTTGGTGCTCACAGCTATTTACTTTTTCCATCACGGAGTTAATCTGGACATTTCTTTTAGCACTGGTCCCAACGCTATTCCTACAGAACCCTACTGTCCCCAATTTAATGATGCTTTACTAATAGCTGCTTATTATTTATAGTCCATCAGTCAAATTGAGAATAATCCTAATGTGACAGAATCTTACCAATGTCTCTATTCATTTTTATTTGTTTCCAACAGAAATCCTGGAAACTTGAAGAAGCTGCTTATAGCAATCTTTATTAAATAGTCTTCATGGTGTGTTGTGGAAAGAAAAGGGCATATTTGTGCCCTTTTTATTTGCTTTGTGTAAATTTATGCTACTTGGAATGAAGTCCTAAAGATAAGTCCTCATCTAGTGCAAAGAAGAGGGGAGAATTGGAACATCCTATTTTGGAGAACCTGGTCCACCTTTATTACCTTAAGGGCGTCACTTAAACTTTTCTTACCTTAGTCATCTCCAGACTACCTTCCTTCCCATCCACGTTTGTGGAAGCTGGAGGTAAAATGGTATGACATAGTGAGAATAACAAGAAAAAATAGATATAAATAAGTTTGGACAATCAAAACCACTTACATGCAATTCTTTTACAGGAAGATGACTTTGACAACCCACTCTTTGAAGGACATACATTTTAGGGAGCACTTTATAGAATTCTGCCTACTCCCTGTGATACTAATGGCATGTATGTACATGGAGTATGTGGCATGTGCACGTTTCATTTGCAAAATAAGAATATCCTAAGGAAATATTTTATTGTAAAATTTATTGCTGTCAACATTATATATATATATATGTTTTTTATATTTTATTTATTTATTTATTTGGCTGCGTCGGGTCCTAGTTGCAGCGCACGTGCTCTTTGCTGCGGCGTGCAGGCTTCTCTCTAGTTGTGATGTGCAGCCTCTAGAGCGTGCAGGCTCAGTAGTTGTGGCACACAGCCTCAGTTGCTCTGCGGCATGTGGGATCTTAGTTCCCTGACCAGGGATCGAACCCAAGTCCCCTGAATTGGAAGGTGGATTCTTTTCTTTTTAGTTTTTCTTATTTATTTATTTATGTATTTATTTTTGGCTGCGTTGGGTCTTCGCTGCAGCGTGCAGGCTTCTCATTGCAGTGGCTTATCTTGTTGCGAAGCATGGGCTCTAGGCACGTGGGCTTCAGTAGTTGTGGCATGCGGGCTCAGTAGTTGTGGCTCATGGGCTCTAAAGCACAGGCTCAGCAGTTGTGGTGCACAGGCTTGGTTGCTCCGCGGCATATGGGATCTTCCTGGACCAGGGCTCGAACCCTTGTCCCCTGCATTGGCAGGCGGATTCTTAACCAATGCGCCACCAGGGAAGTCCCTGGAAGGCAGATTCTTAACCAGTGGACCACCTGGGAAGTCCCTCAACATTATATTTTAAGATTCAGTGTGCAGAATTCCAAGAAGTCTTAGAGGGAGTTATTATAGCAAAGGTAGTCTCTTCCAGAAAGAAGTCTCAGGCATCCACTAGGCTCTGTAGGAACTTGCTCCCTTAGTGACTGTCTGGTCCTTTAGTGCCTTCAATTTTCCCTCCTGCTCTGTCTCAATTGCCATGAGCTTGCAACAAATAAGGGCTTTTTCTGGGTTGAAAAAGTGTTGGCTTGACTCTCCTATTTGCAACCTTTAAAATGTTGAATATCTAATCTCAAACCACTGGTACTCATTCTTTTCTGCAATCTTTTATCTGGTTCCTAGTGTTCACCATTCTTAAGAAATAGCTCTCGTACAAATCCCCGATAGCCTTGTGGATGGAGTGTGGGGTGGTAAATACGATGAAGTCAAGCTTTTTTTTTTTTGAAGTCGAAGTTTTGAAAAGCCACCAGGAATGGTGTGCTCATTAAGACTGGGCTGGCAGTACTGAAAGTTGATGCCTCAGTGCTTCTGGTTGCAGCAGAGGTGGTCTTTTTGGAAGACAGTTGGGTGCTGCTGCTTGAAAAGAACCCAGATGCCATAAAACCTCCAGAGCCTGGAATTCCTCAAAGCAAGTCCAGTTTATAGATTCTTACACTCATGTACAGAAAACTAGTAAGACCCCGAGCTGAGATATAAATTTACTGATTCCATAGCTAACAATTCTATAAAGTTCTGATATCAATTGGAGTAGAAATAAATGAACTATTTTCCCTCTAAGTTCTAAGATCTAGTCCAGGAGTAGGAGGTTCATGACTCCAAGAGAAAGAGGGAGGAAATTACAGTGGCCCTAGGCTACATGAATTTACACTGCCACTGTCTTCCTGTTTTTAGTGTAATAGAGGTCATTCCCTATCCCCCACTTTGTGTGAATGAGAGAAATACCAAGTAAAAGCTTTACATTACTCAACAACATGAAAAAACAATTCACTATACAACCTTTGCAACAAAAAAGCAGCTTCTTGTGAGATTCTTGAGACAATGAGAAAGGGGTTGAGGAGACTGCAAATTTTTATTAAAATAAAAGAATGAAATAAATTCCGAGTACTATGGATACCTATATAGCACAAATCTCAGGAAAGGGTAACAAGGATGGTTAAAGAAACAGGAAGTTTTACATACTGTAAAAGTGTCCAGAAAAGCCAGAGAAGTAGAAAGTAGCTTGGTGGAAATCTTTAGCTTTTTGAAGGCTCTAGTGAAATCTACCAACTAATAGGAGAAGAGGAGGTCACACTGTGAAATTAATAACCAGTAAATTTAGAACAAATAAAACAGAAATGTTCTTGCACAGCATTTAAGCAGCCTGTGGCACTGACAACTGCAGGAGGTCAGTGAGTTAAATGTTGCCGAACCGGAATTAAAGAAGAGCAGAGTAACATTGTCATTCTTACCGTTGTCATTTGGACGATGATTTGGGTGACTTCATCCTTTGCTTTAGAATTTAATTATGATTGCACTTTGTGAAAGGTTAATAAGGATGTAAGATGAACAGCAAGAGTGAAAGTAGGTAAGGGCCCCTCTCTGTGAGCCTACAAACATATTGAACATAAGACAAGTATTAGATGATATCAACAGCTGCTGAGTTTCAAAATCTTGCAGATATGTGGGTAGTTTGAAGCTTGAGAAGGTTTCATTCAAACTTCCCATCTTCAGGAAGGACAACATAAAATAATTCTCGGGAAATTAGAATTCCTTTCAATTTACAAAATCTACTTGAAGAAGGAAATTTTTTTCATCATCCTACTCCCCCCAAATACCATATTTAGTAAACTATTGTCTTCTCCTGATCTGTTAACCCCAGCTGGCACCCCACAAACAATATCTCTTGGCAAATATTGAGTTTGATGATGTTGCTATTATTGGTCCATGGAATATTGTTTTTCACATCTCAGGAGCAGCAGCATCTCGTGTGGACACAAACGTTCCACCTAAGATCATTAGTACTTCAAGCATTGTAGCAGCCAAGCCCTTGTCCCAGTTCTAAAAATGAGTCATTTTACAACAGTCTTAAATGTGACTTTTAGCTTTATTGCTAACCATAATCAGTGCCTGGCCATTGATTATCAACAACCTTTTTACACATAGAAGGAGCCGTGGGTACCGCTCCTTACCTCTCCACCCCTAGCATATTATTGTCAGGTTGAGTTAATGTTCAACTAGGAATTACTTAGTGTGATGGGGAGGTAAAAAGATAGGGACATTTAATTTTTCATTATTCTCTTCCTTGCCATAATTAGCAAAGGTGTAAATATTAACACCTCTGATCTAGACATGAGTGGAAACTATCATTCATAAACTTGTTGCCATGGAGGCCACATTCTTCAAAAATAATGACACCTGACCACTTCATCCAGCATCTTAATTTGTTCATATTTTGGCTGCTAAGCATTCTGCTTTTCTGCTATTGTAATATAAACAATTGAGCTCCAATAGTTTGTATGATTTTTCATTAACTTTAGAACTGTTAGGTTGAAACTGAACAATGTATTTTTTTGGTTATTCTTTCTCTCTTTTTTTCTCCCTTTTTAAATGCATTTGGCTTTTTTCCTCCCCTAAATAAATAATTTTTTTTATTTCAGTATTTTCACTGTAATCGTGGTTATAATTGACAGCTTTATAATACTGGGGGGCACATTGAGGTCTCTTTTCTTTTCAAACACTCTTCTCAATCCACAGCAAGGGCTGTTTTTCTTTGTTTCTTTGCTGTCTGAGAAGAGGCAGAAGATCAGAGAGAGTTCCTGGCGGTGGTAGAATATTACATTCCATTGTAACTAGCGGTTTACATAGACTGTGCAACTAAATAGTCTGTGAAAACAATTCAAAATGACTTTTTCTTTTCCTGTGAAAATCCAACATTTTCATAAACTCAAGGAAACGTTATGGTTTTGAAAACCTGAAATATTTGTATCCACTTTTTAATTGTTGATGTGACGATGTCAAACCACCATGCTGGATATTTTTAGTACCTATCCCCATGACTGATGTTGTGTGTAGAAATAAGAAGTAAGGGTATCACTCCTGGAAGAACTGGAACGAATTAGAAATTCCGTTTTCAAGACATTTTAAAATATTCACTTTTTAACCTCCTTTTAAAGCTACTTCTTGCTGTACTTTGCAAAGGTGGGGATTTAATGCATGATGCCTACACATGTGTACATAATATTCTCTACATTTTGTCTTTAATATTCCTTGGTTTTTAATTATTAAAGATAAGTATTTGAATTATAAATATTCTAGTTATACAGGAATAGGCAAAGCAGGCATATACCCTCAGGCAAAATTCTTCCATTATCCATAATCCTCTGCCTTCTGCCTCCGTTTCTCAGCTTCCTATCTTTATGTCGCCTCAAAAAACACACAGAGGCATTCTTTTAAACCAACCTTCTCCTCCCCACTTAAACCACAGAAATCCCTTCTCAATATGTATAGAGGCCTCTTCCTTGAAGTGGGATGTCATACTTGTCCTAAATATAATAAAGTGCTATCTTCAAGGCATTTCTGCATCCAAAACACTCCCCAGAAACCTGCCGAGCCCTCCCATCTAACCAGTCTGAATGTCACAAATCATAGCCCAGAAACTGCTTTATAGTGAATCATTAACATTGTCAGGAATGACTTGGCAGAGAGAAAAAGCTTTCCATTATTGAACTGAGGGAGAATATACAAATGACAGCATTGTCATTCCACTCCTATTGTTTTATAGAGCTCAGAACTGATTAGTAAGAGTTTATTACAGAACAATATGACTATGTATTTCACACAGAGCATGCGTTGTGCTAGGTATTTTTGTATGTTTGCCCTTACATTTTTGGAGCTTCATCGTTTATGTAAATGTTTTGTTTTAAAAATTCTGCTTGCAGTGCTGAGTGAAGTTTTACAGGATGAATAAAGGTGTTAAAATGGGCGTATGGATGTATGCAAAATAGCTGACCTGATTATTTGTAGGTGAAAGCCATTTTTTGAGGCCACTTGCCTGGGATCTGGATCTCAGTCCTCCTGATCTTTTGCCCAGCAGGGATGACTAAAAAGGACAAGATGCTGCACTAAGGATGGGCGAGAATGAGTTTGGATGAATGTTCTCTGTCTTATCTGAGCTTACATTCTCCAAAACCAGAACGGTTAATAAAGAGTTGATTGCTTAATATTCCTTTGCCTCCTTCACCTTGTGTTTACGTGTATAGTGGATATGGTGGTGCACAACTAGATTCCCACTGGGATGGAGGCACTCATTCCCCAGGGGCCAGAGTGTTCCTTGCCACTGGCTTACTGTTGAGTGATCTTCTAAGAATTGCCCATGGCCATAGGGAGTTACTTTCCCAAAGTTACAACCCTTCCCCAGGTCCAGCCTGAATCCCATGACTAAACCATGCCTCTAGATAGCCTCATCCACCAGAGGGCAGACAGAAGAAGAAAGAAGAACTACAATTCTGCAGCCTGTGGAACGAAAACCACATTCATAGAAAGACAGACAAAATGAAAAGGCAGAGGACTATGTACCAGATGAGGAACAAGATGAAATCCCAGAAAAACAACTAAATGAAGTGGAGATAGGCAACCTTCCAGAAAAAGAATTCAGAATAATGATAGTGAAGATGATCCAGGACCTCGGAAAAAGAAAGGAGGCAAAGATTGAGAAGATGCAAGAAATGTTTAACAAAGACCTAGAAGAATTAAAGAACAAACACCTAGAAGAATTAAAGAACAAACAGAGATGAATGATACAAAAACTGAAATGAAAAATACACTAGAAGGAATCAATAGCAGCATAACTGACGTAGAAGAACGGATAAGTGACCTGGAAGACAGAATGGTGGAATTCACTGCTGCAGAACACAATAAAGAAAAAAGAATGAAAAGAAATGAAGACAGCCTAAGAGACCTCTGGGACAACATTAAATGCAACAACATTTGCATTATACGGGTCCCAGAAGAAGAGAGAGAGAAAGGACCCGAGAAAATATTTGAAGAGATTATACTCAAAAACTTCCCTAACATGGGAAAGGAGCTAGCCACCCAAGTCCAGGAAGTGCAGAGAGTCCCAGGCAGGATGAACCCAAGGAGAAACATGCTGAGACACATAGTAATCAAGTTGACAAAAATTAAAGACAAAGAAAAATTATTAAAAGCAACAAGGGAAAAATGACAAATAATATACAAGGGAACTCCCATAAGGTTCACAGCTGATTACTCAGCAGAAACTCTACAAGCCAGAAGGGAGTGGCACGATATATTTAAAGTGATGAAAGGGAAGAACCTACAACCAAGATTACTCTACCTGGCAAGGATCTCATTCAGATTTGACGGAGAAATCAAAAGCTTTACAGACAAGCAAAAGCTAAGAGAATTCAGCACCACCAAACAATCTCTACAACAAATGCTAAAGGAACTTCTCTAAGTGGGAAACACAAGAGAAGAAAAGGACCTACAAAAAAACAAACCCCAAACAATTAAGAAAATGCTAATAGGAACATACATATTGATAATTACCTTAAATGTGAATGGATTAAATGTTCCAACCCAAAGACACAGGCTCACTGAATGGATATAAAAAAAAGACCCATATATATGCTGTCTACAAGAGACCCACTTCAGACCTAGGGACACATACAGACTGAAAGTGAGGGGATGGAAAAAGATATTCCATGCAAATGGAAATCAAAAGCAAGCAGGAGTAGCTGTACTCATATAAGATAAAATAGACTTTAAAATAAAGAATGTTACAAGAGACAAGGAAGGACACTGAATAATGATCAGTGGATCAATCCAAGAAGAAGATATAACAATTATAAATATATATGCACCCAACATAGGAGCAACTCATTACATAAGGCAAATGCTAACAGCTAGAAAAGAGGAAATCAATAGTAACACAATAATAGTGGGGGACTTTAACACCTCACTTACACCAATGGACAGATCATCTGGACAGAAAATTTATAAGGAAACACAAGCTTTAAATGACACAATAGACCAGATAGATTTAATTGATATTTATAGGACATTCCATCCAAAAACAGCAGATTACACATTCTTCTCAAGGGCGCATGGAATCCAAAAACAGCAGATTACACTTTCTTCTCAAGTGCACACGGAACACTCTCCAGGATAGATCACATCTTGGGTCACAAATCAAGCCTTAGTAAGTTTAAGAAAATTGAAATCATATCAAGTATCTTTTCCGACCACAATGCTATGAGATTAGAAATCAATTACAGGGAAAGAAATGTAAAAAACACAAACACATGGAGGCTAAACAATTCGTTACTAAATAACCAAGAGATCAGCAAAGAAATCAAAGAGGAAATAAAAAAATACCCAGAGACAAATACCAATGAAAACACGACAATCCAAAATCTATGAGATGCAACAAAAGCAGTTCTAAGAGGGAAGTTTATAGCAATACAATCCTACCTCAAGAAACAAGAAAAATCTCAAATAAACCATGCCTCAACTGGCGATATTTCTGATGGGACATCCCAAGTTCAGAACTCCTCATGGGATTGGCTGTGGTCTCTGCTGTGACTGCAATGCAATTCAACATTTCTCTCTGACAAGCCCTGATTCTTTCACTTCCTTACACATATGATATCCAAGAGCATTCTCCACTAAACCACTCGTATACAAATCTCAAGCTCAGAGTCTGTTTTACAGGAAACTCAACCTATGACAGTTGATACTAGGGATGGTCCTAGGAGGTAGGCTCTAAAATGAAATTTTGGAGTTGAATTATCTACTCACTGGCTGGTGACTAGGACACCATTGCTGGTGGTAGGTAGGGTATCAATAGTCTTGAGATGCCACAGTGGCGCAATTGTTAAAATTTTCACTGATCTTGAATTGTAATGGGATATTATTAGCAGAAGAAAATGCATTGCAAGGTGTAATATCGCAGGCGTTTGAGAGTTTAGGGGTAAACGGTAATTAAAAGACTACAAAATTACATAGCTGTTGCTGCAAGCTATCCATGCGTTGGAGAAGACATGAAAGGCTGAGGGTGATTAATCACCAAATTAAGGTAAAGTATTAAGGCTCCCTTGGCAGCATATAAAGAGACTCCCATTTCCTGTAGCTGGAAAGTAAAATATCTGAGGATCTGACTTCGGACTTAATAATGAAAGTAGACTACCTCCAGAGAAGGTTGAAAATTTAACTCCAAGTTGTCTCTGACAAGATTTGGGCCAGGAGTGGGACACTGGGTCAAATAAGCTTCAAAATCTTGAATCTCCAGAATATCCCGACCCTCTGAGCCTGCAGAAGTAGCCTATACCTCCCTGCTAAAAGTGAATGTTTCTCCCTTATTTGAAGAAGATAACATGTGCCCCTTCCCTCAGAATCTATTCCCAACTCCCCTCCTGGTTACCAAAACAATAACAAGGATTAAATCACAGCATATTCCAGCAGGGGAAGTGCTGGGCTTGCAAGATTTGGGCAATGTGTACCTGTTTGGCCCTGGAGAGTATGTATGGAAAAAGGATCCTGGAGGTGCTGAATTAAGGGGGCAGAACATAAAGTTTGAAAGGAGAGAATTCATTGATATAGGACCACTATTCTGTGATAAGGGTGTAATACTCTGTCAAAGGCTCTAAGAGAAGGAGCCAATATACTACTTTTAAGTTTAAAGAAACTGACAGTCCACACCAAGTGAAGTAGAAAGTACCATGGGTGGTGGCAGAAGAAGGGATCAAAAGACCCAGCGAAGTGAGAATCTTATAGTGGATGTACAAAAGGCTCAAACCCACCATCTGAATGTGTTCTGTGGGAGGACCTGGATGAAACTCTGTTTACAAAAATAAGGAATGAATTGGTGAGAAGGACAGGAGAATCATTGAAATGCTCAGTGTCTGTCCACTGTAAATCAGGGCTCATGGTAGGAGATGCTATTATAAAAATAGTTTCCTTGAAATAATAGGGATGATAAGATACAGAAATACTAGAGGCCAAGTGGTGGCATATTATCATCATCAGCAAGGTATGTGCAATTTTCATAATGAGTGACAAGGCTGGAAGAGCAGCCAAGGAGACCTCACCTACAGAGAGCTATGGATATGGTTAACAGAGCCTGGATCACTAAGGGCAAGACAGATGGGTAGTTGACAAGGGAATTGCTAAATCTATAAAAACAAAGGAGTTCAGGGATGGATGATCATAATGCTGAAAACAACTCCCTCAATAATAAGTCATGATCACTTGCCCAATTTCTGTACCTGAGCCAGTTTACAGACCCAAAATTCCTTAGGGAGGACCCTACCACACCATAAAGAGTACATGATTCTCTTTGCCTTTTCCCAAGGGGACTTTTGACTCATTTACTTGGATAGCTATTCACTGGGGAAGGGGAATACCCAGATATTTTTAGGGCTGTTGACCTAAACGCAAAGCCTTGTTTATGACCCACTTAGCATGAGGGTATCTAGGGCCAGGAAATAAATAAAGTTCTGGCTCAGATATAAGCTCAGAATGGGTCCACTGGGTCCATGGACCAATTCAAAGGTCACTTTTGGCGTCTCAGAATATATACTTGGAACAGACATTTCTTGGTATTTGGTAGAACTCCCACATTTTTTCCTTGGTCTGTGGGATTAGACCCATCATAGCAGGGAAAGCCAAGTAGAAGCCTCTGAAACTGCCTTTCATCCTAGAAAATAAAGCAAATGAAAAAATATATACTAGGGTGAGTGGCAAGAATTAGTGCCACCATTAAAGACCTAAAGGACAAGGGGTTGTGGTCTCATTGGTACCCTTATTTAATTCAGCATTCTGGCTTTTACGAATACCAGACTGATTCTGGAGGAGGATGACACTGGACTAGTGAAAACCGCTAGAGTAAGAATATATATGGACTCATTGATGGTGGCAAAATGCTTCCATGTTTGGTCAATGTCCTGGAAAGAGAAAGATTGGAAAGGTAGACTCAAGAAGTTTTGGGGAAGAGGCATTTATACGGACATATGAGTATGGTCACAGAGTGCGAAGACCTTTATATCACATGTTGATATTCACCAGAGAGAATCACTAAGGAAGATGTACCAAATGACCAAATAGATGGAGTAATGAGCGACTGGACATTAGCCAGCCACTGTCATTGGCTGCCCGTGTGCTGGCACAATGTACACATGAACAGAATAGCCACGATGGCAGGGATGGGAACTATGTGTGAGCCCAGCAGCGTGAAATCTCATTCACCAAGGCTGATATAGCAACTACTACTGCCGAATGTGAAATCTGCAAGCAAAAGAGACCAATATTAAGCCCTCAATATAGCACCAATTCTTGAGGAGATCAACAAGCCACTTGTCAGCAAGTTGATTACAATGGATCCTTTCGACCCTAGAAGGGCAACAATACATCTTGATTAGAATAAATAACGTTCCAGATTTGGACATGCCTTTTTTTCAGTCCACAGGACCTGTATCAGTTTTCTAAGCTGCATTACAACCTACCACAAATTCAGTGGCTTAAAATAACACATTTATTATCACATTTATAACACATTCATTATCTCACAGTTCCTGTAGGTCAGAAGTCTGGGCATGGATTAGCTGGGCTTTCTGCTTCAATGTGTCACCAGGTTGCACTACAAATGTTGACCAGGGCCCTGATCTCATCAGTGGATTGACTGGGGAAGGATTATTTACAAACAGTGCCACTATCTGAAGGCCTACGAGGTAGTTAATATTCTGACACAGGATTTCACACCACACTGCATCAGATTGTGCTTGTGTGCAGTGGACACATAGCCATGGGGTTCACTGGTTCTATCAGATTCTATACCACTTAGAATCTGCTGGTCCATAAAGCAATGAAACAGCTTTTTGAAGATATGTCTAAGGCATCAACTTGGAGATGATACCTTGAGAGGATAGATCTCCATCTTCCATGATGCAGTATATAACCTAATCAATGACAATTTTATGATACTATGTACCCCAAATGTAGAATACATAGGCCTGGTAACCAAGGGTAGATGCAGGAGTGGACTTTTTAAAACATCAGTCCCAGTGACCCATGGGACTTTGTCCCCACAACTCTGCCAGTCTTGAGGTGCTGGTTTACAAAAGGGAACACTTTCACCAGGGTATATATTAAGAGTCCCATTAAACTTTAAGCTATGACTGCCACCTGGTCACCTCATACCCCCTGTGCCAGGAGAACAACAGGCAAGAAAAGAATCACTATTCTGGCAGGGCTAATTGACTCTGATCATTAGGAGGAGGTAGGGCTGCTATTACACAATGGGGACAGGAAAAATACATTTAGCACTCCTTTTGTACTCTCCTCTCCAATGGTGATGGTAATCAAAATGGGGACCTGCCAGACGAAACAAGAACACCGACTTGAATAGATATCTCCACCCTCATGTTCATAGCAGCATTTTTTTTTACAAAAGCCAAGACATGGAAATAACCTAAGTGTCATTGACAGATAAATGGATAAAGGAGTTGTGGTATATACATACAAGGGAATATTATTCAGCCATAAAAATGAGAAAATTCTGCCATTTGTGGCAACATGAAACTTGAGGGTGTTATGCTAAGTAAAATAAGTCAGACAGAGAAAGACAAATATGTATGATATCACTTACATGTAGAATCTTTAAAAAAAACTCATAGAAAAACAGATGAGCTTTGTAGTTACCAGAAGTGGGGGATGAGGGATGGAAGAACTGGAGGAAGGTGGTTGAAAAATACAAACTTTACTAGGGGTGTAATGCACATGATGACTATAGTTAACACTGCTGTATGGTATATAGGAAAGTTGTTAAGAGACCAAATCCTAAGAGTTCTCATCACAAGGAGAAAAATTTTTATTTCTTAAAAAAAATTTTTTTTTAAGTATTGTATCTATATGAGATGCTGGATGTTAACTAAAGTTATTGTGGAAATCATTTTATAATATATGTAAGTCAAACTTTTATGCTGTAAAGCTGAAACTCATACAATCATGTATATTCATTACATCTCAATAAAACTGAAAAAAATTACATCCACATTCATATGCTAATAAATATTTTCACAAATGACAATGATGAGAAGGAATGGATTTATAGAAAGAATTGCAATTCTACTTGGAATTTTTCCTGCCCCCCCACCAAAAAAAAGATGGGGATTTGATCTAGGTCACTCTCTCTGCCATCCCCACTGGTCTGCCAGCACCAATAGGGATAATAATTGTGGGTGAGGGAAGTCTAGAATGGGTAACAGAGGAGGGAGATTATGAGTATTAATTGTAGCCATGAGACTCGCTGAGACAGTAGGCTCTAGTTTTTCTCTCTAAGCTTCCTCTTGTTAGTTTCTTCAGGAAAAAAAGGTTACTGAGAATCCTGGAGGAGCTGCTTCCAGATGTGGTGAACTTAGTATCTGAAGCAAGTGAATGTGAGTGGTTACAGAAGTTGACTGTAGTGGATACTGGGGGTTGCTGCTCAGATTCCCCCTTCAGGACAAAGACAGTCATTCCCCAACTGCCAGGAGTGTTGCCACCTGATGAGTCTCAGCTGAGTTTAATCTAGGATTTGTGTTTGGCCAAAGGCAACCACCTTGCCTGGGGTAACAGCTCCCACCAATGACTGGTCTACGTAGGAGGTCCAACAGTCTGGCCCTTTTGACTTAATTTGGGACATCTATGAAGGCCCATCCCAGATTCACAGCACTAGTGGGACTGCTGAGGCCTCTGTTGCAATCTAATCGCACTTCAAATCTCCCTCTGCTTCCTTCACTCCCCTTACAGGTCTTTCACTGGAAAGCAATTCCCAAATAAACCAACTGCATGCAAATCTCTGTCTCAGATCTGCTTTTGGGGTGTGTGGCCTCCAAAAACATGGGACTCCTAGAGTGAAGATTCCTGATAGAATGAACTGGATTGTTTACTAAAACAAAATTGCCCACCCATTGGCCTCTCTTCATTGATTTGACTGACTACTGTTCTGGCAGGATACATCCTGGGCCTAAACTCCTCTATGGGAATATAGTCATAAGTTACTGAAGATATTTTAGAACCATTTTAAAACTCAGAATATCATTAAATGTTTTTCTTTCATTTTGTTTTAGTGAGACAACATAGGTTAATGCTAAGAAATGTTGCATTCTCTCTGCCTCTTTAGTGTAAGTAAAGGAAGCTGGTTTGATCGATATGTTTTCTACAAACAAGTATATTAGGTATATGCTGTAAATTAAATTTACCACCATCATAAAAGGCAATTGCACCACATCTTGTGTATCTAGCTGTCCTCAAAGGTAAAAATATATTGAACTACAAGTTGTTAAATGCAACACAAGAGTGCCATCCTGTGTAACACTCAGTTAGGCAAAGGCAGAGAGAACTAACCTGATTTGACACCACTGGCCCTGCTTCACCATCTTGCTCTTGGCAGAATTCCCACTGAAGTTCATATATGCTTTGCTAGAGCAAGGACCATACGATGGAGTTCACGGATTTTCTCCAGTGGAAATATAAGTCAGACTTTATTTCTTGGGCTCTGTTTACATTTGAGTATATTTTCACGTGAAAATCTAGATGTAGGCAGAGCCTGGAAGAAACCAAGTGGATAAAAAGCATCAGAAGGACATCATTCTCTGCTGGGAACCAATTGGGTTGCATTTACACGTTTTTGACATGGTTCTCAGTATCATATAGAGTGTACCAAATTCCTTTTATATACAGAAAATTATCACTCAGATTCAGTCAACCTAGAAATGACTTTACTCAGAGAATTGGCTCTGTAACATTCTGGTTTCTTAGCAAAGAACAAAATGAAGTGATTTACTCCAATATTTCTAAAAATATTTGAATGATCCCTATGGTTGGAACCAAAATATCCTTGGGTAACTATTAAAAGTAAGTGTTCATCATTCTTACATCTTAGAGCAAGGCCAGCTTTTTATTTGAATAGAAAGTTATTTACAGGATATTTCATCCTGTTTTTAAAGATTTTATTTCCAACTATAAAAATTGTATATGACCAAGATGTAGATAATTAGGAAAATACAATGCAGCTACTAAGTGCATTGTATGATCTTTGATTTATGTTGAAGAATGCTTGTGTTATATATTATATATATATATTTATATACATACATACATGAATATATTTTTGGCTGTGCTGCGCGCTTGCAGGATCTCAGTTCCCCAACCAGGGATTAAACGCAGGGCATGGCAGTGAAAGGCTGGAATCCTAACCACTAGGCCTCCAGGGAACACCCCAACTTGTGTTATAATATTAACTGAAAAAAAAAGAGGACAGAAACTTGTATGTATTATACATACACTATATACTATAATTTACCTGACCATTTCCCTACTGTGAAATCTATGTGTGCTTTCTAGTTATTTACTAATAAAATGCTACTCTGATGAACACTTGTGCATAACAAGTACATAACATTTCCTCATATTTTGGATTATGTTTGAAGATTGTAGTAAACAACTGGGTTAAAGGTGTGGGCACTTTAGTGTTTTAGCATTTTGACAAGTGTTGCTTCATACATCGTTCCTAGCTATGTATGAGAGTATTCATTTCATTTTATATGGTGGAAGAGAAAGTTTGAAGGATAAAATACATATGAATCTTGCTTTATTGTTTGTTATTGATCCGAATGTTTTCTGAAATAAATAGCAAACATACTCAAGAGAATACATCCCAAACTTTACCTTTTTTAATCTTTCTTTTTAAAATTGAGATATCATTGACATATAACACTGTATAAGTTTAAGGTGTACAGTATGTTGATTTGATACATTTATATATTGCAATATGATTAGCACCGTAGTTTTAGCTAGAACCTCTATTATGTCACACACCTACTTATCATTTCTTTTTTGTATTATGCTGTGCCTTATATCGCCAGGACTTATTTATCTACTTGTTGCAATTTGTATACTTAAACAAGCAGCATCACCTCAATTCCCCCACTCCCTTAGCCCCTGGTAACCACCATTCCACTCTCAGTTTTTATGTTTGGCTTTTTTAGATTTCACATATGATATTATACTCTATTTGTCTTTCTCTGTCTGACATATCTCACTTAGCATTAAGTCCTCAAAGGCCATCCATCTTATTGCATATAGCAGCAGGATTTCCTTCTTTCTTATGGCTGAGTAATATTCCTTTGTGTATATATACCACATCTATTCATTGGTTAATGGACGCTTCCATATCTTGGCTATTGTGAATAATGCTGCAATAAATGTGGGAGTACAGATATCACTTCAATATCCTGTGTTCATTTCCTTTTTTACCTTTCTTTATCAGCAGAAGTATATCTTAGTTTTATACTTTATACCACATATATTTTATACCAGTTTGAGAAGACAATGCTTTGCACTGCAAACTAAAATATAATCGCTTAAAAAGAATTAAAAAAATAGGCTCTCAAAAAACACCATTTGGTTACAAAATTCTTAGTGATGTCTACCAACTACTTCTCCTTCCTCTAATCAATCAAAAAGTACTTTATTTCAATGAAGTTAATGTAAAGGAGTAGGAAAAGAAGACAATATAGGTGACAATAGAAAGGTGTGCTTTTGAGTTGGTTTTTCAATACAGTGGGAAGAAATGAAGGGAGGCAGAGGAACGGAAAAATAAACTTTCTTCTGTTGTGGGCAAGAAGATACAATTTGCTGTATCTCTTTGGTTTGCATTACACAAATGTTAATTCCTTTCCCCTTTCATTACCCTTGCAAAATATCCTGCTAATTTCTAGATCTGAAGACTCTGTCTTTTATGGAGTCTATACTAAGGGACCAACACAACCTTGCAAATAAGAACACATATTTTTACATCTACAGAAAGGTATTTACAAGGTCTTCCTCAGTTATAAACTCCATTTGAACTACCAACCCCCAAACAATTCAACGGTTTACTCTACCTTGGGTGTGTTTTCCACAGATTGCTGTGTTTAATGTGTATTTGATTCACATTTCATATTGATTTGATAAATCTAACATTTAAATAATAAAATCTTGGAATGCAGTGAATATAGGACTTTCAAATTCTATAGGTATGATCCTGGTGCAGCATACACTGTCTCATATGGCATAGATACTCTGCAACCATTTTTAATAAGGAATTAAATTGGTAAGGTTCTATGTAAACTGAACAATTGGCGAACTTTTTTGGGCAGCCACATACACTCACAAACTTCTAATCACAACCAGCTTTCAGGTTTTGTTCAGCAAATATATATGTATTTATTATTATTATTAATATTGTTACCATTATTATCCAAACTAGAACATTTCTGGGAGTGAAGGGAGGATGCCATGGAATAACTACCACAGAAAACAGGCACGAGCCATGATTATCCAGAGCAAATGTGGGACACATTTTCACCCTATTTGTAGGGTATAAGGGGAATTTTCACCATGGCTGGCTACATAGTTTGTAGGGCCGATTGCAAAATGAAAGCACGAGCTCCTTTGTTAGAAAAGTATTAAGAATTTCAAATGGTGATTGTAGAGCATTAAACCAAGCAGGGAGTCTTTCTGAGTGTGGGGTTCTGTGTGATGCACAAGTCACATGCCCATGAAGCTGGCTCTGATTATCACCACTGTTAAAATACGTGGGTTCCAGAACTTTTCTCTCCACACCAAGTAAATGTCAACACATATTTTTGTCTCATTTTTAAGTTTTTCAAAATTTTAAACAAATTTATTATCATTTTAATAATTTAAAGTCCATGGTGTATAAATTAAAATCGAGTGTTCTGGAGTTCTTTGTCAGCAATCTTATCATTTTGACACGAGCCTTAGAGTGGAGAGCTAAAAAAGAATGAAATTCCAGGAATTTCACATTTAAGGAACTGAAGAAATTTTCATTTTTTTGCTCAGAACTAGCTAGTGTTAACGTTGTTGATGTGATGTTTTCTTCTAATCGTTTAGGAGAGTCCCCTATTTATAGGCGAAGGGTGTCAGTTTAGGAAATATAAGCATTTGATCTAAATACTTACTAGGAAAAAGTACAGTAAAGAATGTTACACAAACATCTGTAAAGTGCATAGAAAGCACAATTAATGCAGAGAGAAAGAGATAGGGAAAAGGAATGAAATAAACCTAGTGTTTATCAAGAGGTAGCCATACCCCTGGCATTTTGATGAAGTAGCTGAGTGACAAGTAAGTGGCCATCAGGTGCTCCTGCTTAACTGTGAAGAGCTTGGCTGGCCACAGAAATTAGGAGAAATCACCTAGGAGCTGAAACCCTGTTTATAAGAGCAGCTCCAAATGTGGCCCATGAATTAAAGAAGGATTCCTGAAAGGAACCTATAAAACTAGCTTTAAAACAAACAAACAAACATGAAGGCCAAAGAGCATCACTGAGGGAAAACAAAATTACAGCATCCATTATGGATTCTTACTAATGAACGTGGGTCATACCTCTTAGATCAATACTGATTTTCACACTAGATGATTTTTTACAGTGCTACGTGATGAAAAAAGGGGCTTTATTCAGAGGTATATAGATTACTACTCTCCGCAGTAGGAGAGCCATGATACTGGAAAGGCTCATTACAATTCAAAACGTCAATTTTTCACCTGTTGGTCAAAGTCTGGGATCCTCCAGTAAAACTAGTTTCCTTAGAATCGTGTTCTAAATAAGCTGAGTTTCAGGCACTGCCAAATTAATATACTCCTTGAGGAAAGGGAATGTCTTTTTCTTGTTTACCCTTTCTATGAGTCTGATTAAAATCTAATGTTTTAGTTCCAGAGTAGAGTTATAGTTGATTTTCTTTCTCTTTCTCAATCTCTCTCTCTCTCTTTCTCTAGATGGGTAGACACAGAGGCACAGGGTATAGAGAGGACTTAAGTATCTTCCAAAAAGAAAAAAAGGGATTGTGAGCGAAGGAGGATGACCATTTTTCTATCACTACAGGCAGATGTTGGAGAAGGGGAAGAGGGCTGTCATCCCACAGGCCCTCAGAAAGATGGATCGTATTTTGTCAGTCCAAAGGAAGGAGAACACACCCTTCAGAGGGTCAAAACAAATTAACAGCAGTCACACAGGTTGGGTGTAAGTCCTGTTTCCATGGAGCCTCCTTCTATGGAGTGGCCACATGGGCAAAGGTCTGCAGCCTAATTCCAACAGCCCACTGGAGTATATCAAAGTTTAGCCAGGGTTCAAGAGCAGGGCAAAAAAAAAAAACATTCAAACTTTTGAAAAGTATACTGCTAATAACCAGAGACACACACTTATAGTTCAAATATAATTTTGGTACCTATGTTTAAACTGCTATGTTTAATTAAGTTGCACCAACCACCTTTGTATCTATGGCCTACAGACTTCAACAACTTTATGGAATGGTCTGATACCGAAAATAAACTGTGGAAACAAAGTGATATCTGCTTAGATGGCCCTAGGTTTCCAGGGCCATCTGGGGATTGAACTTGAGACCTGACTAGTGCAAATTCTATATGCTGTATCATTCAGACTCGATCAGAAGAGCTCCCTGGAGCAGGTGGGATTGCACAGACAAAAGCAAGAAGAGAAATCCATGTATGACTGTGACCAGATGCAGACAAAGCCTGTGTAGATTTCTAAGCTGTTGAGGTTGGAAACTGTGCCATAAATTTTGTTTAACTTCTATAAAATACTTTGCACAGTTTTAAATTGCTTTAATCTCAATAATAAAGATCTGTTTGTGAAACATACTCTTGCAAAAGTCTCTTTCTTTCTGGTATGCTTTTTTAAGGTAGGATTCAACCAATAATTTGTAGGAATTTCCAAGCAGGTTCAGATAAAACATCCGGTGCCTTGCGAAGTCATAGGCTACCAGTTCTCTCATTTGGGAATATAATCAGAAATAAGCACTTTGCTCAAAAATAGTCTAACGCTCAAAATTTTTTTGACTCCTAAAGCATTCAAGTGTTCTCCTTAAAAGTATCTGGAAAGCTTGAATAAATGGGGGTAGAGCATTTTGAGGAACATCCTGGGAGAATGGGTGGAGAACTGGATTTGGGATCCAACCTAACTACGTGATTTGGGCAAATCACTTGCCCCTGGGAGCCTCAAGGTTTTTTTCAACTATAACATGCAGGTAATAATATCCGTTCTGCCTACTTCACAAGGTATTGTAAAGACTAAATTAAATTATACAGGTGAGAAAACTTTTAAAAGTGATGTACATGTATAAGTATTTTTATATGTTTGTCAATAAGGAAATAGTTCACAATCAAAGGATAAAGTTAAACCTTGTACTGTAATTATTATGACTACCTATTCCAACCCTTTTGAATAGTGAGATATATTAACTTCAATTACGGTACTCTTTACAAAAATGAAATAAAAACTAAAGGGATGTTAGGTATTTTTTTAAAGAGGAATTTTCCCTGATAAACCTCAAGGACCTTGTGTTATTATTCATTTCTTTTTCATCAGTACCTGGCATATTATGGCTGGCAGATAGTGCCTGACATATTATGGCTACTCAGTAAATCTTTAATGAACAAATGCCAGGAGTTTGAGCATCACTTAGAAACACACTCAGTTTATAGAGTTAAAACTAAAGCCCCAATAGAATTTTAAATTGAAATTTTTTTACATATTGAAATATTGATACCAGTGAGTAGAGTGACCTGCTTAAAGAACAAGGAAGTTTTTTTTTTGACAGAAGTTCCCATATAAGAAGTTTTATTTATCATAAATATTCAAGGAAACTTTATTCATCCAGCTAGAAACTTATATTTGTCAGCAAAAAGGCATTGCTCTGTGGATGTCTACTAGAGTCCATTCAACACAGTAGGTATTTCTTGCCTATTTTGTCAGAAGCATTTGGACTTGTAGAAAAATACATTATCCTATCTCTAAAAAGTGAACACACATTCCGAGCGTGTTGGGGCGAGCCACTAAGTGCCCATTTAAAACAAATCTTCCCATTTGATTTTTCAGAGCAAAAATGGAAACTGTCTGTTTTGATTTAAATCTGTCTTAGAGCAGTTTCCATGAGTTAACACAGCTGAATTGTAAACCTAGGACCAAATAAACAAACGAATACTCAAATGGCTTTGAACAACTGAACCACTGCATGGTTTCCAGTGGGTGCATCCTTCTCCCCAAGTCTGCATTATACTTAAGAGGTTACAATGGAAAGAACCTGGGACAATAGCATAGGGAGCGAATGCTAAAATAATGAGAGGAAAAACCTGGGACAATCTGTTTAATAACCTCATAGCCATTGTTCACATCAGAGTGACAAACAGTATAACATGGCAGAGCTCTTGTGTCCTCTGGCTGTCCAGCACAGCCTCCACACTTCTTTACTGTGCCAGAACGACTTAGCTTCTTTTTACAGCCCTCACACACATTAAGTCGACAAGGGACGGAGAAAGCCTACCATTGCAGCATGAGAAAAACAGGAGAGTGATGAGGAATTGGGTCAGACTGATTAAGGCATAAAGATAAATCTTGACTAGACATATAAGGAGTAAGACAGATAAATGACACAAACCCCAGATATTTTAGTTTTTAGTTCTGTGTGTAAGCAATAATCAATGTCCTTTTTTGTTTTGTTTTTCCTCTGAGTTTCACACTGTGATATTAAAAAAAAAATCTCTTAATTGGACTCAAAGATTCATTACAATAGCCAGGGCATTTGAATTAATAGAAACAAAATAAAATAGAGTGTTAGAAAAGGTAATTTGACAGATTGTAGGATACACTTTTTGTTGGGTGTGAAAGTTATATTGAGGAATGTTGAAGAGTCCAAAGGGCAAAGTGCTTGGCACTTTCTTATGGAGACATAACGTAGTTTCAACTAGGCCATTCATTCATTGTAAGGCTCAAAAAGACCAAGGCTCACTGATCTACATGCTTTTAGGGTACAGGGATAGTGCATAAATGCATACATTTGGCCAGGCATAAAATAAAAGGGAATGGCAGGGATTTTGCTTTTATCCATGATAAACTAGTCCTCCTACAGAACAAATATAAAAGGTAAATTAAAAAAAAAAACACACAAACAAAACCAGAAAACAACCGTTTGAAGGCATTAGAGTGACCAAAGAATCCAGAAAATAGGGCAACATCTTTAGATGAGCCAGATCTCACCTGCTCTTATTCTATTCTTTAGGGTTAGTGTTAGAGTTATAGTTATGTTTACAGTTAGAGAGTCTGCTAATTCCAAGCACAGTGCATAGAGGCTGAACTGAAAGCATTAGTTTTAAACTTGCAGAGGTTTCAGTGGGCTGGGAAGACAAAAGTTAGAGTTTAAGGTTACCAGGAGAGCCAGGACTTAAGGGGCCAAGATCCTGGAGAAAAGGGAACTGCAAAGAAATAAACCCAACAAACTACATGGAATTTCCCCTGACACATGTGTAACCCTGAATTGTAATTGAATGAAGCCAAATCAAAAACAAACAAACAAGAAAACCCAGGAAACTAAGTAAAGAATGATTGCTAAGAGCCAAAGAGCCAAGCAAAGATCTGGCAGCCTCAGGATTCTGGAGAGACATAATCTGGAGTTCTGGGCCAGCTATGAAGGAGGGGCTATGAAACTCCAAGAGCTTCACTTGAGACCTCCTGAAGGTCTATGCCCTAGGAGTAAGAGCAAACAGAAATATACAGCCTTGAGTGGGTCAAAGTTATCGTCACATATATCTGCCAGATGAAAATTAAATTTTTCATAGAAGATAAACTCATCCAGATCCTTTACAACTTTTCCTACATAATGTTTGGCAGTCAATCAAAATCAGCAGTATCCTAGAAAATAGAGCCAAATGAGCAAAAATAAAACATAAAAACATACAATAGAACCAGAACAATAGAATAGCAAGAAATTGTAATTATGAGATTGGCATTAAAGAAACTATGATTAAAATGTTCAAGAAAATAAATGAAAAGATGGATAATTTACCAGAAAACAGGATTTTTTTAAAAAGAAGAACAGAAAATTCTAGAATTAAAAAATACAATAACTGAAATTAGAAACTCAATTGGTGGATTTAACAGCAAATCAGAGGGAGGAAAAGCAAAAATCAAACAGTAGAAAATATCCAGGTTGAAGCATGAAATGCAATAAATAGGTTGGTGATTTAAATCCAAATATATCAGTAATTACTTTAAAAAGAAATGGAATATATACTTTTTTAAAAACTATTTTTTAAATTAAATTAATTAATTTTTTTTGACTGCACGGCTTGCGGGATCCTAGTCTCTGACCAGGTATCGAACCCAGGCCCCCAGCAGTGGAAGCGTGGCGTACTAATCACTGGACTGCTAGGGAATTCCCAGGACTATACACTTTCAATTAGGCTACATAAGCTTAAAAAAACTATAATTGCCAGACTGGATTAAGCAAACAAATAAAAATTAACTATAGCTTACTACAAAAGGCATATCTGAAACATAACATAAAAGTTAAGTGAAAGTGTGAAAAGGGATTTACCATATTAATACTAACCAAAACAAAGTTGGTGTAGTTCTACTAATATCAAAGTGGACACAGTTAAATTTGTGTTTTTAATTTCTAGATTTATTGCACTCTGGTCTGAAGATATAGTGTATATGATTTCAATCCTTTGAAATTTCTTGATACTGGCTTTATGATTCAGTACATGTTTAATATGTGTATGTGTATGTTTGATAATCTTGTTGTTCAATTCTTCTTCTTCTTTACAGAGAAATCTGTTAAAATCTCCAGCTGTAATTATGGATCTTCTATTTCTCCTTTTGGTTCTAGCACATTTTACTTTATACATTTTGAAGCTATATTCTTAGTTGCATATAAATTTAGGGATATTCTAGTTGAATTGATCATTTTACAGTTAGAAAATGTTCCTCTTTTCTAGTAAATATGCATGCCTTCCACAGAGAAAAGTATAAATTCATTACTGAGAGAAATAAAAAGCTATATAAATAGAGATATATATCATGCTTATAGGTTGGAAAATTAGTAATGAAAAGATATCAATCCTCTCCAATGTGTGTGTGTATTTAACAAAATGCAATCTCAATAAAAATCCTAGCAGGTGCGTGTGTGTGTGTGTGTGTGTGTGTGTGTTTGAAAATGAAAAGGCTGATGCTAAAATTTGTATAGAAATGCAAAGGGCCAAGGTCAACAAATAAAATTTGAATAAGAATATAAAAATTGTTGGACTTACCTACACATATGGTCACTTGATTTGTGACTAAGGTACTACTGTAATACAGTAGAGAAAGAGAGTCTTTTTAATTAACAATCATCGATCAATTGGATATACATATGTAAAAAAACAATTCCCTTATTTCCTACCAAACACAGAAAATCAATTCCAGACAGATTGCTTGTGGATGTAATTGTGAAAGGTTAAAAAAATAAAGCTTGTAGAGGATAACACAGAACAGAGGTCAGCAAAATATGGTCTAGAGGACAAATTCATCCTGCCACATATTTCTGTAAATAAACTTTTATTGGAATACAGTAACACCCATTCATTTATGTATTGCCTCTGACTGTTTTTGTGCTACAATAACAGAGCTGAATGGTTATGACACAAAGTGTAGGGCTTACAAAGCAAAAATATTTACTATTTGGTTCTTTACAGAAGAAGTGCCAGTTCTTGACATAGAAGAATATTGTCATGTCCTTGTAAGAGGTAATGATATCTTAATTGAATGCAAAAAGTACAAATCATAAATAAAAAGATTGTTAACTTATACTTCATTATTATTAAGAATTTCTATTAATTATAAGACATTATTAACACAGAGTGGGAGAAGGTTTTTGTACTATGTTTCTAACTGTGGTACATTGTATTATTTATTTACTGTTATTTTATCCCTGCTCTCCTCTGCCTTCTCAGTCCTCCCCTCCTTCCCTCTGACTACTTAATCCTCCTCTACTTAATCCTCCCCCCCATAAACTCTAGGGAGAATGTACTTCCCTGACCCAGTGAGTTTGGGCTTGATTTTGTGACTTGTTTTGGCCAATGGTATGTAAATGGACCTAACGTTTATCCTGACTGAATAGATGCTTTTAGAGGCATTGCTAGTTTCTGCTTGCCCCATCTCTTGCTCTGACTTTCAACCATAAGAACAGGATATGTCAGAGAGTGGATCCATCTATAGCTTATGTTCTAGAATGAAAAGACATGTGAGGCCAAGCCCAGCCAAGAAAAGCTGAGTTCTACTTAGTCTACTAGAGTCCAGAAGAGTTGCAACAGATCTGCAACCAACATGTGAAGTAAGCATAAAATATATATTTGTTATTCTAAGCCAATGAGATCTGAGATTGTTTATTGACATAACCTCATGAAAGCTAACACATAGACAAAGGATACATATCTAGAAAAAAAATTCTGTGAATCAATGAGAAAAAGAAAAACAACCCAATTAGAAATGTGTATGGAGGATATCCAAAGCAGCCAATAAGCATGTAACAAGTTGCTCAAAATGCAACTTAAATGCAAATTAAAACTAAAAAAATACATCACTACACGGCCACCAGAATGGCTAAATTGAAAGAAAAAAGCCTTGACAATATTAAGTGTTGACAAGGATGTGGGACAACTCTAACATATGATGGTGATTGTAGACTAAATTGGAATAATCCTTTCAAAAACAACTTGGTAGTATCTACATGAATATATGCATAATTCTATTACCCAGCCATTCTACTCCTGGAAATATACCCAATCGAAATAAATATAAATGTGTAACCAAAGAATTAATAAGAATTATTAGAAGCATTATTTGTAATATCTCCAAACTGGAAACAATGAAAATATTCATCAAGAGCAGACTGGATATATAAATTGTGATATATTTCTTCAAAAATACTATAAAGCATTGAAAAAGAAGAAACCACTGTCAAGCATATCAACATAGATGGATCTCACAGGTGTAATTTTGAGCAAGAGAAGCCAGATGCAAAAGAATATATACTGCATTTTATGTTCTATAAATTGCAACAATAGGCAAATTGATTTTGGGGAAAGAAAGATTACTGGTTACCTTTAGGTGCAGTAAGCACTGAGAGGGGGCATAAAAATGTTCAGGGTGCTTGTAACATTCTACATCCTGACCTAGATGATGATTACATGGACAGGTTTACCTTGTAAAAATTCTTTGAGCTGTAGACTTAAGATTTGTGCACTCTAATACGCGTTATACTTTGAAAAAATATCTACAAAAAAGGAATAGTGGGGTCTATTAATTGGGAGTGTTTGGGAGGTGAGTGTGCACACTAGTGCTCACACTTACACATAGCTTGAAGGAATTCAAATGAAACAAAACAAAGAAACATATTTTGAGGGATAAAGTCAGTTTACATGTCTTCTGCTTAAGGAATTTTATTTCATTCTGTACCAACTAAAAATTGAAGATGATTTTTTTTCTTCACATAAAAATTATACTGGGCATAAAACTAAGATAATATATAAATAATTTATAATGCCTTCTATTTTACTTTTAAATCTTACAGTCTAAGAAAAATATTCAATAGTAATAGGTCCCTGGTGATACTAACAATTGAGTGTGAACAACTGTTCTAGAACTGTATTTCTATTAAATGTGGAGTTAGAATATAAGATCCACAGGGGAAGGTATTTCATTATGTTTGTACACTGCTCTATACCACATTCTAGAAATTTGTCTCGTTTGTGGTAATACTCAATAAATATTTATTGAATTAACATAAAATTAGATAATTTGTTCTACATAAAAAATTTAAATACTGTAGTTCCACTGTGTCTGTACATCCCTATGGTCAAGTTTCCAGTTCAGGATAGCAACATAAGAGGATCCTGAATTCACCTCCTTCCAAGAACACACTGAATCTCCAGCTACATACAGAACAACTTCATCTGAAAGAAACTAAAACCTGGCACGAGGCAAAGGAGAGAAAGCCAACATCAAAGCAAGTAGGAGAGGCTGGGACAGAATCTCACCACAAACCCCACCCCCTGGGCACGGTGACCAATAGTCAGGATGGAATTCAAAACCCCGAGCTTTTCCCTGATTAGTGAAGGGTTTGAATCCCACAAAGGGCACTCCCAACTTTTGAGACCTTCACCTGAGAGATGAACCCCCAAACATCTAGCTTTGAAAACCTCCTGTTTTCAAAGAGGTTTGAAACCTAGAAGGCTATAAGGATCTAAGAAATAGCTCTTAAAGGGCTCATGCACATTTGGACTAGTTTATCTGTATCTGTGAGTCTGTTTCTTTTTTGTTATATTACCTTGTTTGTTGTATTTTTTAGATTCCACATATAAGTGATATCATACAGTATTTGTCCATTTGTCTGACTTATTTCATTTAGCATAATACCCTCTAAATCCATGCATCTTGCTGCAAATGGCAAAATTTCATTCTTTTTTATTGCTGAGTAGTATTCCATAGTATATATACACCACATCTTCTTTATCCATTCATCTGTTGATGGACACTTAGGTTGCTTCCATATCTCAGCAACTGTACATAATGCTGCTATTGGGGTGCATGCATCTTTCAAATTAGTGCTTTTGTCCTTTTCTGCATATATACCTAGGAGTGGGATTGCTGGGACAGATGGTAGTTCTATTTTTCCTTTTTTGAGAAACCTCCATAGTGTTTTCCACAGTGGCTGCACCAATTTACAATCCCACCAATAACGTACAAGGGTTCCTTTTTCTCCACATCCTTGCCAACACTTGTTATTTTTGTTCTTTTTGATGATAGCCATTCTTACAAGTGTGAGGTGATAGCTCATTGTGGCTTTGATTTGCATTTCCCTGAATATTAGCAAGTTGAGCATCTTTTCATGTGCCTATTGGCCATCTACGTGTCCTCTTTGGAGAAATGTCTATTCAGGTCTTCTGTCCATTTTTTAATTGGATCGTTTGTTTTTGGATGTTGAGTTGTATATTAATCCATCATTGGTCAAATCATTTGCAAATATTTTCTCCCATTCAGTATGTTGTCTTTTCATTTTGTCAATGGTTTCCTTTGCTGTGAAAAGCTTTTATGTTTAATTAGTTGCCATTTGTTTATTTTTGCTTTTACTTCCTTTGCTTTAGGAAACTGATCCAAAAAATATTTAGATGATTTATGTCAAAGAGTTTTCTGCCTATGTTTTCTTCTAGGAGTTATATAGTATCCAGTCTTACATTTAGGTCTTTAATCCATTTTGAATTTGTTTTTGTGTATGGTGTTAGAGAATGTTCTAATTTCATTCTTTTACATGTAGCTGTCCAGTTTTCCCATCTTTTGAAGTCTTCATTCAAAGAAAAAGTTGACTTAAAGATGGGCCTTGAATAACTAGTAGAATCTGGACAGTCATAGAAAAGGATCAAGAATACTTATTTTATTAAACAATGTCATACAGCTCATGGGAAAAGTACAAAATGGTAGAGACTACTAAGATTAGCTTGCTGGTATCAGAAGGCATATGTGAGGATTAGAGGAGATCTGGAACAAGCAAAATGGTGCCAACTATGAGTGCTCTAGCACAGGGCCTTTCTAGCAGAGTGTGCCTATGAATCATCTTGTTAAAAGGTAGACTGTGGGCTTCCCTGGTGGCGCAGTGGTTGCGCGTCCGCCTGCCGATGCAGGGGAACCGGGTTCGCGCCCCGGTCTGGGACACATGCCGTGGAGCGGCTGGGCCCGTGAGCCATGGCCGCTGAGCCTGCGCGTCCGGAGCCTGTGCTCTGCAACGGGAGAGGCCGCAAAGGAGGGAGGCCCGCATACTACACAAAAAAAAAAAAAAAAAAAAAAATAGACTGTGATTCAGCAGGCTTGATTTGGGCCTGAGATACTACATTTCTGATAAGCTCCCAAGTGACACTAATGCTACTGGTCTGTAGATGCACTCAGAATAGCAAAGGTCTAGAATACATAACAAGAAGATTTCAAATTTGATATGATGGAAAATAGTTTTGTAGGACTGGAGAGGGAAGAATACAGGTAGATTATGCTACTAATGAAAACAACAACAATAATAACCTTTTATTGAATTTTTACATAAATTATCTCCAATTCTTATTTTGGTCAGTTACAGGAGCAACCACCAAGGAGCCAAGAATATCCCTGTAAAAAACAGGGATGAAGAGGGAGATAAGAACTTTATTAAGACAAGAGAAGTCAGAGAGGACCAAGAAAATAATGAAGACACAATGAACAGTGGCATGCTCTAGGGTTTGCTTTGGAATCCCATAGCAATATTAACGTTCCGGGACTTCCCTGGTGGTCCAGGGGTTAAGAATCCGCCTTCCAATGCAGGGGATGCGGGTTCGATCCCTGGTCGGGGAACTAGTACCCCACATGCTGTGGGGCAACTAAGCCCTTGCACCACAACTAGAGAGACCGCGTGCTGCAACTACAGAGCCCATGTGCTCTGGAGCTCGTGTGCCACAACTAGAGAGAAGCCCGCACACCTCAATGAAAGATACTGCATGCTGCAATGCAACTAAGACCTGACACAGCCCAAAATAAATAAATATTAAAAAAAATATTAACGTGTCGAGGACATGGGGTTCCCTTGAAGGCCTGGAAGTGCTTTGAAGCAATCAAATGGACCTCTACCTGAGCTTGCAACTTCTTCTTTTATATTCATAAAAATCCAGGTCATAAGTTGGCTTCATAAAGAAAAGTGCTGAAGCTATGCTCTTTTCTTTTGGTTGTTTGCTTGTGTTATTCACCCTTCCACCGTCCCCAGTAAGTTTGCTACTGGTTTGTAATTTTCCAGTGTAACAGTCTGAGTGCACATTAGGGACTGGAGGTTTTAAATAGTATCACAAGATGTATGTTAGTCACCTGTTAATTGAGCACTGGAATACCAGGCCCTCGCCTTACAAAGCAGAATATTTTGGGGTTTGTAGATAGTATAAGAAATGTGTAGACATTTGAATACAAAATTAAGGAGAACCTCTCCTAAGTTCAGTTGTGATGATGAGTAACTTGGAAGCATCTTACAAGGTTAAGAGGGTAGAGCTGGCCACCCTACTCTTTTATGAAGTGAAGAGAAATGCTGGTAGTAGAGCCATCCTGAGACAGATGAATGACCTGCCCCGTCAACACTATTCAGAGGTCAGTGTCCTTGGGGAAGAGGATCTAAGGCCAGATGCACGTAGGATATGCTCCCTGCATGTGCTTAACTTTCTATTGCTAATATATGAATTTTCAGTATGTGTTTATTCAGCTGCTCAAGTCACAAGTATTTTTTTGCCTAAAAATAGAAACTCTAGGCAGAAAAACTCCTCTTTCAAAATGAAGGGGAAAAAAAGATATTCAGATCCCATTAGTCTGCTTTAGGAAAACAAAATTTTAAAGTTAGCTAAAGCATATGTTCTGCTCATCTTAAAAAATTGTCAGGGTCAGATGCATAAAACTTTCAGATAAAGAGGTGTGCAGGGCAATGAGAATTGTATTTATCTTTTCATTTGTGCTTAAATAATTAGAAATAATTTTTACTCACTTTTATCACAGAGTAATACATTATCACTATAGAAACTGTAAAATTCCAGTAAGTAGAAGAGAATGTAGTAGCACATATTTCCACAGCTTAGTTAACATTTTGCTCTGTTTTTCCAGTCTCTTTTCTATGCATGTTTTATTTGTTATTTGACATAGTTGTCAATGTCCAGATTAATTTGAATCCTGCTTTTGAAAGCTAACATTATACCAATTCTTAACAGATGAACCCTTCTGGGGGCATTTTTTATTTTGAAGTTACCAAGCATTTCACCCTTGGAAGGTTAAGAGGATTAAAATAAAGAGATACTTCCATTAAGTGGAATGCAGAGCCCAGGAAAACAGCTTTTGCTTTAGTGGTAAGTCTTTGTAAATGCAATTTAAAACGTTTGTAGCATGCATCTGTACTTCTATCAGACCTTAAAAAGGAGATTGCACTGTGAAGAGGTAAGATTTTTTTTCTTGCTGAATATTTGAATTTGTGTGAGAATCCTTCTTTAAAATTCCAGTTAATGAAGTAAATTCAGGGTTTTTTTTTTGTAGAAAATAGAAACTGGGATGATTTTTTTCTCCCATATTGAAGTTCTCCAAGGCCTTAAGTTTTCTTTTTAATTTGAAATACAGACATTTACATAAAATAAAATGCACCCACTTTATATATACAGGCTGATAAATTTTGACAAATTTCCACACTCATGTAATCACAACCACAATCAAGATACAGAACAGGGGCTTCCCTGGTGGCACAGTGGTTGAGAGTCCGCCTGCCGATGCAGGGGACACGGGTTCACGCCCCGGTCCGGGAAGATCCCACATGCCGCGGAGCGGCTGGGCCCGTGAGCCATGGCTGCTGAGCCTGTGCGTCCAGAGCCTGTGCTCCGCAACGGGAGAGGCCACAACAGTGAGAGGCCCGCGTACCGCAAAAAAAAAAAAAAAAAAAACAAACAAAGATACAGAACAACTCTATCACTCCAAAAAGGACTCTTGTGTTGCTTCCCAGCCATTCTTTTCCCAGAGCCAGGCAACCTTCAATCTACTTTCTGACTACACTAGCTTTGCCTGTTCTAGAATTTTCTATAAATGGAATAATAATAAATGTTCCATTGTGTTTCTTTTGCTCAGTGAAATATTTTTGAGATTCACTTGTGTTGTTGCATGTATCAATTTATTCCCTTCTAAACTGAAGTATTGTTCTATTGTGTGAGTGTTTCACAGTTTATCTATTCACTAGTTGAAGGATATTTAGGTTGTTTCTGGAAACATTCATGTATAGATTTTTGTGTGAACACAAGTTTCCATTTCTCTTGGGTAAATACCTTAGAAACAGGAATTCTGGGTCTTATGATAAGCGTGTTTAACTTTATGAGAAACTGCCAAACTGTTCTCCAAAATGGTGGCATTATTTTGCATTTCCAGCCAAAATGTCTCAGAGTTCCAGCTGTTCTGCATCTTCATCACCATTTGGTATTGTCAGACACCTTAAAGGTGTGAAGTGACATCTCCATGTAGTTCTAACTTGCATTTCTCCAGTGACTAATGATGTTGAGCATCTTTTCATGGGCATCTTTTATTTGACCATTTATATATTTTCATTGGGGAAGTGTCTGTTCAAATCTTTTGTTCACAGTTTTAAAATTGACTGCTTGCTAGAGTTTTTTTAAAAACAGCTTTATTGAGGTATAATTAATGTAAGTAACTGCACATATTTAAGGGTACAATTGGTAAGTTTTGAAATATGTATGCACATGAAACTACCACCACAATCAAAATAGGGAACATATCCATCATTCTATTACTTCATGCTTCATTACTTGCACTCCATGGCCCCCCTACTTACCCACTGGCATCCCTAAGCAACCATTAATCTGCTTTTTAAAACTAGAGACAGGGCTTCCCTGGTGGTGCAGTGGTTGAGAATCTGCCTGCCAATGAAGGGGACACGGGTTCGAGCCCTGGTCTGGGAGGATCCCACATGCCGCGGAGCAACTGGGCCCATGAGCCACAACTACTGAGCCTGTGCGTCTGGAGCCTGTGCTCCACAACTAGAGAGGCCGCGATAGTGAGAGGTCCGTGCACCGCAATGAAGAGTGGCCCCCGCTCACCGCAACTAGAGAAAGCCCTTGCACAGCAACGAAGACCCAACACAGCCAAAAATAAATAAATAAATAAATAAAATTTATTAAAAAAAAAAAAAACACTAGAGACACTACTATATTTAAAATAGATAGCCAACAAAGATCTATTGTATAGCATAGGGAACTCTGCTCAATATTCTGTAATAACCTAAATGGGAAAAGAATTTGAAAAAGAATAGATACATGTATATGTATAACCAAATCACTTTGCTGAACACTTGAAACTAATACAACATTGTAAATCAACTATAGTCCAATATAAAATAAAAATTTTTAAAAACCCATATTTCAGCCAAAAATAAATAAATCCATTAATTAAATTAAAAAAAAGAAAACTAGAGAAATCTTTGTTCTGTTATTTTAGTGGCTGCTTTAGTTTATAACATACAGCTTTAACTTACCACAGTCTACCTTCAAGTGGTACTGTACTATATAGAGTAGATGAGCTTTATAACACTGTACTTCCATTTCTTCCCTTCCTTGACTTACCACACATTTTACAAGTATGACAGGTTATAAACTTCACAATACAGTGTTATTATTTTTGTTTAAAAGCCAATTGTATTTTATTTACACCTCTTTTAATTTCTTAGTGTGTTTAAAATATGCATCTTTAATTAATAACAGTCTACCTTCAAATAACATAGTACTTCCTGTGTAGTATAAGAAACTTACAACTGGATACACCAAATTCCTCTCTCCCATTTTATGTACTATTTTTCCAAAAATATTTTTATATATGCTATATGACACAATATTGTAACTATTTACTTTAGACAGTAAATTATATTTTAGGATGACTAAAACTTAGAAAAAAAGACTTTTAACTTCATTTTAACCATTTCCAGAGATGTTCCTTTCTTTGTGTAGAACTCAGTTTGTCTGGTACCACATTCTTTTGTTTGAAGAATTTCCTTTAATATTTCTTATAATGCAAGTTCTGGGGAAATTAATTCCCTCAGCTTTTGTTTGTCTGAAAAAAAGTCTTTATTTTCAGTGTGTGTAGCATTCTTGCCTGACTTTTGTCCTTTCACCGCTTTAATGGTATTATATTATTTTTCTTCTGGCTTTTAAACAAGAAGTCTGCTGTAATTCTCATCTATATCACTTTAAATATAATGTGTCTTTTTTCTCTGGTTGCCCCTTCAAGATTTTCTCTTTATCTTTCATTTCCAGCAGTTTGAATATACTGTGATTAGATCTTAAAATTATTATTATTATTATTAATATGATTATTCTTGGTGCTTTCTGAGTTTTTCAGATTTTTTATTTCATGTATTTCATCACTTTGGGGAAAATTCTTGGCCACTGTGTGTTCAATATTTTCTGACTAATTCTCTCTTTCTTCTCCTCTAGGATTATGGTTATACACATTTTAGACTGTTTGGTAGCTCTTGGATGCTCCTTTCTGTTCCGTCATTGATTTTGTTCCTTTTTGTCTCTGTGCTTTGCTTTATTAAATTTCTGTGGTCCTATCTTCAAGTTCACTGATTCGTTCCTTAGTTGTGCTGACTGTGCTTAATGTCAAAGACATTCTTCACCCTTTTACCATGATTTTTATTTCTAGTATTTCCATTAGACTTTTCCACCTATTGGCTGATAGTCCCCATCTCTTAATACATTTGTCTATCTTTTAACTTGAGCCATTAGCATGTTAAGGGTACTTATTTTTAATTCCTTATCTAATAGATTCAATATCATGCACATCTCTGGGTCTAGTTATATTGATTCCTTAGTTTCCTGACAAGAGATTTTTTTTTTTCTTCTGAATGCTGACATTATATGTAGAACAGTAAAGATCAAGGTAAATAGTATTTATGCCTAAAAATGGGAAAGCCTCTTCTGCTAGGTCATTAGTGTTGGAATTTTCATGCACATACTCATTAGTTAAGCTGTGTTTGCCTTTGGTTGTTGTTGCTGTGATTATCTTCTGTGCAGAACCAACTGCAAATCCCTCTAGTATGGCCTTAAGTGTATGGTATGGACTGACTTGCTGGAGGGTTTTTATAATGTTCTTTCTCCATCTTCTGCTTCTGCCCTTCTTGTGCCTGTGCTTAAAACGGGGCTTTGTCTCCATGCTCTTGCCTCTCTGATAATGGAGAGCTGCAGTTGTTCTTTATTCAGTGCTTCCTAACTTAGAGGTGGGAGCACGGGTCATTCTCTGTACTCTAGCCCAACCTCAGTTTTATGTATGCCACCTGTCCTTGGGTCTCAGTGATCCTGTTTCTGCTCCATGTGGCAACTGAATTTTGCCTTGGTGGGTCTTGTATGTGAGAGGGTTTCCAGTCCCTCCTCCAGCAGCAGAGGACCACTAATGGTCTGGGCCCAAGAGAGTTTTTTTCCCTTCCCTAAGAATATAGGTAGGAACTGTTATTTTACCCTTTCTTCAGACTCAGCAGGTGTTCGTGTCCCTGGGAGTTATACGTTTTCTGTCCTTTGCCCATTGGGTTAAGAATCTTATTCCATATGGGAGAAGAATCTGGTAGGGCTTTGGAATTTTTTCCATAGCAGTGGTTGCTCCCCTCCCCAGGTCTGTACGACTGAGAGAGGATTTCTCTGCCCTGCCCACATGCTTTCTCTTCAGTGCCCAGTGGATGTCAGTGGAAAAGAACCTACAGGTAGACTCCCCTTGAGTCTGCAGTTCTCAGGGATTTTATACCTTCATGCTAGCTCACACTGAGCCCTAGAAGTTTGTTAAACATTTTAGCTGAGATCTTATTCACTTACGTGGGGCTCAGCACTTCTTCCCCACATATTCTGCGACAATTGAGCCTGTGCTCACTTTCTTTCTGTTTGGACGGGCCTGTCTTTCCTTAGATTCAGGCTGCTTGGTTGCTTTGTGGTGTTAGCTCTCGAATGGATGCAAGAAAAGTGATTATTTTTAGGTTTATATAGCTTTTTAAAATTATTGTTAGGGTAGGAGTGATGCTCTTTCAAAACCTTCATTTTTAATACACTCTTATAGATATAGATGTCTTTAAAGTATTAATAAACTGTTTTGTGTTTGGGACATACCTGATATATTTTCCTTTTTATTCAGAGATAGAGTATTTGGTATGCAAATTCCCCTGGTTCTATTCCCCAAGCTTCTCTGAAGCCCCTTTTGGGAAAAGAGGTCCATGATATTCTATAACATATATTGTATGAATAGTTTGCGATGATGGGAATGAGGAGACTTTTACTAGCTCGTATTCAACTAGCTGTGTCAAGCTGGAAGCAAATGGGAAATTACCGAAAGGGTAATTATAGGCAAAGAAAAAATAAACTTTGGGCACACTAGTATTTTTTAGTGGCAAAAGTCTGAGCATTGAAATTATATTTCAAAATATAATATAAATTTTGTCATTGGGAATGAAATGGCAATGTTACTTATATACACATTAACTTAACCTTAAAAACAAATAAAGATAGCTACCAATAACTCCAGTAAGGTAGGTAGATCCTAGGCAAATAGTTCAAGAAATAAAATTATTATCATAAATAATTGACTTTCAGAAAGTGGCCATGGTAGATATGCTATATGTTAACTCTTTAATAAGTGGGATTGTTTTGAACAGTTTAAATTTGTTAGTCCACTGATGGCGATATACTTGGAAAAACTATTTTCTCTAAAATATTAGCAATTTCTAAGTTATATAAGAAATATTAATATTATTTTTAACTACAGTAGACCTACAGAATATTGTATACATTATTAAACAAGATTATCTGGCAGATCATTAGTGTACTATGACCAGTGTACACTTACCCTAACTTTGGAGAAAAATAATGGGTTAATTAGCTTTGAAAGTGTCTCTAATTCTCATGTGAAGTTTTGAAAATGAAGCATTAAATGTGACATTATTTTAATCCTTTTCTGGAAGCCTTCCACTGATGTAAAATAATGCAGGACAATGCAAATCAGAGGAAATAAGAAGTACATTAACATAAATATATGTGTGGTGAAAATATTAACTTCTAGGCATCGAGAGAGAATTTTTATTTCTCCATTTTGTGGCTTTTAAACTTTGTGAGGAAGGCATAGTAAGAGAATGATTCTTTAACAGTACATTGAGTCCCTTCAAGGAACAGCCATTGAACTCTCAGTATTTTATTGTTTTTTTTTTAAATGTTTTTTATTGTGGTAAAGGTCACATAATATAAAACATATTATTTCAACCATATTTAACTGTACGGTTCAGTGGCACTAAGTACATTCACATTGCTGTGCAACTCTCACCATCATCCATCTCCTGAATTTTTCACCTTCCTAAACTGAAACTCTGTCCTCTTTAAACACGAACTCCCCATTCCCCCACCCCCACCCCCGGCCCCTGGTATCTACGAATGTACTTTCTGAGTCTATGAATTTGACTATTCTAGGTACCTCATATAAGTGGAATCAAACAGTATTTGTCTGCACCTACTGTATATTGGAATGCATTTGTAAGGTTAACTTAATATATGTCCTACAAACAGATTGTACCTTCTTCTTTTTCTTTCCCTGTGCTATACAGTAGATTCTCATTAGTTATCTATTTTATGTGTAGTAGTGTGTATATGTCAATTCCAATCTCCCAATTTATCCCACCCCTCTTTTCCCCCCTTGGTGCCCATACATTTGCTCTCTACCTCTGTGTCTCTATTTCTGCTTTGCAAATAGGTTCATCTGTACTATTGTTATTTTTTTAAAATGTTACTTTCTCCCTTTTTTCTTCTCTCAGTTTTTGAATATGTTAGTAAAGACTCATGTTTTTTAGTTGGTCAAGCCAAATAAGACAATAAATTGAAATTTGTTGAACTGTATTGTTGGTCTCATTAATCTTGCTCTTTTTGAGGCTGTCATTAATTATTTTAAAATATTTGAATTAATTGTATTTATCATAAATTAGATTCAAGGCTTAATTATGTATTCTCATGGAGGATGCAATTAAAAATGTGAAATGAAACAAAAACAACAGCTAGTACTTCTGCAGACTCAGCTTGCTTAATTTTTCAAAGTACTGTTAATAAAATCAACATAACTAATTTGCATTTCTGAGTGGATAAATAGACATTGGAAAAGGAAAAATTTTCTTTGTGTTCAGAACAAAGCAAAATAAGAAAGCAAAATTTCCTTTATAAATATAAAACAATTTTCATATAGGGCATTTTTGCAGAAATCAGAGTCAATATCTTAGTAATGTATCTGATCTCAGAATTCTTAGTCTGGGAGTGGACTGTGATATAATTCCATAAGCAAAATATTTATAGAATGACTGAAATGAAGTTGTGTCCTTTTTATCAAATGCCAGAAATATCCCCCAATCATTGTGATAACCAAAACCAAACAAACGAAAAAAAACATTACTTATTTCCAATATACTCCTGGGAGCATTACTGCTCCATTGAGATCCATAGGTTTAAGGTCACAAGGCCAAAGAACTGGCGAGGGACAACAGCCTCACAGTTTTGAACTTGGAAAGCAGATGTGCTAGCGGTAAGAGCAGAGCTCAGAAAGCTGATCCTAAGCCAGCAGCCAGGAAAACTGACAACCTGATATACACCACAGAAACTCAAAAAGTCTCATGAATTTGTGACCATATGTATCTCCAAAAGTAGAGGTGAAGGTAGGTTAAAAGCAAGATGGTATGGAAGTCTGTTTCAAGTTGAGTCTGGAGGCACTGACTGAAAAAACCATAAATGAATATTTCCACCTGAATGAAACATTTCCACTTCTTACCCTTGATTCTACTTAGTTTCCAGAATCCTGGCAGCCTGTATTGTACCCTCTAGTCTGGGGCTTGTAGTATTCTTCTATGGGACTCTCAATAGCTTAGAGGAACTAAAGGTAATGACCTCAGGGTTACCTGGTAAAACATCTCAGCCAGATCACCATACAGTGAAACTCTTGTTTCCCTTTTCTAAACCCTGTTCTGGAGCTCAGATTTTCAATCAATTTATAGAGACCCATGCTTTGCTATGAGTGGGAAATCAAGGATCACCAAACATTTGAGAAAAGCCTTCAATGTAAAAGCTGGAAACTCAAACAAAGTAAAAAATGCAACCTCAGGGAAAAAGAATGAGGCTGGATTAAGAAAACTTCAAAATATAACCATTAGTATCCTTACAAAGTAAAACACTTCATTCTTAAAGTAAATAAGAACAGGTTGCTATAAAAAGGAACATCAGAGACAAAAAAGTTAATGAAAAGGGAGAAAAAAAGTAGAAGTAGAAAAAAAAGTTAGAAGAGAGGGAATCTCCAAGAAAATAGACACAAAGTACAACGAGAAAAACAATATGACTGAAAAGATAAGAAATTTAACCTCTTCAGGAGTTCCAGAAAGTGAAACAAAATGAGGAGGAGAAAACCATCCATTAAGTCATTAAAGAAAATTCCCCTAAACTGAAAGCTTTCCTTGGTTTGCTTCTAGTGTTATCCAGGGGAGCCTGACAAAGAGTTGCATCTTTTTGGATTCCTTAGGGCACCTTTATTTAAGGAATATTGCCAATATTTAAGGAATATTTAGGGGAAGCCAGTGAAGCTCTAAGTCCAGGAAATGGAGAATTTGACACAAACAAAATCACCCTCTTGAAGCCTGAAGGACTAATCAGGAAGGCGTTAAGTCATTCTGAGGTGCTTAGAATTAAGCACAGCGTGTAATAACATGCAGGGAACAGTTAGTAAATGGTCATTGACATGAACAATTGAATGCTAGCCCTTGACTGTGCCTGACTGGAATTGGTAGTGGTCTCAATGGGCTGTTGTCTTCTGGACATTCCTCTTGGGACTGCAGCTCAAGCAGGAAGAGATTTGGATTTAAAATACGTTTTAGGCATGGTTATAGCTTTTTTCTAAATCAAAAACAGGAACTCTTATCCTTGCAGGTAATTTTCTTTCTGAACTGTAATTTATTATATGAAAAGTTTTGCAAAGGTATACAAATTGACTTTTAATTTTTTAAAAAGAATAAAATTATACTGAATTGGATATGCTCCAGAAATTCTAGGCTACCTGCAGTAGCCTTAGGTTATAAATGCAAATATATTTCATTATAATTTTGTTTTACAATCAGTGCAGCGTGTATAAATAAGCTGAGTAAAGCTAGATTGTGTGATAAACAGCAGTTTCAATCAATGGCACCTGAGATCCTATAACCTATTGGAATCTATTGTTTTAGAAGGTTGAACTTTTTAGAGAGGGCTTCACTATTTGGCAACTACCTGTCAAGATTTAGGTCATAAATATAAAGTTCTGCAATACTGGATAAGGGCAGGCTACAGAGTTTCTTTCAGACACACCGAGAAAGGCCCATTTATAATACTGAATAATAGGGAAAACAGTTTCTTTTACGGGAAATCTGAAAACTAAATACTGTAAGACTATTACTTGGAATAGAAAGCTTTTATTTTTGTGATCAAATTAAAAATGGGAATAAATCGGATAACAACAAAGTTGCGATATGCCAATTTAGACCACTTTGACAGGACTATGTTCTAACTTGTTTTCTGTCTTTCCTTTGTCTTATTGAATGTATACATTACTATTTAGCAGTCTGGATCTTTCTCCACATTTATGATTGATTCTTTGTGTTCTTGGATGTAAACTACACTTGGAAATTCAATCTATTTGGGCGAGGGAGCCAAGCAGACCATATCTACCTTTATACATTTGAGATTGTAGCTTTTGCCATTTCAAATAATTCTCTATCTCAGAGCACTTGGAAATTTCTCAACCATATCGTGGTATCTAGGAGCTCTGGAAAGGAACCAAATGCTAGTGTTTTTCTATTGAAATCCCATTTATTCCATTCTTCCTGCTCTACTAGTAGGCATAACTGTACTTGGTCAGCCAGGCAAATGCTGTTGTGAATGCAGAATTAGATACCAGTTTTTTAGGTGAAACTGAAACAAGGATTATTTCATTGCCATCCAGGTAGATTTAATCTTTTTATCCTTCAAATTCACCCAGACCTCTCGCCTGTCATCTCCTCCAAATCTCTGTACTTGTGCTCCCCTACTTGCCCTTTCATTTTATTCTCAATTTTCTTGGCTCAAGGAGCTCCAACAATGGTGGCGCCAACTGCTGAAGAGTGACACATTCAGGCTAACAGTTGCGATTTTATTCTGTTTGATACCAAATTATTTACTGGATATGGTTTGATAAATAAAATGTAGCAAAACCAGAAGAAACTACTCCTACCTTTCCTAATAAACACAACTCATTTATTTAAAATTACTTCTAAACATATGTCCTTCTTCTGGAATCTTACTCTGGGTGGGATTCTCTGTGAAGAGAAGCTCATCATACAACGTGATACGTTTCTGGGTTAAGTGAACACATTTTACTTGAAATGCTACTTAACGTTTCTTATCTACTTCTAATTATAATGTCTTTTTTTCCTTTCTTATTTTTTCCAGCATCTTTTCCTGAACTATTTTTAAGACCTTACTATCTCACAGGGAGATCAGCTCTGTGCTTTGTGACCACCTAGAGGGGTGGGATAGGGAGGGTGGGAGACGCAAGAGGGATGAGATATGGGAACATATGTATATGTATAACTGATTCACTTTGTTGTAAAGCAGAAACTAACACACCACTGTAAAACAGTTATACGCCAATAAAGATGTTAAGACGCAAGAGGGAAGAGATATGGGAACATATGTATATGTATAACTGATTCACTTTGTTGTAAAGCAGAAACTAACACACCACTGTAAAACAGTTATACGCCAATAAAGATGTTAAAAGAAAAAAAAAAGACCTTACTATCTGCAAAGAACTAAGTAGACACTATCTTTATCCTTGAGGAACTTACAAGGGAGTGTGGCAAACTGAGATATGTGAAAGTAACTATACCACAATGCAAACTGCTAACACTTATGGATAATGCTACTATGAGCTGGACACAGTACTAAGATCACAGAGAATCTCATTTAACCCTCAGAATAGACAGTACAGGGTAGGTTAATATTGCTTTCATATAACATATGATCCATAACTTTGGATCTTTGGTCTAGGTTGAAGAAACTAAGTTTTCTGCCTCCAAAGCATACGGATCTTTGCACAATGACTCACAATATCCCCAAAGGCAGAAATGTAGATGGAAGATAACAGGTATCCTAAAAGTGAAGCAGGTCATATCCCTGAAATGCAGTAATAGGCAGGTGGGGAATGTGGGATCAGGGATGGATTGATGGAGTAGGTGGCAATTAAACTGAGTTGAATGACATCAGGGTGTTGAGAGAGAGAGAGAGAAAATGTGTGTGTGTGTGTGTGTGTGTGTGTGTGTGTGTGTATAAGGCACCAACAAACCAGGCTTTCAGCCTTGAGAAAGCTGGGCATCTTTTTGAGTATATTTGCAGCAACTTTACCTGAGTCTTATCAGAGCTCTGAGACCGCTGCAGTCCATTGAGTTAAATGGTTTGTCAAAGACCCCACAGCTCATCAGAAGCAGAGCCAGGACCAGGACTACTGTCATGTTTATACTTATATAATTTTAATTGGCTTTTATGTTGTATCACAACTCATTCAATCATAGCTCACTGTAGTCCAAAAAGTTGATCCAGAGCCTTGTGCCCAATTATTTGGAGCCACAACTGGTGACTGATTTCCTGTTCCTAATATAAGCTCATATTGGGGAAATCAACTTGACTATAATTAACCTCCTTTAAAAATGGAAGCACATAATCAATGTGTGACTAATATTGCCAAAGAAACTATTAGTCATCATATATTTCAATATGAAAAACAATTCAAAATGTTTTAGAAAAGTGAAAAACAAAAGACTTGGGGGGTTTCCCTGGTGGCGCAGTGGTTGAGAATCTTCCTGCCAATGCAGGGGACACGGGTTCGAGCCCTGGTCTGGGAAGATCCCACATGCCACGGAACAACTGGGCCCATGAGCCACAACTACTGAGCCCGCGCGTCTGGAGCCTGCGGTCCGCAAGAAGAGAGGCCGCGACAGTGAGAGGCCGCGCACTGCAATGAAGAGTGGCCCCTGCTTGCCACAACTAGAGAAAGCCCTCGCATAGAAACGACGACCCAACACAGCAAAAATAAATAAATAAATTAATAAACTCCTACCCCCAACATCTTAAAAAAAAAAAAAAAGACTTGGGAAAGAGATCGTTTGAGGTAATAATGAAAGATCTGAAGAGTGGGAGCATTTACCTTGGTGAATAAAAGGTTAAGATATTGTCGATTGTCAAGTTTACATTATCATTGTAATGGGAAAAGACAGTCTACCCCCACCTTTAGCTCTGCACACATTCAATAATAAGTTTAAAAATGCACACTGAAGTTCAGAATTTGATGTTTGAGAAAATCAATTTCATTCACTTTATACATTTGAAAATTTTTTAAAATTTTTTGGAAAAAGATCCAGTTTATATGAGCTCATAAGGCTTAACAGAAATTGAGTTTATAATTTTGGTTTCGAGGGAAAAAAAGGGATGGTCTCTGGGTATAAAATATATATATATATAAAATATATAATGTTAATTATAATACAAAAATTCACTTAATTATGTGCTATAAAAAGGAATAAGTTAGTTATTATAACATAGGCTAGTTATTCTATTAACCTATTATATATACATAACCTATTATAATATAGGTTAGTTTTATAAATTATGATATTTTCTATAATTAACTCATTAGTATTAATTTTTTAATGACAAAAAGATTAGTGCAACATAAAAGTTTAAAAATAACGAATGATTTAAGTGTAATTTGGAAGCTTATCAATAATAAAAGCTTGAGTGAGAGCTATATCCTTCATTGGAAGATAAGGGTAACTCATAGTAGTTCATAGATAATAATTCATTAAAAACTTTCATTATTGTATATTACCAGCATACACAAGTCAAATAATGTGACAAATCCACATGCTCCCATCACCCAGAGTCAATTATTGTCAACCTCGTTGCCAATATTATTCCACTTATCCTCCCTGATACATTTTAATTTTTACTAGACTCTTTTAAAATAAATCTTAGACATAATGTTATTTCACTCTAAATATTTTACTATATGTTAACAGATGAGAGTATTTTTAAGGTGCCCACAATACCATTATCACATCTAGCAAGTTAATAACTTTTTATTATCTAATACCTAGTCCATACTCAAATTTCTTCAATTGTTTAAAAAAGAATTTTTTTTTAACAGTTGGTTTGCTCAGAAAGAGATCCAAACAAGACCCAGGCAAATACACTTTATTTGGCTGATATGACTCTTAAATCTCTTTTAATCTGTAACAGACCTTCCTCCCCCCCCTTTCTTTTAAAGATTTATTATTTATTTATTTATTTAATTTATTTCTGGCTGTGTCGAGTCTTAGTTGCGGCACGCGGGATCTTCGTTAAGGCACTCGGGATCTTTCGTTGTGGTGCGTGCGCTTCTTGCTAGTTGTGGCGTGCGGGTTTTTTCTCTTCTCTAGTTGTGGCGCACAGGCTCCAGGGCACGTGGGCTCTGTAGTTTGCATCACATGGACTCTAGCTGAGGTGCGCAAGCTCAGTAGTTCTGGCGCGTGGGCTTAGTTGCCCCGTGGCATGTGGAATCTTAGTTCCCTGACCAGGGATTCAACCCGCATCCCCTGCATTGTAAGGCGGATTCCTTACCACTGGACCACCAGGGAAGTGCCTTCCTCCCTTTTTAATGGTATTTATTTGGAAGAAATAAGGTCATTTGTCCTGTGGAATAGCCCATATTATGGATCTGACTGATTATTTCCTCATCATATCAAATAATCTGTTTCATTTTCTTCTACTTTCCATAAATGGTAGTAATATTTGATTATATTCAGGATGACTCATTTAAAAATTTCTTAGAAATGCTTCAAAAACAACTGTAATTATGTTACAGAATTATTTAGTGTCTCAGATAAGTGAATCTACAATTTTTACATACAATAAAAATAAGGTATATTTTACATAGAATAAAAGTACAGATCTCAAGTTTTCTATTTGATATGTCTTGACAATTCTATACCCATTTCTCCACCTCCCAAAACAAGATACAGCACATTTTCATCACCCCAGAAAGTTCCTTTATGTTCCTAGCCAATCAATCTTCCCTTCCAGAAGCAACCACTTTCTGATTTCATTCACCACAGATTAGTTTTACATTCTTGGATTTTATATAAAAGCCTTCTTTTTCTGAATGAAATTCAGATTCACCCATATTGTTGCATGAATCACTAGTTCTTAGCTTTTTATTGCTGAGGAGCAGTCTATGGCTATGCCTCAATTTGTTTATCAATTCTGTTGAGGAATATATGGATTTTGTCCAGTTTTTGGCTACTATGAATATAGCTTCTCTAAGAATCCTTTTTTTCCAGCTTTATTGAAGTATAATTAACAAATAAAATTGTAATATATTTAAAGTCTACTGTATAGCTCAGGGAACTCTACTTAGTGCTCTGTGGTGACCTAAACGGGAAGGAAATCCAAAAAAAGAGGAGATACATGTATACGTATAGCTGATTCACTTTGCCCTACAGTAGAAACTAACACAACACTGTAAAGCAACTATACTCCAATAAAAAGTAATTTAAAAATAAAGTGTATAATGATTTGATATATATTGTGAAAGATTCCTACCATTGAGTTAATTAACAGACCCATCACCTCACATGTTTACTTATTTATTTATTTAATTTTTTTTGATGAGAACACTTAAGTTCTACCCTCTTAGCAAATTTCAGTTATACAGTACACAATTCTTTTTGTGGGTATATACACACATATTCATCCCTCTTGATCTTCTTCTGTGTTTTTTTTTCTTGGAAGCTTTATAGTTCTAGCTTTTATGTTTAGGTCTATAATCCATTTTTAATTTATTTTGGGGTATGGAGTGAAGTAGGGGTCAAGAGTCTTATTTTCTTCCAGACAATTGTACAGTCTTTCCGGTATTGTTTGTTAAAAAGACTTTGCTTTGTTGAAAATCAGCTGCTTTGTTTACATGTAGATCTATTTACCTCTCCTTATTCCAATAATTAACTGTCCTGATTAGTTTAGCTATAGAGTAAGTCTTGAATTCAGAAGGTGAAAGTTCTTCAACTTTGTCTTTTCAAGGTTGTTTGGCTATAGTTTGCATTTCCTTATAGATTTTTGAACCACTGTGTCAATTTCTTCAAAAAATGTTGCTGATACTTTGTTACTTGTGTGGGATCTATAGATCAATTTAGGGAGAATGAATATTTAATGATATAAACTCTTCCAATTAAGAACACGGCACCTCTCTCCACTTGTTTACATCTTCTTTAAGTTTCTCAGCAATGTTTTATAGTTTTTAAGACAAATACATTACACATCTTCTGGTCCATTTATTCCTAAGTATTTGCTTTTTTTGGATGCTTTTATTAATGCTATTAAAAATTTCACTTTTTGGTTAGTGTAGGGAAATAAAACTGATTTTTATATCTCAAAATTTTATCTTATAAAGATGTTCAACTTACTCATTAGTTCTAGTAGTTTTTTTTTTTTTTCCTCTTTGGATTTCTTAGGGTTTTCTTTGTGTACAATCATATCATCTGGGAAAAGAACTATTTTCATTTTACTACATTTCTAATTTTATGCCTTTGTTTATTTTTCTTGCCTTGATTACAGTTAATGACTAGAACTTCGAATGAGTGCAATGTTAAAATGGAAAGGGTCATAACAGACACTTTTCTACCTTTTAGGGGAGAAAGTGATAAATATTTGCCATTAAGTTTGATGTTAACTGTACATTTTTAAAAGATGCACTTTATTAGCTTGAGAAAAGTCTCTTTTATTTCTCGTTCACTTAGAATTTTATCATGAATAAGCATTAAATTTTGTCAAATGCTTTTTTTTGGCATTTATTATCATATGATTTCCCTTTTTATTATATTAACGTGATGAATTATATTGATCGATATTTGATTGTTAAACCAATTTTGCATTTCCTGGTATATATACCATTGATTATGGAATATATCATCCATTTTACATATTGCTGGGTTGGATTTATTAATATTTTGTTGAGAATTTTATATATATTTATGAACGATTTTTATCTGTAATTTTATTTCCTTTGAAAAATGTTTTGTTAATATCTTCGTTTATTTGTATTTAGCATTATCGTGGCTTCATAAAAGGAGTTAAGAAATGTTTCTTTCCTTCTCATCTATTTTATCAAAGAAATTATGTAAGCTTGGTATTATTTCTTCTGAAATGTTTAGTAGAATTCACCAGTTAAACTATCTGGACCTCAAGTTTTGTTTGTTTGTTTTGGGGTCACATGTGTAAAATTTTAATTCAAAATTATTTCTCCTGTTGTATACAGGGCTATTCAGTTTTTCTATTTCTTTCTGAGTCAGTTTTGGTAAATTGCATTTCTTAAGGACATTCCATTTCATCTGTGTTGAATTTATTGCCATACAATTGTTTAAAATATTCCCTTATTTTCATTTCCTGGCTATAGGCCCTGTTAGGCTATCACCTCTTTCATTCTGGACACTAGCAATTTGTGCTTTTTCTGCCTTCCTTTCTTGGCCAATCTTGCTAGGATTTTGTAAAATATATTAATCTTTTAAAAAAAAATAACAAGTTGTTTAGTTGCTGTGTTTTTTGTTTTATATTTCATTGGTTTTTGCTTTTATCTTTATTTTCTTCCTTCTATTTTTTTAGATTAATTTGCTCTGTTTTTTCTAACTTAATATAAAATCTGAGGTCACTTATTTTAAACATTTCTACTTTAATCAGGAGTTCAGATTAGTAAATTTCTCTCAAGCACTGCTTTAGCTGCATCTCACAAACGTTTATATATTGTATTTTCATCATTACTAAGTTTGAAATATTTTAAAAATTTTCCTAGTGGTTTATTCTTTGTCTCATGGGTTATTTAGATGTATGCAGCTTATTTTCCAAATAATTTGAAGCTTTCTACATATTTCTAATTTAACACTATTGTGGTCAGAGAAATACTCTCTATGATTTCATTCTCTTGACAGTTTTTTATACTTCTGTATGACCCAGCATTTGATCTATCTTGCTTATCTCATGTGCATTTCAAAAGAATTTGCATTCTGAAGTTGTTGGGTGAAATGTTCTATAAAAATTAATTTGTTCAATGTGGTTGATAGTGTTGTTCAGAGTTTGTATACCCTCACTTTTTATTGTAGTTGTTCTATTGGTCTATCAATTATTGATAGAGGGGTGTTAAACTCTCCAATTATCATTATGGATTTGTCTATTTCTCCCTTTAGTTCTATAAGTTTTTGGTTCATGCATTTTGAAGCCCTATCATTAAGTGCATATATATTTAGAATTCTTAGCTTTTTGTGAATTGGCCCTTTTATCATTTGAAAATGTCCCTTTATCTCTTCTTGCCAACGTCTATTTTGTCTGATAGTCACAGCAGATTTTCCCACTCTTATTTCAATCTAAATCTGTGTTTTTATTTATCTATTCACTGTGCTTAAAGTATATATTTTAAAGACATTTTATAGTTGGGTCTTGCTTTTAAATCCAGTCTGAAAATCTGTGTCTTTTCATGGAGTACATTTGTATCTAATGGAATTATTTACATGGTTGGGTTTAATTCTATCATCTTGGTATTTATTTTCTGTTTAAACCATCCAGTCTTCCTGTTTCTCTTTTTCTGTCTTCTTTTGGATTAGTCAAATATTTTATAAAATAAAATTCGATTTTATTTCCTTAATGAACTATTTTTATTACTTTTTAGTGCATGCTCTAGAAAGTACAATATTCATCTTTAACTTATCACAGTTGAATTTTAAATATTACCTTGCAAACAATGTAAGAAACTTACAACAGCATAATTCTATTTAACTTCCCTCTTGTTCTTTCTGCTTTTGTTATATCTTACTTTTTTATATCTTATTACTTTAAATACATTGTTATTATTTTTTCTTTACATTGCCAATAGTCTTAAAGTTAAATATATATACATATACATATGTATGTTCACACATATGTAAAAAAGTCTTTTATATTTAGCCACATAGTTGCCCTTTCTGGTGGTCTTTTATTTTTTCCTTGTAGATTCAGGCTTCTATCTTGTAATATTTTCTTTCATACTAAAAAATTTCCATTAACATTTCATGTAGATCGGGTTTATTGAGATAAATTCTCTTGACTTTGTCTATTTGAAATGTCTATTTTGCTTTTATTTCTGGGGGATATATTTGCTATATACAGCATTCTATTATTGCTTTCAGTACTTAAAGAATGTTATTCCATTGCCTACTGGCCTCTTTTTTTTTTTTTTTTTTGAGAAGTCAGCCATCATTCCTATATTCTTTTTCTTGCACGTGTTGTGCCTTTTTTTTTCCTGGCTGTTCTTAAGATTTTCTCTTTATCTTTTGTTTCTAGTAGTTTGATGTTATGCCTAGAATATGTGGATTTATATATTTCATTAATTTTGGAAAATTCTCAGCCATTATCTCTACAAAATAAATGTCTGTCCCATTCTCTCTTTCTCTGTTCTCTTTCTGGAACTCCAGTTATACATATATTAGATAATTTGATGTCATTCAACAGATCTTGGCTTCCCCATTCAGTTTAAATATTTTTTCTCTTTGTATTTCTGTTTGGATGATTTTTATTGTTGTTTTCCAGTTCACCAATCTTTTCTTCTGCTGTGTCCACTATGCCCTTATGCTCAGTAAGTGAATTTCACACTTCTTATATTATTATAGTGTTTCTACTTAGCTCTTTTGTATAGGTTTTTTTTTTTTTTTTTTTTTTTTTTGCGGTACGTGGGCCTCTCACTGTTGTGGCCTCTCCCGTTGCGGAGCACAGGCTCCAGATGCGCAGGCTCAGCGGCCATGGCTCACGGGCCTAGCCACTCAGCGGCATGTGGGATCTTCCCGGACTGGGGCACGAACCCGTGTCCCCTGCATCGGCAGGCAGACTCTCAACCACTGAGCCACCAGGGAAGCCCCCTATACAGTTTTATGTATTTGAAATTTTCAACCTCTTTTTGCATCAAGTTTCACTAGATTCTGTAAGGCATTTATCAGAGTTAAAGTTCTCATTAGCTAAATAAAATATCTGGGTCATCTGTCAGCCTGTATCTGTCTTTTCCTTATTGGTCACATTTTTCTACTTCCTCACATGTTTTGTAATTTTTATTGTATGGCAGTCATCTTGTATCAAGAACAGTAGAAACTGCCAGCAAAGGGCTTCCCCTTCCTCTGTCAGACTGCCAGAACGTGTGCTGAGTCAGTCTCATCTGTCATTGCACTGAGCATAGGCTTTGTGGTAGATTTAGTTAGATTCGGTTTGCCACTGGCTTCAAATACTTTGAGGATCAGCACCTTCTTTTCAGCAGGGCCTGAGATATGAGCACCAATAATTCTCAAGCAATACTTCAATGCTTTAAAACTCAATTCCCAACTTTCTGAGTTACTGGAAGTTGATTTTGCTCTCCAGACCTGCCCTGGCTTTCTGTATCTCAGGACAGCTCTGTTTATCCTGCTTCCTTAACCCCTTGGTACACCTCAGGGGATCTCTTCAGTTTTCCCATTCTACTCCCAGCCTTCAGTGGGTTAGTGCCTTGAAGTCAGTGAAAGACCCAGTGAAAATCCTGTGCAACTCTCCAACTGCCCCCCAGCCTGCAGCTGTTGGTGTCCTCTGCCTTGTGCTTTGGTGAGGCCTTTGTGTGCCAGAGGAGTCCTGTTCTCTCTTCTTGCTCCCAGCCTTTAGCATGTTGTCCAGATGCACTTAGTGATGGTTTCGTAGAGGAGAGTTTGTGGGTGGGTGCACATTCTCTCTGTGACTGAGGCTCCTTGGGTCTGTAATCTGTCATACTAACCCACAGTAGCTACTTATAGCTTGTTAAAAGTTGAGCTGGTTTCTCTTTACCTTCACATGGAAGATTAGTTTCTCCTACCACTACTATTGTTCTTCTATCAATAGAAGCAGGCATATGATTCTCTCTTAGGAAAGACTTGTCCATTTATTTATTTGACTGCACCTTGTGGCTTGTGGGATCTTAGCTCCCCAACCAGGGATTGAACGTGGCCCCCGGCAGTGGAAGCATGGAGTCCCAACCACTGGATCACTAGGGAATTCCCCAACACTTGTCCATTTTAAAATTTAATTCCCTCAGGGTTTTCTTTCTTTTTTTTTTTTTTTTTAATCATTAGCTCTCTGATACTCTGAAAAACTCTTGTACTTTTGTCTGTTTTGTTTTGATTATATTTAAGGTGGGGATGATGGTTGTATTAGTTCCTTATTGTTACTATAAAAATTGCCACAAACTTAGTGTCTCGAACTAAATTTATTATTTTACAGTTCTGAAGGTCAGAAGTCTGAAATGAGTTTTACAGAGATAAAATTATGGTCTCAATAAGGCTGCATGCCTTCTGGAGGCTCTAGGGGAAAATTTATTTCCTTGTCTTTTCCAGTTTTTAGAAGCTACCTGCTTTCCTTGGCTCCTGGCTCCTTCTTCTGAAGTGATCTTCAAAGCGCATCACTCCAACTCCTGTTTCTGTTTCACAAGTCCTACTATTACTCTAATACTTTTCCATCCTTCTAGTCACAAGGACCCTTATGATTACCGCTGGACCCACCAGGATAATTCAGGATAATCTTCTCATTTCAACATCCTTAACTTAATCACATATGAAATGTCTCTTCCCCATATATGGTAACATATTCACAGGTTTCAGAGATTAGGACATGAACATCTTTGGGGGGCCATTATTCAGCCTACCACAGTGTTCTATTGCAACTTCCTGCTTCCTAACAGAAACTGGAGATAAGGATATCATCTAAAATAATATGTTTTATTTCTATCTTTCACAAAGAAAGATATTTTATAGATAAAAGAAATGTTTCATTGTAGGGTTATAGCTAAGTGTTTCTTTTCCATAGTAAAGCAAAGAGGGAAATCTGACTCTGGAACACTAAGGCTTGACTACAAACTTGTACTGTTACTTATCTTCTCTGACCCTCTATTGGCTCAAATGGAGATTGTCATCTTTCACAGATTTGTTGTGATTATGGTGTTCAATGCCATAGGTACATTTCTGATTACTAATAACATAGTAGGAACTCAATAAATAAATGTTCATTCACTTTCATTTTCTTTTTCTTTCTGTAGCATATTAAATTAGAAGAATGAGGACAGCAGATTAGAATTGCAAACATGCAATGGCAACAATGTCAAAGTTGAGAGTTTCCCTTTGAAATACCAGCTATTATTTGTGACCTTTACCTTGGTGGAATTGAGGTGTGTCTTACTGATAGTCAACCATGTAAAAAGATCACAGAGTTATATGCCATATGATTGGCATCCTGTTATTTTGTCTACTCTCCTGAGGTCTCTCATAGCCCAATTCAGATTCAATATCCTTACATGGTGGAAATATGTCTAATACTACATTCTTCTGACCTTTAATTATTTCCATTGTAATTGGCCCCAAAAGAAATATGCTCAAGTAAGATCTTATATCATTGTCATCAGAGTAACTTGGCAATGGCTGATGGAGTAACATTAGAACTCCATATATAAATCTTCTCTTTGTGGGCAGTTTTTCTCCTAATGAGTACCTACTCAGCACAATTAGTCATTTCAGCACCCTATACTTTAGAACTATTCATATGTGGTTTATAAATAGCTGGCACAGAAAAGTGGTTTGCGTTTAATAATGCCCTCTATTTTAGATGACACTAAGTACCCTGTTATTGCTAGGAAAATAAATAATAATATACCTCTTATAAAATGCTAATCCCAGTCCATTATTATTAGTTCATCCTGTGGTATAGGATTGAGACAATGTGACATGTAACTAAAAGCATGGGTGGTAATTATACTTGAAGATGTCCCATAATTAAAGTAAAACCTTTATAAAAGAGAACATTTTCTATAGTTAATTTATAACATCTCTTGCAAGATTTTTCTATGCCATTTTTACATTTCGAGTAATAAAAGTTACAGGAAAATATTGCATACCATCCATGTCTAAGCACAAATGCAGTTGCCATGTGGCTTTTGCTTCCCTTCCTTCCTAAACAAAGTCCGTGCACAGGAGTACAGCATTTTGAGCTACTATTTATTGTTAGAGGCAGGCTGCAGAACACAGATATAGCAATCTGCTTGGCTGACTCCTGCTGCACATTGGGAGTCAAGGAATAGGTCTCAGCAGGTTGAGAGCTGTGCATCCACGCACAGCAGAACGCTGTGATTACAGCAGGTAGGTGGCTCGGGTAACGGAGAACTTCAGAGAGCGGGGAGTCCAAGATAATGTGATGTGTGATTTATTGGAATTGGTGGGGACACACACTATAATTGTATGCTTGGTCTAATGTCTGATTGTTGTGCCTTTTATGCCCTCTGGAGGCCAGCCCCCCATGTAAGTGATAACCCACTGGAGCTTTTGTTGTGAGTGCAATTGAAACATATGAAATGAATAGCAACTGATTAATTGAAGCAGACCACATTTTTGGAAAACAAATCAAAGTGATTTGCGTGAATCACAATTTGTTATATAATACATTTTGAGGGCACAAATTACCTTTTTAAAGCCTAAGACACATATATACACAGTGGAACAAACAGAAATACAATAAACTGGGCTATAACTACATAACTCATATTGAATACTCAATGCCAAAACTGATATGAAACAAATGATTTTCCAATAAACTACTCAGGCAGAGCCATATCTGTTCTAAACTTTCAATTGAATATTATTTATAATACAAATAATTCTCCCCAATTGTTAACTATGGAATGAGGGAACAATCTGTTTTACATATTAGTTTGGGGTGTTTGTGTATTCCCAAGTTGGAAACCGATTTGTAGTCATGTCCCAGAAGATGTGGTAAATAATAGTAAAGTCTGAGAGAAGTACTTGGAGGAAAAGTTTCACAGCAAAATCATTATTGCCTTGTTCTAATTCTGAATAAAAACTGAAGTAGTAAAAATAGTGTTGTCAGGATTAAAGGCAAATATAATCATCATTATCATTATATGTTTCTCTGAGTTTAATATCTATAATAGATTTTTAAAAGTTTCCTTTATACATACATATATATGAGAAATAGTCCCAGGAAAATATATAAAATATAAAAAAGCGTATTAGAAAATGGGATTGTACTATATGTATCACTTTATAATCTGCTTTTTTACATAACAAAAAGTACCCAAAATTTTTCTATTCAATAAATATATCTGTATCATTATGGAATATCATTATTTATTTAACCAAACACATTTATTTTATTTATTTTATTTTTATTTTTTATTTTTTTATTTTTTGCGGTACGCGGGCCTCTCAATGTTGTGGCCTCTCCCGTTGCGGAGCACAGGCTCCGGACGCGCAGGCTCAGCGGC
>NC_041224.1:100907284-100931957 GCF_002837175.3 Physeter macrocephalus | reverse complement strand
TTTTATTTTTTATTTTTTTATTTTTTGCGGTATGTGGGCCTCTCACTGTTGTGGCCTCTCCAGTTGCAGAGCACAGGCTCCGGACACACAGACTCAGCGGCCATGGCTCACGGGCCTAGCCGCTCCGCGGCATGTGAGATCTTCCCGGACCGGGGCACAAACCCGTATCCCCTGCATCGGCAGGCGGACTCTCAACCACTGCGCCACCAGGGAAGCCCCAAACACATTTTTTAAACTATAATAAACAAAATACCAAAGAATATCCATATACATAAATCTGAACACACCTGTTTGATAATTTTTTGGGGATAAGTACCTAGAAGTGGAATTATTGAATCAAAATGTATGCAGACTTTGAAGGCTTTCGTTCACATTGTAAAATCACCTTCCAGTAAGTTTGTATCTGAGATTATTCCCCCATCTTCTTAAGTCTCATGACTCCTAACTACAAATGAAAATGTCCTTCTGTAGTAGGTTGGGCCCCTCTCTTCCTTTTTTATCCTCCCTCCTTTTTCCCTTTATTCCTGCATTCCTTTAGATAGATGAAGAGCAAAGTACCCTTTATTTTTCTTAAGTGCACAACCTTCACTCACTTAACAGAGATTTACTTAATTGAAAGATGATATTTTTTAATAGATCGTTATTGGAGTATAATTGCTTCACAATACTGCATTAGTTTCTGTTGCACAACAAAGCGAATCAGCCATATGCATACACACGTTCCCATATCCCCTCCCTCTTGAGCCTCCCTCCCATCCTCCCTCTCCCACCTCAATTTACATTCCCACCAACAGTGCAGGAGGGTTCCTTTTTCACCACACCCTTCCCAGCATTTATTGTTTCTAGATTTTTTGATAATGGTCATTCTGACCAGCATGAGGTGATACTTCATTGTAGTTTTGATTTGCATTTCTCTAATAATTGGTGATGTTGAACATCTTTTCACGTGCCTCTTGGCCATCTGTATGTCTTCCTTGGTGAAATGTCTGTTTAGGTCTAATGCTCATTTTTTAACTGGATTGTTTGGTTTTTTGATATTGAGCTCCATGAGCTGTTTGTATATTTTGGAGATTAATCCTTTGTCTGTTGTTTCATTTGCAAATATTTTCTCCCATTCTGAGTGTTGTCTTTTTGTCTTCTTTATGGTTTCCTTTGCTGTGTAAGAGCTTTTAAGTTTAATTAAGTCCCATTTGTTTATTTCTGTTTTTATTTCCATTACTCTAGGAGATAGGTTAAAAAAGATCTTGCTGTGGTTTATGTCAAAGAGAGTTTTCCCTATGTTTTCCTCTAAGAGTTTTATAGTGTCTCATCTTACATTTAAGTCTGTACTTCATTTTGAGTTTATTTTTGTGTATGGTGTTAGGGAGTGTTCTAATTTCATTCTTTTACATGTAGCTGTCCAGTTTTCCCAGCACCAATTAATGAAGAGGTTGTCTTTTCTCCATTGTATGTTCTTGCCTCCTCTGGGCATTCTATCCAGAAATTGATCTATATTTCTGTTTTTGTGCCAGTACCATACCATCTTGATTACTGTAGCTTTGTGGTATAGTATGAAGTCAGGGAACCTGATTCCTCCAGCTCTGTTTTTCTTTCTCAAGATTGCTTTGGCTATTCAGGCGTCTTTGGTGTTTCCATACGAATTGTAAAATATTTTGTTCTAATTCTGTGAAGAATGCCATTGGTAGTTTGATAGGGATTGCATTGAATCTGTAGATTGCTTTGGGTAGTATAGTCATTTTCACAGTATTGATTCTTCCAATCTAAGAGCATGGTATATTTCTCCATCTGTTTATGTCATCTTTGATTTCTTTCATCATTGTTCTATAGTTTTCTGAGTACAAGCCTTTCGCCCCTTAGGCAGGTTTTACTCCTAGGTATTTTATTCTTTTTGTTGCAATGGTAAATGGAAGTGTTTCCTTAATTTCTCTTTCTGATTTTTCATTGTTGGTGTATAGGAATGTCAGAGATTTCTGTGCATTAATTTTGTAACCTGCAACCTTACCAAATTCATTGATTAGTTCTAGTAGTTTTGTGGTGGCATCTTTAGGATTTTCTATGTATAGTATCATGTCATCTGCAAACAGTGACAGTTTTACTTCTTCTTTTCCAATTTGTATTCCTTTTATTTCTTTTTCTTCTCTGATTGCTGTGGCTAGGACTTCCAAAACTATGTTGAATAAGAGTGGTGAGAGTGGACATCCTTGTGTTGTTCCTGATCTTAGTGGAAATGTTTCAGTTTTTCACTATTGAGTATGATGCTTGCTGTGGGTTTGTCATGTATGGCCTTTATTATGTTGAGGTAGGTTCCCTCTATGCCCATTTTCTGGAGAGTTTTTATCATAAATGGGTGTTGAATTTTGTCAAAAGCTTTTTCTGCATCTACTGAGAGGATAATATGGTTTTTATTCTTCAATTTGTTAATATGGTGTATCACATTGATTGATTTGGGTATACTGAAGAATCCTTGCATCCCTGGGATAAATCCCACTTGATCATGGTGTATGATACTCTTAATGTGCTGTTGGATTCTGTTTGCTAGTATTTTGTTGAGGATTTTTGCATCTATTTTCAACAGTGATATTGGTCTATAATTTTCTTTTTTTGTGACATCTTTATCTGGTTTTGGTATCAGGGTGATCATGGCTTCATAGAATGAATTTGGGAATGTTTCTCCCTCTGCAAGTTTTTGGAAGAGTTTGAGAAGGATCGGTGTTACCTCTTCTCTAAATGTTTGATAGAGTTCGCCTGTAAAGCCATCTGGACTTTTGTTTATTGGAAGATTTTAAATTACAGTTTCAGTTTCATTACTTGTGATAGGTCTGTTTATATTTTCTATTCTTCCTGGTTCAGTCTTGGAAAATTGTACCTTTCCAAGAATTTGTCCATTTCTTCGTGGTTGTCCATTTTATTGTCATATAGTTTTTTTTTGTAGTCTCTTATAATCTTTTGTATTTCTGCAGTGTGTTTTGATTTCTCCTTTTTCATTTCTAATTTTATTGATTTGCGTCCTCTCCCTTTTTTTCTTGATGAGTCTGGCTAAGGCTTTATCAATTTTGTTTATCTTCTCAAAGAACCAGCTTTTAGTTTTATTGATCTTTGCTATTGTTTTCTTCTTTTCTATTTTATTTATTTCTGCTCTCATTTCAGTGATCTCTTGGTTATTTAGTAGTGCACTGTTTAGCCTCCATGTATTTGTGTTTTTTACAGTTTTTTTTCCTGTAATTGATTTCCAATCTCATAACCTTGTGGTCAGAAAAGATGCTTGATATGATTTCCATTTTCTTAAATTTTCTGAGGCTTGATTTGTGACCCAAGATGTGATCTATCTTGGAGAACGGTCCATGTGTACTTGAGAAGAAAGTGTATTCTGTCGTTTTTGGGTGGAATGTTTTATAAATATCAGTTAGATCTATCTGGTCTGCTGTGTCATTTAAAGCTTATGTTTCCTTATTTATTTTCTGTTTCAATGATCTGTCCATTGGTGTAAGTGGGGTGTTAAAGTCCCCTACTATTATTGTGTTACTGTCGATTTCTCCTTTCATGGTTGTTAGCATTTGCCTTATGTATTGAGGTCCTCCTATGTTGGGTGCATAACCATTTATAATTGTTATATCTTCTTGGGTTGATCATTATGTAGTGTCCCTCCTTATCTCTTGTAATAGTCTTTTGTTAAAGTCTATTTTATATGATATGAGTATTGCTACTCCAGCTTTCTTTCTTTGTGTTTTTTTTTTTTTTTTGCGGTACGTGGGCCTCTCACTGTTGTGGCCTCTCCTGTTGCAGAGCACAGGCTCCGGACGTGCAGGCTTAGCAGCCATGGCTCACGGGCCTAGCCGCTCCACGGCATGTGGGATCTTCCCAGACCGGGGCACGAACCCATGTCCCCTGCATCGGCAGGCGGACTCTCAATCACTGCACCACCAGGGAAGCCCCCAGCTTTCTTTTAATGTCCATTTGCATGGAATATCTTTTTCCATCCCTTCACTTTTAGTCTGTATGTGTCCCTAGGTCTGAAGTGGGTCTCCTGTAGATAGCATATATATAGGTCTTGTTTTTGTATGCATTCAGCCAGTCTGTGTCTTTTGGTTGGGGCATTTAATCCATTCACATTCAAGGTTATTATCGATACTTATGTTCCTATTACCATTTTCTTAATTGTTCTGGGTTTGTTTCTATGGGTCTTTTTCTTCTCCGTGTTTCGTGATTAGAGAAGTTTCTTTAGCATTTGTTGTAAAGCTGGTTTGGTGGTGCTGAATTCTCTTAGCTTTTGCTTGTCTGAAAAGGTTTTGATTTCTCCACGAATCTGAATGAGATCCTTGCTGGGTAATCTTGGTTGTAGGTTTTTCTCTTTCATCACTTTAAGTATATCCTGCCACTCCCTTCTGGCCTGCAGAGTTTCTGCTGAAAAATCAGCTGATAACCTTATGGGACTATAATCTCTTCAAATATTTTCTCAGACCCTTTCTTTTTCTCTTCTTCTTCTGGGGTCCCTATAATTCGAATGTTAGTGAGTTTAGTGTTGTCCCAGAGGTCTCTGAGATGGTCTTCAATTCTTTTCATTCTTTTTTCTTTATTCTGCTCCTTGGCAGTTATTTCCACCATTTTGTCTTGCAGCTCACTTATTCGTTCTTCTGTCTCAGTTATTCTGTTATTGATTCCTTCTAGTGTACTTTTCATTTCAGTTATTGTGTTGTTCATCTCTGTTCGTTCTTTAGTTCTTCTAGATCTTTGTTAAACATTTCTTGTATTTTCTCAATCCGTGCCTCCATTCTATTTCTGAGATTCTGGATCATCTTTAATATCATTACTTTGAATTCTTTTTCAGGTAGATTGCCTATTTCTTCTTCATTTATTTGGTCTTGTACCTTTCTCCTTCATCTGTGACATATTTTTTTTGCTGTCTCAGTTTTTTTTTATTTAAAAAAATTTTTTTTAATGTGTGGGATTGTGTTCCTGTCTTACTGGTTGTTTGGCCTGAGGCTTCCAACACTGGAGTTTGTAGGCTATTGGGTAGAGCTGGGTCTTGATGCTGAGATGAGGAACTCCATGAGACCACACTCCCATGAATATTCCCTGGGGTCTGAGGTTCTCTGTTCAAGAATTTGTCCATTTCTTCGTGGTTGTCCATTTTATTGTCATATAGTTTTTTTTTGTAGTCTCTTATAATCTTTTGTATTTCTGCAGTGTGTTTTGATTTCTCCTTTTCTCTGTTAGTCCAGTGGTTTGGACTCGGAGCTCCCACTGCAGGAGCTTCAGCCCGACCCTGGGCTTGTGAACCAAGATCCTGCAAGCTGCCTGTGCTCATTTGTTGCTGGGTGCTGCTTAATTACCGGAGAGTTTCTGTTAAGGATTTTTAGCCCTCTTTGAGTCCAGACCTGTCTGAAGCAAGGTCCTGGAGTAACACCCCACCGTGTGCGGCAGACGGCAGGCAGGACATCTGAAAGATGATTTTAAATAATTTCTCATCTTTGCATTAATTCACTCTAGGAAGGAAAATCACTCACCTCTGGAATTTTAGGATTCCACGCTGTCATTTCTGTGCCCATCCTCTTGTTCCTGTTAGTGTCCATTAAAATATTTTCCTAGGGGAAATCAATGTATAGACTTTAAATGTTATTTCATTTCTTTTAAAAGGAAATGAATATACTACAAAACTCCTAAACCTAGTTATGATTGCCAAATATCTAAGCAAGCCACACTAATCATTAGTAAGTTGAGCATAGAATGATCCATAGACTCTTTCTCCCTCTTAATTTATTAGGTCTTTTAAACTAGAGGTTCATTATCAGGAGAGCAGCACATATCTCAACAGACACTTGCTTGGCCTTCATAGAAGCTTGTGGTCTCTAATCTTTTTGTATGTATTTTACCTCTTCTTGACAAGTACATATATTTTTAAAATCCTGAATTAAGAGATTTCAAAGGAAACTAAAAAATTTGGACAAAAATAATTTTCACAAGGGCAAAGTTAGAATTGGGGAAGTTTTGGGTTAATAAAAAAATTAGAAATTGTCAGAGATTTCCCCTACAAAGTGTCTACTAATATGAACTAGAAAACTTATCACATTGATAAGTTCTTACCTTTAAGAAATTTGTTTTAATAATATCATGATATTCCAAGATAGACACAGCAGCACTGATGTAATCATATTGATTGGTAATATTTTTTTCTAGCCAAATGTATTTTCAACTTAATGGCATAACACATTAGGAAAATAAGTTTCATTTAATTAGGGTGGCCCAAGGCAAAATTGTGAACTAAGTGGGATTGATCCTAGCTATCTTCCTAACTCCAATTTCTCATTTGAAAAATTATTAAACATATATAATATTCTATTCATTGCAATAAGAGTAAAAGAATAAGATAATTTCTCTAATCTTTAAAATTACTCAGTTAGCCAGGAAAAAAGAGGAAAAACTGGTATGGGTGAAAGAGCCTTCCACAGGAGAGAACAACATGTGCAAAGACGGACTGCAAAAAAGCACGTAACAGTTTTGGGGAAGCGCAAGCGTTCAGTTGGAGTTCTTTTATGCCCGTCTCTGAATCCACTAACTCCGCGCTATGGCTGTTCAGAGTCACCAGTCCATGTAGTTCCCCTTATGCACTGGACTAGGATCAGAACCTTTCTGTCTTCTTCTCCCTCTTCACAAAAATTCTCTCCGTTGTAGCTATTTGTTGGAAAGACAAGAACATCTTTGTGTGAATATTTGCCATTGACTTATAGGATATTGCACATGCTATCATTCTGGGGAAAAAACCATATCACAAAAGAGGGCAATACCTAATGCAAAAAACCTTTCATGAAAGAATTTCAGGCAATAGTGGCAATCATTTGTTCGGAAGATGTTTGGGGATCTTTAGAATTACTCCTTATAGGCAGCCATTTATTTTGGCCACAAATACATCTAATTTTGTATTTAAAAGAAATCTTTGTAATAGAAAGCTTTTCTGAAGAAAAAATGTATATCCAGTTATATGTGATACCTGTGCCACATACAAGAATTTGCTGTACTGTTACAAAACTTAGCACAACCATTGCCTTCCACTGCCTGCTTATTTTGCTAAGTACATGTAACCACCACTGACTTGGATAATTCTCTAGACAGTACATGTCCTGAGATGCACTTGTGACAGTCAAGATAAAAGAGTAATGCTTGGAGTGGTTCAAGGCTGAGGTTCCTGTCTTATGAAAACATTGTGAGCTGGCTGGTGTGTGTCTTTCTGGTAAAACATCTATGAGTTAAGGATGTTTCCTATTGTAGGTCATAGGGTCTGGTGTCTACAGATCTCCTGGTTTTGGCTTAGGCTTGTTTTACACATTAGTGGGGATTAAACTTGTTGTTACCAGTTCCATCTGTTCCATTAGATGCTTATTAATAAAAATCCAGGTGCCCAGTATTCACCACATCATAACATACGGATGGCAGTTAATTCACCTAAAGTTTTCACATTCATTTGATAACTTCCTCATTCGTGTTAATTGGGTACTTGGAATTTTCCATCAATCATGGCATCTCAGGTTTTGACTCTTCTGAAAGAGTCCATTTGTGAGACATATATTATAAGCCAGATGTACACAAGCAAAATTAAGTGTAGGATCCAATTTCAACTATGATTCACGTCTGCTTTGACTGAAGTGCTGGACATAACTTGGCCCTTCAACAGACTCTTCCTCAAAAGAGGAAAAGGAAGCTAAGAGACCTCAGACTTTTACCTCAGCTCTCCTTGCTCAGAACTCCACTGATCCATAGTGCCATGAGAAAAGCTTTACGTTTAAGGAGGCTTTGAAAGGACATTTGCTGCAGGGAGCAGTGTGGGGCAATTCTGAGCATTTGGAGAGTCAAGTTCTTTTCTGGGACGTTGAAGAGTATCATGATTTTGTTCCTTGTGTTTCTCATCTGTAAACCCCAACAGTTAAAATCGATGGTCTCTTGGGATCATTCCAGCTCTTTAATGTGGCCAGAATCTGTTGATGAGAATTCTTGAGGTTTGAGGGAGTATTATGGCTTTTCTCTACCTTGCTACAAATATCTCCCCTGTTTCCATTCACCTACAGTTTAAAGAAATGCAGTGTTTAAAGAAATGGATTGTTGTTTTATTCAAAGCAACCGATTTCTCATTCTAACTTTAATCTGAAATTCATGCTCTGTTTCTCTTCTCATTGTAAAATAATTTTTTAAAAAACAAGTAAGAACATTGGTGGTATACATTGCGCTTTTTTTTTTCCTCTACTGCTCTTACCAGAAATGGTTACAATTTAGATACAGAATATTTCAGTGAAAGAGAAACTCAGCAGAGGACATGGGCTCAGGCCACTTTTGTCTATGACACTCGGTGAGTCATCTTTCTGTAATGTGATTGCCCTGTAAATACTGCAGTATCTGCTCACTGGGCTGAATCTGCAGACATCCTACTGGTTCGTGTATCTTCAAGGTCAAGTAAATAAGCAATTCCTACAGCCCTAAATTTCTCCTTATGCCAACATGCTGCCAGGATACTAAGTAGGTCACAATAGGACCCAGATAATAATTCATTTCAGGTTTCCAGGTTGGTAAGAGCCCCAGTGGTTTTCCTATGTATGGCCCACATTCTCTTCAATCTTGCTTGGCTGTTTCCCTTCTGAGGTCTTGATCTCAGATCTGCATATATTTACATGTTTTAGCCTGTAAGCTTTTTAGCTGCAAATTATATAAAATAGAGGTCAGCCCTCTGCCAATATAATTTTCCTTTTTTCCCCATTTGCTTACTCTAAAAAATAATTAAAACCATGAAGAGAAAGAATAAACGAGTGAAGTCTTTCTATAGAGGTCTTTTAACTCTGACCATCAAGACAACTGTTGCTTTAATACTCCTTTCCACAGAGCTGCACTGTATCCCCAACTTCCAAGGTGCTTTGCTCCAAGCTGGTGTTTTCCCTACTATACATGGAGGGACAGTGGTGCTTCGCAAAGTTTAAAAGATTTATGATCTCTCCCGGTGAGGCTGGATCTCAAGACAATATATAGACTTGGACACTCTGAACACTCAGTTAAATCACTAATGCATGATCTGGGTTTCTGACCATTCTCAGTTCAGTTTTGCTAGTAAAGGTACAGTTAGTGATAATCAGTGGGTTGGGCTTTTCTGTCTTCAAGGTCATTGTGGTTCTTAACCCTTTAATCATATTTGTAGAATGATTTCTTTTCTTTTGAACTTGTGTTTAGTTTTATATTTTTGTCTATCCATTCTAATTCTTAAGTATTACTGCTGTTTAACTTACTTTCAATTTCAGGCTCCTTCAACATCCTTTAAACTTTCCAAGCACTTTTGGTTTTGTGTCCTTTTTAAAGTTACTATAACATATTATTCATGGATTGGGGAATGAAGAAGAAATACTACAAATTTATAAATTCAGTAAAATTTCATCTCTTGTACTTAGGTGCTGCTAGTCTATCTGGCATATTTTTGTACATTAAAGGAAGCCTATCTTTCCTCAAGACATTTTCTTATCTGCCAAAACAAGAGTCCTAATCAATAAAGAAATCTATGATTACTATGAATTGTTCTCCCTGGAGCTGGCTGGCGTACAACATGTACCACCATATGCAGCAGAGCCTTTACCTTTACCTAACCATTGTTGCCCTAATTATACTTGTATACTTTCCTGAAGGAGTACCATCTTTATAGATTGACTATGATTGCTGAAAAGTGGAACTGAACTTGAAGTTCAATAGGAGACAGTGCTTCACCAATGACTGAAATGATTGTTAGCTGGGATAAGAAAAACATCTCCCTTTCTTAGGATTATAATGTAAATCTCCTTTATCCACTACAAAACAGGAAAATCATGAAGCCAAACTTTTTTGAAGAGATTGCCTCCAGAAAAAAAACACCCCCAATGTTAAATAGAGAAATCTGTAACATAAGTCATACACTGTAGTACATGATTATTTGGCACATTATAATCAGTGTATGTGCAGTATTTTAAAATACATCTGATGATTAATAAATCACCCACGTGTAATGACATATGGATATCAGGAAAATGGTTCTCTGAGTACTGCTAAAATCTGCAGAGTAGAATACTGGCAGGTTTCCAAGACTTGATTCACATGCTCGTTCCAATATCTAAACAACAATGGATCAAATGTTTACCTGGATTAATGATTTAAGTTAATCATTCTATTTATTCTCAGAAGACCATAATAGGAATCAAAGGTTATGATTTAGATTTAATGCCATTCTAGTTATAGCCTATTAAATGTTCATCATTTCACTTTCTGAACAAAGTATAACAATGGAACCCTAGTGTCTAAGCTAGAGGATAAAGTACAAACTCCTTAGCAAGGCATATAAAACTTCCCCAGCCAAGTTCACCATCTAGCCTCTTGTTGGTGTAAGTGGATGAGGGGGAGGCTTGGGTTCTTTGCTGAGCTGGGGTCTTCAGAATCTGTCCCATGATCCTGGGTAAAAGAACCAAGGGGAGCTATTGTTTGTGTCCTAGATGCAAGTGTGCTCAGGGATAGATGAAGAGCTTTTAGAACTGAATCTGAAGGGAAAAGTCTGCCGTGGAGATGAGGTAAAATGAGGAGGTTGGTGCTGGAGGCAGCACCCCAGGAAATTTCTGAAGAATGAAACAGTCTGTGGGGTACAGTGTGTTTACATTTTCAAACACTTCCCTCTTTAACTCCATCTTCTACAATTCGAACACTCACTATATTCCAGCTACACCAATTATTACTTTTCCCTCTGCCTTGAAAATTCTTCCCATCACCTTCTACCCTTTGAACATATTCTTTAAGAACCAACTCAAGTCTCTACTTCTATCAATTCTTTATCTGAACCTCATACAGATTTGGACGGTAGCTCCTATCCTAAGACATTGTAACTATTTATGACTGAGAGCAGGACAATACCTTCTTTAATCAGTCTGTGCCTGTGGATAGAACCTAAGATTCAGTAGTTTGTGGTATAAATAAAAAATATCATTACTGAGATGTATATTCTGCCCTTATGCATAACAAATAGTCACAGTTACATTATCAAACCCCAAGTATTTATGAGCACTTTCCAGGTGCCAAAGACTCATATTTGCAGATGTTTTTTGGGATACTGTGGCTTATGTACAAGACATAGACTTTATCATTGATGAACTTAACAATGTAACTGGGGAAACAAGACATATATTCATGAAATCAGTAGGAAACATGCAAGTTAGTGTGTGATATATGCTGTCTTTGGTACAGAACAGTTAGTAAATACTTCAAGTGAGGAATATATGGTTTGAAATAACTCCTTTTGGGAGTTCTGTGAACTGCCTTACTATTAAGGCCTTCTCAGAGAGTAGACAAAGGAATAAAAGATCGTAGGCATAAAAAAAAGAATTTCTTCATATTTACACTGGAATGAGAGTTTGAGCACTTAACAAGGTGAAAGTTGAAGTCCCTTACAATCCTGAGGTTTCTCATAACTATGAGGCAATAACCACATTTGGGTAGGTTGTGTGTGCTGTTACAGGGAGGGGAAGAGCATGATAATGTCCTCTGTCTGAGAATATGCTTCTGTTATCAGGACCTGGGGCTTCTGAAGGACAAACTAGTAGACCATCACACAGGTTTCTGATTTCCTCTTCTTTTATTTTGTTTGAGACAATACTGTTAGCAAAATTTCAAACTAAGATAAAATTTTTCAGACATAATCTTTATTTTAATTAATTAATTTTTTGGCTGCATTGGGTCTTCATTGCTGTGCGTGGGCTTTCTCTAGTTGTGGCAAGTGGGGGCTACTCGTCTGTTTTGTTTTTTTTTTTTTTTTTTTTTTTGCGGTACGTGGGCCTCTCACTGTTGTGGCCTCTCCCGTTGCGGAGCACAGGCTCCAGACGTGCAGGCTCAGCGGCCATGGCTCACGGGCCTAGCCGCTCCGCGGCATGTGGGATCTTCCCGGACCAGGGCACAAACCCGTGTGCCCTGCATCGGCAGGCGGACTCTCAACCACTGTGCCACCAGGGAAGCCCGCTACTCGTCTTTGTAGTGCGCGGGCTTCTCATTGTGGTGGCTTCTCTTGTTGCGGAGCATGGGCTTCTAGGCACGTGGACTTCAGTAGTTGCAGCATGTGGGCTCAGTAGTTGTGGCTTGCGGGCTCTAGCTCTAGAGCACAGGCTCAGTAGTTGTGGCGCATGGGCTTAGTTGCTCTGCGGCATGTGGGATCTTCCTGGACTGGGGCTCAAACCCATGTCCCCTGCACTGGCAAGTGGATTCTTAACCACTGAGCTACCAGGGAAGTCCCATAATCTTTTCTTAATGCCCAAAATAGTCTTGTTACTAATTTCATTCTTCCCCTTCTCAAATAGATTGTGTAAGCATTCCACTGGTTCTTATCATTAAAGCAAAATTGCTTCAAAAATCCCATAGCCCTCAGTGTGCCATTGCTAAGCAGCACCACTAGGATGGAGCATTCGACATTATTTTGTATCTAATGCAAACACATATGATAATAAATTTGTTTCTGGAACCACCTATATATTTACTAACTTACCCAAATAGTTGACTTTTTTTCTCCTCATGGATAATTATTTTCTGACAATGCCAACCTAAAGAAGAAGAAGAAAAAAAAAGAATGTTATTGCAGTCATGGTGTTGGGGTTCCTATCATTTTCTTTTGACTCCTATTTCACAGAAATAAGGGCTGAGAAAGCCAGTACATGACTAAAGAGCACTTTCTAAGACAAGCGTTTTAGTTCAGCATCATATGGCATCACTCAGATCCAGCACCATTGGCTTAAATGGTGTGTGTACTTACAGTTCTTTCTAAATGTGGTAATTAAAGGGAGAAGAGCCATTTATTTATTTCCTTTGATTTTTAAACTTGAATTTACTTTTGTATGAGTAGAAAAAAGAGAAAATATATGAGCAAAATTTTTTTCCCCCTTCTTTCCATTTGTACTCTCATATTTAGCCCAGCCATTTACTTCATTTTCAGATTATCAGTATATATAAACCCATTAAGGAAACATGCCTGGAGCAAACAGATACCATACAGACTTATACAAAGATGCATGCAGTTTAAAGACTTCGTCGGCTAATCAATTATGAACTGTTTTGACAAAGAAATTTGTGGTTTTGTTAAAATACCCATATATGTATCCTTATACACTCTGACTCTTATTGCTGGATATTTCTGTAGAATGTCATATCCTTTCAAAGCTCTCTTTAGCCAGTAATTATTGCTGACAACAATCTAGGCCCTGGCACTGTTTGCGGTCACCTCTGGCTGCTAAGAGGAGCAATCTAGACCCTAGCACACTGCAGTTAAATTAAATTATCTTAGAGATGCAATATACGCTGCTACACCACTCTAGCCGTGAACCCAGAATTGAAAAAAGATTGATAGACTACAGGAATGGATCAACAAATAACTATGTGGGTGGTTCTGTAAGATACTTACTTCTACAAATATTGATGTAGATAAATGGAATGGGGCTTAGAAATTATATTTTCCCAAAAAGGGAAGTGTTGTTTGTTTATATTTCCCTGTAACTATGAGCTATCGAATGATAATGACAATGTGTTCATGTTTTCCATATATGGGCCCATGTGATATTTGGTGTAAGATTTGCCTTCATGTAAGTAACATTAAATCATCATAGGATGAGGTCACAGGCCCTGTATGCTTGAGAGTGACTACTTCTCACCCCGGGAAAATGTTGCAGAAAAGATCCATTGAAAGGTGACCAAAAAATACAAGCCTTTTCCTTAAATCTGGAGTATGGACCAGCATCTATGCAAAAATAAATAAATAAATAAATAAATAAATAAATAAATAAAGGAAGCAGTTGCAAAATACACTGGGATGTGTCTATAATTATAGCCACCATTTAACATAATGAATTATAAGAAGTAATTCCATGATGGCACTAATACTTTTGTGTCTATAAATAAAACATAAAAATAATTTTAGTTTGGAATGTCAAATAAAAGTGTGTTTTAATAAAACCAAATTAAAGAAGCCACTTAGTTTCTAACATTTAACTCTTCATTTGCATATTCAGCTTCTATGTAAGACTCTAAACAGCAAAGGAGAATACAAGACAATCATTTCTTTTATGAAGACCTAGGAGATGAGACTGGCAAATGAGGCAATTAGATAAAAATATAAAATAGGAAACTTTAGCCATCTAAATCTCTGAAATACATAGACAACTATTATTTGGTGATATGGGCATTTTAAGACCTAGTAGAGTATGATACACATACTGCCTTCATTAGTTTTCAAGAAATTCAGATGGTAAAAGATGATAGGTAATAATAATCATAAAACCAGACAGAAAAAAGTTCCTAAGAGCTTGTATTAGATGAGTTAAATCACACCACCTTGAAATAGGTATATATCACATAGAGGCAGGGAAATAAAAGTATGTATGTAAAGAGAATAAAGTGAGACATAAATATACTGTATGTGTTAGTCATAATAAAAGTGTTTCTATTTTCTGTTAAAAATAGAGTATAGAATCTCATATAATGCTCAGTTATAAAATGCCATGTATCCCTCTCTCATCCCTGTTTACATTGGCATGTAAATTATTTGCTATGGAAATAAATCAAACATTAGGAGCAGATGTGTGTTAACACAGCTCTAAAGAAAGGATGCTAGTACCTATGGCTAATAAAAAGAGCCATAATTAATATTATCTCAAGAAGATACGGTGTCATCATGCCCAGCAATATCAGTTATTAACAGCTTTTGTTGTTAGAAAAGAAAGTCCTTTCAAATGGAGAAACAGATTGGAATAGAGTGGATTCAATATGAAAATTCAAATTACTGGTGACCTACCCATACTTAACATGACTGAACTAGAGAGGGCTTAGCTGTTATCCAATCCAATTTGTTCACTTTACAGTTAAGAAAAATAAAGCTCATTCACTCACTCAACAAATATTTATTGAGTACCCACTGTGTGCTAGTCATGTTCTAGGTGTTGGGGATGGAGCGAAGAATGAGAGGGCCTTACTCTATAGAGCTTCCATGGTTGATTTGGAAAGGCTTCTCTGAGGAGATGGATGAATGACAGGAAGGAGCCAGTTGGAAAAGATGGACAGAAGAGCATTCTAGGCAGAGGCATCAATTAGTGAAAGTTTGTAAGGCATGAATAAGCCATGAATGACTGCTAAACAGGAAAGAAAGCTCACTGTGACTTGAGCATGGTGAAAATAGGACCATGAACGAAGATGAGGTGAGAGGGACAGGAAGGGGCTGATCATGTTTGCTTTAAAAGCCAGGGTAGGACATTTTGATTTTTTTTTTTTTCCTGATAGGAAGCCATTGGAAGATTTTAAGCACTAGAGTGACATGATATGATTATACAGTGAAAGAATATGATGACTGCTGTGTGGAGAATGGATCAAAGAAGAAAAGAATGGAAGAGGCTGATTGGTTAGGAGGTCACCACATTTGTCCAAGGCAGAGGTGGTGCTTTGACTATGCTGGTAATAGTGGAGATAGAATTGTTTGCATGTGAAATAGGTTTTGGAGTAGAATGATCAAGGTTAGATGAAAAATTGGATACTGAAGGTAAACAAACTGGAGAAATCAAGGATGACTCCTAGGATTTTAGCTTGAGTTGCTGGGGAGATGGCAGTACTGCTTATTGAATTTGGTAAGGCTGATGGTAGAGGAGGCTTGGGGGAACCCTTAGTTTTTGTGACATGTGTTTGGTATGATTATTAGATATCCATGTGGAACTGTCAGTTAAGCAGTCAAATTAAAAAGTCTGGCTTAGGGATGGTACTTAAAGCCATGTGACTGAGTGAATTCAAAGAGGAGAAAGCATGTATATATACAGAAGAGAGGAGGACCTAGGTATACAAGAGGAGGAAGAGACAGCAAAGGAGTCTGAAAAGGAGAGTTAGTGTCACACTGGGAAAATGATATCATGGAAGCCATGAAACAATGTTTTAAGAAGATCGAAACTGTTACTACGACAAATGTCATTGAGATAACCGGTTAACACATGATCAGAAAAATAACCATTGGCCTTGGCAACATGAAAATCTTTGTTGGTTTGTCCAAGAGCACCCAGATAGAAAGTGCTTAAATTATTTGTGATTTTCTATTCCCATCTGCAAAAAACAGAAGTCCATGTTGCGACATTTGAGGACTTCCCCTGTATGTTAGCTGCATATTAAGGCTACCCCCATAGCACTGGAATATTGAATTAATAAGGTTTTATATTATCTCACCTTTGATATCTTTTATCAATTAAAGTTTTATTTACATGTTCTCATGATTCAGTGTATATTTCCTTCAAAGTAGGAAAAGAAAAAAGATGACCACATCTGCTTTAAAGATGGGAAAAATAGAGGCAAAACTAATGGTGCTAGGAGTCCTCCGTAGGTAGTTGTTATACATTAAGTAATTAATGAGACTGAAAAATGCAAATTTTTGAATGAGAGATCCAATTAACACTTTTGGACTAGGCAGAACAATTTTCTCAAAAGCACCTACTGCTGGAGCTCTCAGCAATAAGTTGGGCATTTTTCAGGCAAAGAGGAAGGACATAACAGGCCTGTTGTTTCCTGGAAGACTGTAAGAAACACTGAAGCTATAAGAAGAGAGAATTTTACCTGCAATCTTCCTATCCTATGCTAAGCCATCTTCTCATCAAAAATGACGAAAACCTGTCAGTGCTGAAAACATCGAAATGATTCAGAAAATCTCCATGTTAATCCTTATACTCAGGATAGGAGTAAAGTGAATAAACTGTAGTTACTCCATTTGTCACAAATGAAGCTTCATTCATATCTGATTCTGGTGATACCTAGAAGAACTATTACATGTGGCTTAGGTTTAAAGACTTTAATCTTAGTTCATTTGATTTATGATAAATTCTGGTTGTTTTTTTTTTGCAAAGATTGTTTTAAGGATTATTGCTCCTTCTGTTGGATCTGGGAACATGCCCAAAGTTCTCTGACAAAAAGTACCTGACTCGTAGGAGCTTAAACTCTAAAAAGTTTACAACGCTCCTGACATTATGCATGAAATATGACCTAAATGTAAGTAAGCTTCTTGTTAAAGTGAGCTTTTAATTTTTCCTTTATTTAATTTCTGCTCTTTTCCAACCCCACAACCCTCTTTTTACCCCCGTCTTCAATTTGGTAAGCCTGGAGAGGAATAAGCAAATAGATGAAAGAGAATTTATTGGCATTACATTGAAGACACAAGTAATATTTTAGCTGGGATAGGTCTTGGAGAGGAATCAATCAACTGTCTCTTTTTATAAATGAGAAAACTGAGGCCTAGTGAGGGTTCCATATCTAATTGTTGATGAGAACAGTTGGAAATCCAGGAGAGATGCATCCTAGTCCTGTGAAATGCAGTTTGCCCTTTTATTAGACTGCGATATTCACATGTCAAGTGGGTGACACAGTTTAGCACTTCCAAAATATGACCTAAGACCAAAGCTAATTTCATCTTAGTCCATATAAATAAAAGTATACTTTTCAGAAAAAGTAACCAGACCTCATAAAAATTATTACATTTTGCTCTAGGTGCCACATTTTAAAAGAATCCCTAAGGGAAAGTAAGAAGGACACAAAAGACAATCAAAGCAAAGTCACATGAGAAATAGCCCAGACAACTGGAAATGTTAAACTGGACTCAGAATGTCTCTTGGAAGAGAAGAAAGGTAGCAAGGAAGTGATAACGATATCGGCATGGAATCAGTTTATTTTGCAAGACTAAAACAGAATGTGTATATATTTCAAGGAGGTAGTATTCCATAATGGTTATAGAATCAGACAGAACTAAGCAGCTCTGTGCCCTTGTGGAAATTTCCTAAACTATGTCTGCATCACTTCATCCTTAAAATGGGTTTAAAACACTTCCAGTGGATTTAAATGAGGCTATGCATGTAATGGTCCTATCCCAATGTCTGGTATGTAATGAATGTTAAATAAATGGTCACTATCATTATTAAACCTTTCATATTCCTATGGAAAGAAGGTCTCACTCAAGGTAAATATCACATCACTAGAGGAGAATAGGGGCAAATACAGACAGGCACTCCGAATAGATGTTGTAGAGAGGAATTCATGCATAGGATGGGTGGTTTCTAAGTGCTCTCAACTCAAATGTAGTGATGTTAGGACTTTGGCCTCCTACTCAGTGTCCTGTGAACTTCAGGAGAAAACAGCAAATTGAAGGTATGATTGTAAAACCATTCCTGAATCTTCATTATTCAACAAAGTGCAGGTTTGAAAACAGGAACAAAGTCACAGACTCTGTATGCAGTGTCGTCATTTCCATACTCATAACATTCACCCAATAGTTATTCTCTTCCACATGTTGTCAACCTTATCTTCCTGGACAGCTCTGCTGTGGTTGTGATCCTGATACCAGATGTTTGAACCAGTGTTTGTTCCTTGTTCTGTCTCCATTTTACACATGGAGAAACAGTACGACGAGTCCATTGGCTGACACAGAGGCAGAAGGGGTAGATGGAGGGAACAGGAGAGATGTAATAAGAGCTGAAGGTCACAAAGTAAGCTATTCCCAGAATTAGAATTGGCATGCACAGCGTTTTCATTCCTTAGCTCCAAGCTAGGCTGGCTGCCTTCTAAATTTTAATGTACTAATTTATTTTTCTCAAATTTAATTTACACTTTTATGACATTTAATAGGTGACTTGTATCAAATGGCCACTTGACTGCTCAGGCCCACGTCTCTCATTCATATTTTTACTGAAGCAAAATTTTACAGTTTTGAATAACGCAAAGGATTTTCTGGAGGTTTCCATACCGAAGTGGGAAAAACAGACACAGACCTGACTTTGCCCTGGCAGGGAAGCAGCAGTTCTAACACGGTTAGTTACTGGCAAGAGTTGCAACCTCCTGGAGGAGGCTTGTAACAACACTTGAGCTCTTGTCCCCCTCATTTAGAAGCCTCTTGGTGCTGATGAATCAATACGTACATGACAGAGAATGAGGCCCAGTGATGGGGAAAAAGGGTGATAATTTTTTCATATTTGTTTTGCAAGAGATAAAATGAAAGCCCAGAAAATGAGGGATTTGTGATCACTGAAGGCTAAAGTTGTTTGTTATCCTGAGATTAGACAGACATTTAAATATTAGCTATCATACTCAGTATACCCAGACCTTTGAACTGGAAACCCTGGTTATGTTTAGAAAGGAAAGGGTAATTTTCTCAGCATCCTTCAAAACTGAAATGTTTTGAACAATAACAAAACGAGCCCCACTCTTGCCAGGTAGACGACTATTTATCTGGCCGTGGATACTGATAAAACAGAGTCATGTGATCTATGGAACGTCAGCAACCGTCTCATCAGAATAACACAGACTTCTTTGGACTATGCACCAACCAGACTCTTTCTGGAAGGAATTTGGTTAGCAAATCTACTAAAAACTACAAAATTTGGGGTCAAAAGAGTTTTGGCTTTTCATCTTCGTTTTTACCTTTGGGAAAAGAATGACATACAAGTTGTATGATAGGTACAAAGAGGTTCAAAGCAGGAAGTTGTGATTGAAATGATGAACTACATTAACTAACTTGCACTAGTGCATTATGCAAAATAAAAATATATATAATTTAAACCAAACATGTGTGGTCAAAAATTGCACTGCTTGATAAAAACAGACTTTCCCCTTAAGTAATGAGTCTAGAGGATGTATTTACAGGGCTATCAAAACAATCTGAAACATCATAAGGCATAACATTTGTTTGTCTTCTCAGGAAAGTAACTGTGCAGGCTTATGGATCATCTAAATTAGACTTTACTATTTTGATGTCCTTGCCATTTGTTCTTTTAAATTTCAAGCCTAAGGGGTATATTCTCCTATCAATGTGCATGTATAAGTCCCATTAAGGCTAATAGGAATTTGGTGCCTGAGCCCAAAGAAAAATCTGCCTCTAAGATGGCATTATGCACATGTAATACACAAAGAAAAACAACCAAAAAAATCCGTTTCTCTTCATCCAAAGCACATAAAACAATTATATTAATTATAAGTACAAGATAGAGTACTTGCTTGTGGAATTTCAAATCCATTTAATAAATTTGCGATTTTATGCATTTCTCTCCCTCAAAATTGCTTTCCTCAAATTGCTTTAGGTTGTCTCAGGCTTTGAAGAACCTAGTGACAAATGGAAACCAAGAAGAATAGGAGTGGTGGGAGTACATTTCTCAACACAGTCTTCATTTATTTATATTCTGCAGCACACGCACTCATGATGTTTCAACCTTATTTCCACCAGATTCAAAATAAAACCTGGAACACAAAACAGCTTGCCCATATTTTCTTGTTTAAGGCTCTATCTCCTGAGCTTTCCTCTGTATCTCAGTTTCTAACCACATAAGAAATTTTCAGGCAAGAGTCGGTATTCAAATGAGATGTTAATTTAAAAAATTGCTCCATCCTTCTGTTTATTTTGGTAGAAGGGAAATATTGGTTCTTGGAGTTGCATTAAAACCCAGATAAAAAACAGTTTTTATCTTTATACATCTTTCGGAAAAAAAATTCTACCTCAAGAAATTTCTTTAACAAAGAGAACATTATTTCAGACTCTAACATTTCTGTCTGCCGATTATCATTAGTCATAAGCTAAGCCCTGCACTAAATGTCTAGTGAGCACAGATAATGTTCATTTTGTCTGGAAGACAGGTTGCCGCCTGTCAAGGAGCGATGGAATAAATGACAGGTTTTGACTCTGTGCCTTGCAGGCATATTAGGCTAAGAAATCGCCAACATGATGAAAAATTATTTTGTCAAAAATTTGTAGGTCACCCATCATTGTCTAATGTATTCTGTGATTAATTGCTAGCATAGATCAGCATTATGTCTTTCCAGTGAATCGCTTAATTGTTGCCTGCTTCATGCTCTTAATGTAATGATGAGGCATCTGCTCCTTTCACATGTGCTTTTAAATGCCAGCTTTTGCATCCAGGTTACAGGGTTGGTAATATTCAACTTAAAGAACTAGTTCAAATTAAAACTTCAGGACCGCCATCTCTTCTTGCTTTTTATGGGAGCGTGCGTGGAAGGCTGAGTGTTAGTGTTAATGTATGTAGATTTTATTTCTGATGAGTGATTATTTGACTGTTCATTTTACGAAGATTTATGGTGTGCTTTCTATCTCCTGACTGCAGTGCTACTCTTATCTTTAATAAAGGAGATGAGGACATTAATCAGCCATTGTCAGGGCTCCTGACTAAGACATTAAATGTACTGTATGGGATAGGTAAACACGCTCCAGATCCTTCTCTACTCCACTAGATCAGGCAAAAAAACACTCATTATATTTATCATAATTTCACATCTGCTGTTTTTGAAGCAATGTACCATGAGGCCATAAACTGTATTACAACTGTGCATAAATTCAACTGATTTGTGGCTGGAGTAACTAATTCCTAAAGTACATTTTAGAAAAACAAGCAGTGAGCCCTGAAATTGCAGTTCCATAAAGGCACTAAATTACTGACTGCAGAATCAAAAATTTGCTTGATGTGATTCTGCAGTGACCATTTTATAAAAAGTGACAGTGTGCCTGTGATTGAGTCAATAAAATAAGGACGAGTGAGCTGTACACTCAAACAAGATTAAAGAGAAAAGGAATGACAGAGGACAGACTCATGGTATACAAATAGAGGAAAGCATAATTTTCCCCCCCAAATGGCTTTAGGATGCAACTATTTTAGCAACAATATTGATTTGTCAGTAGTCTTTTCATTATTGTGGAGGTGAAAGAAAAGATTTTATTTTTCTCTTTTATTCATTTCACAGCACAATCGGGAGCATACTTAATATGTTAACAAAGTGGATTTAGAAATAATTTTTAAATTGTGGCATTATCTATTGATTTAAGCTTGCCATAATATTTTCCAAGATTATAAAGGATAATTCTTTATGGATTATTTACTTGTCTCCTTGTTTTTAAGGGTGTATGTCCAAGTAAGCTCTTTGTTAAGGTATCTAGCCATGTTTGGGTAGAAAATGCATGTGTGTACGTTTATGCGAGGGGGGAGTGGAATATTTCTATGTGTGATTTTACCTTTACAGATGTGTACCACTTCATTTTTTACAAACTTGATCAGTACCTGAACTTGCTATAATATCTTCTGCAAAAGAGAAAGGAGAGCGGGAAGTGATCTTTCATACAGGACAAGAGAAACCAGAAACACCATTGTTTTTGAAGACAAAATGCACTTGACATTTGTTAAGATGAAAACCAAAGGCAGACCTGACACGTGGAATCCTGAATAGAGGTGTGAGCCCACAAATGAAACCTGCTAAGGATGTCAACCATGTATGTTCTCCTGGAAGTAGGATGTGATTGTGTGATTATTTATTGACTAGAAAAAGCAATTCAAGGGAAAAATAAATGGAACTGGACTTTCATTGCTTGGGTTTCTCAAGATATCCATTGCCTTTCACCAATTATTTCATGCATCTCTGTTGCTGAGATCGGAAGTGCCACCGAGGTGCTTTTGTTGTGTTTGACAATGATACATATGCATTCTTTGTTTAATATTCTGTATTTGAAGGCTCCTTCTCATCAAATGTGGGCAATTACTTGCTACCCAGGGCAAATTGTGAAGGGCATTTACACAGAACATATTTTAGAGTAATATAATCTTGTTTGGTTTTATTTACAGAAGAGTATATTTGCCATATTTTATCCCTTTTCCTGATCACATTCATGGTCAACTTTTATAACTGCAGATCTGGAGCTGGCACATTGAATATTGCTCTATTCTTTACTCATAATATCAAGTCAAAAATGGTCGTGTTCCATGCTGCGGAGCGGCTGGGCCCGTGAGCCATGGCTGCTGAGCCTGTGCTTCCGGAGCCTGTGCTCCGCAACAGGAGAGGCCACAACAGTGAGAGGCCCGCGTACCACAAAAAAAAAAAAAAAAAGGTCGCGTTCATAAGGCATTGCAGTTTCTAATGGTATCAATCTGTGCATCACAGAGCGTTTCTTTTCCTCACATTATTACTTTACTGAAATTAAGCTTGAAACAATCTGATGTCAGATATTGTATATCTACTTTTATTGCCAGCCTTTCTGAGCCCACCATATTGCCAGGACTGTATCTCATTTTAGACGGGTTTAACCAGATATATATTCTCAAGTTTATTGAGAGTTGGGAGATTACATTTCCCATTCTCAAAGAGCAGGCTGGTCCTTTCAGTGCATTTTATAGAACAAATGTAAATTCCCATGCTGCAGTTGACAAAAATTCATGGTTCTTTTCTCAGTGTCAAAAATAAATTCAGCATAGCACTGGAGATGAGTAAGTGTGGTATAGAGGAGCAGGCTTCAGTTCACCCTTCCTGATTTAGCAGCAGTTTCAATGTACTTGAAAAATCTGTAAAAGTTCAATTACTGTGGTCTAGGCAAAGAGATCTGCTCACACAACAGAGCTACTGTACTTGGATATGAATTGTAAGGACTCCATGAAATGCAAAGCACTTTCTGAGCACAGCACGCCCCTCTGCCTCCCATCTCCTCTGTCCCCTTTCCTTCCCCATCTACTTATATCTCTTACATGAAGCCTTTTCTGAAGGCTTTCACTGTAGTTAAATAAAACACAGCATAAAAAAATTGCCAAATCACTCTATTAAATGCAATAAAAATTAGTTTTTTACTACATTTGGGAATTTATATATTTAGGAGGTGCAGGATATGCAAAGAATAGCTATCAAATAAATTTATTAGCAGCTTGGCTTGATCAGTTTGTCAAGATTGCTTACATATGTATGTTTTTGCAGGAAAAGCAGATTTGTATGGAAAAGGTGTTTATAGCTAAGAGTAAACCAAACATACTGAATCATGGAAAAAAATGCTCTCTCAAATACCATGCACTTTATCAACACAACACACAGCTCAGATTGTGGACTGTCTGCTTAAATGCCAAGAGTGTGTCCTTATAAACAAACAGCATGTCTTTCAATATTTACATTCATTGATTTTTTTTTCTTGGTCAAAGTTAGGGGTTTCCTCTAACTATCCATCAAAAATTGCTTTTAGGAAAAAAAAAAAAATTGAGTATCCCGTGAAAAGAATGTAGCCTGTCTACTACAAGAGTCAGGTCAGGTGTGCATGTTCTAAACATTTCCTTTTGTCATTTCATTTTGCTACCCCAAGGTTTGAGCAAGTAGGGGATGGGTACAACTGGGAAGAGTTAAGACCTACATAATTCCAGCAGGGGGGAATGCGATCAGACTTTCTTAAAGAGGAAGGTCAAGTCCCTTACACTCACATTTATATTCTCTTATGCATCTTCTTAATGAGAAGATCATAAATAAGGTGGAATCTTGTGGAATCTCAGAGTATGGTCCTCCTCTAGGCATCAGTGAGGCAAGGACAGCCTTTGGTTACAAGGGGAAGACACATCTGGACACACACACACAATACGTATAAAACGTTACACAGATATGGTATATGGTTATTACTTTACAATCATCCCATCTGACATATTTGTGTGTGATGATAAAATAAATTTTAAAGTATTAAAAAAATAATTATTTCAAGTTTGTGAATTTGTTTTGTGTGTGTGTGTGTGTGTGTGTGTGTGTGTGTGTGTGGTACGCGGGCCTCTCACTGTTGTGGCCTCTCCCGTTGCGGAGCACAGGCTCCGGACGCGCAGGCTCAGCGGCCATGGCTCAAGGGCCCAGCTGCTCC
>NC_041224.1:100894034-100907085 GCF_002837175.3 Physeter macrocephalus | reverse complement strand
CCCCTGCATCGGCAGGCGGACTCTCAACCACTGCGCCACCAGGGAAGCCCTCAAGTTTGTGAATTTGAATGAGGGGCAGCCTTCACATTAGTCCAAACTAAAATTACAGAGCTTATTTCTAAGACATTGTGTCTTGTGAAAATTAATCCTCAAAGAACATATACTTTCCTTCATTAAGGACTGTATCTTACATTCTCAAGGTAATTCATTTGATAAATATTTTTGGAGAATTCACTATACATCAGGCACAATCCAAAGCACTGTGAGTTTTTCAACTACCAGTGATCACACTATCCAAGGTGAAAATAATTAAAATCCAGGATAAAATGTTCTTTTATAAAGATATATAGAGAGGGACTTCCCTGGCAGTCCAGTCATTAAGATTCCGTGCTTCCACTGCAGGGGGTGCACATTCGATCCTGGTTGGGGAACTAGGCTCCCTCGTGCCGCTCAGTGCAGCCAAAAAGGAAAAGAAAAAAGATATATAGAGAAACTGTCATGAGAGCACAATTAACAGAACTATGAGTGTGAACAGAAGCTATGAAATTTGTACCAATACTTAAATATGCAGTAGCTACATCCATCTGTTTATTCATTCACTCCTTTAACAAATACGTGTGAAATACCTATTATATGCATCACTGGATTCGGCTCTGAGACTACAGCAGTGGCTTGGGACAAGTCCATGCCGTCTATTGCCCACAGGGAGCTGGACTCAATAGGTGGTGGGATGATAATTTACCAGGGCAACTAAGCTGGGCTTGATGAGTCAGAGAAGGCCCCCTGGAGAAAGAGACTTCTGCAGTGACTCACAACGTGGAAGGACAAGGAACAGTTGGCCAGGTGAAAAGTGAGGAAGCCCCTAGAGAGTGGAGTGGTCCTTGAAAGAGTGTTTCCAACTGAGGGAAGAGAGTGTGTGCAGGTCAGGAGGTGAGAGAGAGCGCATGGTCTACTCTACTTTAGGAACTGGGAGTTCAGTCTCACTGAAATGTGTAGGCTGAGACGGGGAGGAAAGAGAAAGCAGGTCATGTCGGGTCTCAAGAGCCAAGAGTCTGGATATACTCTTTAGGGCAATGGGAAGCTAGGAAAGGGCTTCCCGTAAGCAAGAGGGTGATCAAATTTTTAAAAATTACTTTGGTTGCAGTTGTGCCAAGTACCCCCCAAATTCTTTCATCATACATCCCATCAGTAAAGATTTGTGGAGAACTCATCTCTAACATATGAATATTTATTTATTTTTACATACTATACAGGTTCCACTGTACTAATATACTATGTTTATTTAAACAAGTACACAAAACTAAAGATTTAAAAGAATGACCTAATTTTGAAATGCATTTAAAATTTTTTAAAAGAGTATTTTTTTTTTTAACCACACCAATTCCTCTGCTTTCAAGTTGTAGATGTTTGTTTTCAGGTAGTGGGTGTTCAGTTTTGATGTGTCTTGCTAATCACCGTTGCATCATTTTTATCTCATATCATTTGTCTCAGTGATGCTTTCCCTGATCATCTTCTTTAAAATTATAAATCCTTCCCTACCATTCCCTATCTCTCTTCCCTGCTTCATTTTTTCCTATTTCCTTTGAATACTCTATATAATTTACTTATTTGGTTTACTGTACATCTTACTGCACCTCCCCATGAATGCACGGATTTGTCTTTTGTTCACAGCCATCTCCTGGGCCTAGAATACTGCTTGGCCCATAATAGGTGCTCAAGAAACAGTGGTTGTGGGCTTCCCTGGTGGCGCAGTGGTTAAGAATCTGCCTGCCAATGCAGGGGACACAGGTTTGAGCCCTGGTCTGGGAAGATCCCACAGGCCGCAGAGCAACTAAGCCCGTGCACCACAACTACTGAGCCTGCGCTCTAAAGCCCATGAGTCACAGCTACTGAAGCCCATGTGCCTAGAGCCTATGCTCTGCAAGAGAAGCCACCACAATGAGAAGCCCGTGTACCGCAACGAAGAGTAGCCCTCACTCGCCACAACTAGAGAAAGCCCGTGTGCAGTAACGAAGACAGAATGCAGCCCAAAAAAAAAAAAAAAAAAAAGAAACAGTTGTTGCATGAGTAGGATGAAGGTCATTATTAGCAGTTGTGGATGTAAGTCTACCTTTCAAATAGTTTTCCTGAGAATTAAAAAATTTTTTTGCCCGAAATTTTGTTAGACCAATTTAGGCCATCATTATTTTTTAACTTGTAATGTGAATGATGAAGCACATGATTAGGAATAAGAGAAGGATTACATGTGCTCGTATTGTCTCAGTTTTTCTGCACGAATCTTCTAGAGCCATAAGGCCATATTGGGAGGGTCAGTTTAGTTAAAACTAGATAACATGATCTGGAGGTCTGTCTAACTGTGTAGAAGTAGGCGATTATGCCCTGGGATGGGCTGGAAGCAGATGAAGGCAGGAGGGCCCTTCCCTGCTCTAGTGATATTGCTGCTTTGTTCAATCTCCCTCTTGTGCTGTAAGTGACGTGTCTGAGTGAGGCTGTCAGTGTCAAACTGTATATTGAGTTTTAATAAAGATTCATTTCCTTCTTACTTTTATCTAAAAATAAATACAGGGACTTCCCTGGTGGCACAGTCGTTGGTAGTCCTCTTGCTGGTGCAGGGGACACGGGTTCGAGCCCTGCTCTGGGAAGATCCCACATGCTGCAGAGCAGCTGAGCCCGCGAGCCACAACTACTGAAGCCCACGCGCCTAGAGCCCGTGCTCCACAACAAGAGAAGCCACCGCAATGAGAAGCCCACGCACCGCAACGAAGAGTAGACCCCACTCGCTACAACTAGAGAGAGCCTGGGCGCAGCAACGAAGACCCAACGCAGCCAAAAATAAATAAATAAATAAATAAATAATAAATAAATAAACACAAATAGAGTGTCTAGTGTGTTCTCTCACGTCAGTGGCTCACCCTGAACGCTCTGAAGACATCTGGGAGAGAAAATGAATCCCGGAGGGCAGCAGAGTGGTTAGGGAGGTAACCCTGGCTTCCCTTCACTTGGTCAGCTTCACCTGAGGAAGTCCGGGTGGGTAGGCTCCCAGGTTTTCAACTTCAAAGGGTTCAACCCTTATTGGGAAATATATTTTCTGCTATGCCTATTTTTCTTTTTTAAATTTTCAAACAGAGGTCACCCCCCTCTGCCACCATACACACATACCACTACTTTGCCAATGTATAAAACACCAAGTCAATTAAGATAGGATAGGGGCTTCCCCGGTGGCGCAGTGGTTGAGAGTCCGCCTGCCGATGCAGGGGACACGGGTTCGTGCCCGGGTCCGGGAGGATCCCACATGCCGCGGAGCGGCTGGGCCCGTGAGCCATGGCCGCTGGGCCTGCGCGTCCGGAGCCTGTGCTCCGCGGCGGGAGAGGCCACAGCAGTGAGAGGCCCGCGTACCGCAAAAAAAAAAAAAAAAAAAAGATAGGATAGTGAACATTTTCAGGATTGTCTGTTGTCAACTGTCTCTGCTCAACTAAAAACAGAACCCAAATAAACTGAAGCTGTAATCATGTGTATGGGGATTCACTGGTAGTGAGGATTATTTAAAATTAGAATGTGCTTTGAAAAGTTCCCTTTCTTATGTTTGTGGCCTGTGAGGAATGCTATAGAGAAGAGTCTTTCTTAGCACAACATTTCTTTGGGTCCTTTCAAAATGTGAGTGAAGGAGAAACCGATTTTTGTCTTCACGAAAATTGTATAGAGACTGGTGTCTTAGTTCACTTCAACTGCTGAAGCACAGCTGCTATTCTGAAATAGCTGGGCAAAGCACTTCCTACTTTACAAATTGCTTGTATTACCTTTCTATTTTTATTTTTAAATATTTTGTTGTTATTCGGAAGCAGATCCTATACCACTCATTCCAGGTAAATAGTGAACAGTTGACTGTGTCTGCCCCACTGAAGCTGAAGGGGCCCATGTTCAACAGAAATAACGGTGCTAGGAAGGAAGAGTCTCACAATTGTGACCTGGAGGTGCTGTTTACTTCAGCAGGAGTTGGGCAATTTGTAGTTTACTTCCTATATGGGGTGCATATGGAAGCCAGAGTTTACTTCCCCATTGATTGAAATGATGTTCTTGCATCGCTTATAGATTTGATTCCAGGTCCATGAATAGGTTTACAGTTGGTGCCTTATCCAGCTCCGCACAGAAGCATAGTTTTAATGACTTGTTAAATCCCTTGTCACCTTGAGACTCAATTACTCAAATTCAGGGATCATAATCTAATTGAATCATTTCAATAAGAAATCATGATTTTCATCTAACTTTTAATTTAATCTACTCCAATGAATTATACTGAGGTTATTACAGCATCCTTTTGACTTCAGCAACCAAGGCATCTCCCTATTCACAAAGCAGGACAAAATCCTTATATGTGGCTAGGTTCTTTCAAAGTAGAAGGCATTCTCTTGCCTAGTCTCTTTCCAAATGTGATTCTATGCTATTTGTCTAGTTAGTGTGTTAATGGTGTACACATGTGCATGAAATGGGACCAGTACATTGAGCTTTGTATGAAGTGAATATGGTGTGATGTCTCCAGTATGTGATAAGCGATCTGGACAGCACAGAGCCAAAGCAGTCATTTTGGCCATCTTGGCAATCAATACTGACCATTTCAGCTGTACGCTGGAGTCTGGAGTCTGACTGATTCACAAGAGTGGCCAAAGTGAAGAACAAAATGCCTCAGGATTCCATTTATGTCATTCAGATGGGCACAATCTTGGTCAATATTTAATATGAACTTTGTGTTGAAATACTCAGAAAAGTGTTATAAATCACAAATTCAAAGGGCAAAGGAGACAGAAACAAATAAACAAAACCTAAGGTCCTAATTTCCAAAATAAAATATACATAAGATTATATTCATGCATAGTTTTGTGATTTCTAACATCTTGCTCTTGTGATAAGAGCTATTTCTAGAACTTGGACCTAAATTTCAAAAAGAAACAACCATTAATCAAATGCTAATTAGCATGTATCATTAAATGTTATAGAGTGAGACAGCAAGCCCGCCTCCTTATAAATGGCTCATTCCATTTCTCCTATATTGTCAGACATTTGGCCATTTCTCTTTCTTTCTCTCTGATTCAGTTCTTTGCTGTGCAGACTGCAAAATATAATAACTTCTAAGCAGTGTGTAAAACAAAGTGCTCAATTCACTTTATTAAAATATCCAATAATAATTGATTTAAAGGCAATAAAATGTGTTCATTAGAGGGTTTATATTCAAGAAATATTGAAAGTATACCTAAAACTGTCACTTTTATTGTGAATGAACAGGATAATATAATTTGAAAAGAGTGTGATCATGCTAAAGATTTGTCCTGCAGCATTATCTGATAGCTCGTAAAGTGCTGAAATTTAATATGATGCTTTCAGTCAGTTTAATTGAAATTTAATTGCCACTTTGGGCAGAAGGTTTAGATCTGATCAATAAAATATTAAAGATTTTGTGCTTTCACTTGGAACAGTTCCTTTAGCAATGCATCAAGAGGACCCTATATTTTCGGAAATATTTGTTTGTTATAGTTCACACATTGCTCGATACCACTTTCTAATCTGAAAGTTTTAATGTGCTGTGCAGACAAATAGTGGAAATAATAAAGCAATAGTTGATCCATTTAATTACAACACGATGAAGGGAATAACGGTCACCTTCAGATTCATGAGAAAGGCATTAATGTAAAAGAGCAATAAATATTTTGAAATGTCAAACCTCAGAAAGACAGAGTCCAACTTGAGCTGGGTTGTAAATCAGACTGAGGGAAGGACCTTGAAAAAAAGATGGTTCTTTGGTATTTTAGAAATAATTACTAATACAAAAAGGGTAATGATGAAACTATAAATTACATTAAAAAGGGCCATTAGAGGAGGATTAGTTTATAAAGCCGAGAGATGGTTCTTAAAATTATCCTGCTGGTTATTTCTACTTTTCATTTTATTCAGGAACTCCCTGCTCAATTATCTGATTATTAATAAGCTAATTGATCACTGCTTTGCAGTTCAGATACTAAAGTCAAGTTAACTTTCTCCTTTTCAGGGACTCCCATGGGACTTCCACATTGCTTATATTTTAGGAAGGAAGAGAGTTGGAGATATCCTAAGATATAAGAACAGTAAACTGGAGAATGACTTCAAGCTAAGTAACATCCCTATTAATATGTCTCAAAATTATAATTTCTTTCAGATGACTATATTCCAAAGATGACTGATACTTGTGTGGTTATACTCTTTTCCTAATTATCCCTGGAATAAGTCTTTTCCTAATGATCTTTTTTAACATATAGAACTTTTCAAACGTTCCATGCTCCAGCCCACATGTTTCTTTAGTCAACAGTCTCCTATAAGAGTGTAAGTTCTATAGCATTGCGAGTTGTTTTATTTGGTTTGGTATATCTCTAAAGTATATTTACACTTTACAACCACATTCAAACAAGACTAATTATCTGCACTGATCATAATCACTTGTCTTTTTTTCTCTAACCATCTCTGTCCCAGACTTCTCTTGGTTAACCATCTGCTATCACCATAGTTTTTAATCTTACAACCTTATTGAAATAGATCATTTATTTTCTTTTGAAGTAGACACACATTTTTTTTTCCTGTGACCAGTCAAAAATTGTTTTGTTACATCTAGATGCTGGGTGTTATTCTAGGGCCTGGAGACACAGCAATGTCTAAGGAAAACATTCCTGACTTCAAGAAACTTATATTCTAGTCTGGGAGAAAGACAGTAAACATAGACAAATGAAGAAGATAATTTCAAATCCTGACAAGTAGTATGAGGAAGATAAATTAAGCCCTATCTCTAGGTTAGTGTGTGTGTGTGTGTGTGTGTGTGTGTGTGTGTGTGTGTGTGTGCACGCATGTATATGAACAACTTTAACTCCTTTTCTGAGAGGTGACATCTAAGTTCATGAAAATGAGGCAAGCTTGTAAGGATTTGATGGAAAGCTTTCTAGGAAAAGGAAAGAGCAAACGTAAGGACACTGAGATAGGTATGAGCTGGATTTCAGGGTCTATAAAGAATATCAACGTGGCACTCTAGCACTAATCAAGGGGATGATTGGGAGGAAATGACATCAGAGAAGCAGGCAGGGACCAGATCATATAGATTATGAACAGCCTTGTAGGCCAGAATGAGAAGTTTTGATTTTATTTAAGTATAATGGGAAGACAAAGGAAGGACTTAAGTAGAGGAAAGCAGGAAGTGATGGGTTGTATGTGTGTATATCTCTCTCTATATATAGGTATATATATATATGGGAAGTGTGGGAGCTGAGTAATATGAATTATGCTTCCAATAGCTCACTCCCTGCTTTATGGAGGCTGGGCCATAAAGTGTTAAGAGTGGTGGCAGAGGCATTAAATAACAGGTCATTGCAACAGTACAGGCAAGGTAGCTTGGACCAGTTGTAATCACGGACATGTTAAGAATCAGTGAAATCTGAGACATAATGTAGAAAGTAGGATGAAAGGACTTATTGATGGATTGGGTGTAAGCTTGATGATGGTAAGAAAGAATTCAAGATTGACTTTTAGGTTTTGAGCCTGAACAACAGGGTAGATGGTAATGCCATTTACTGAGATGGAAAAGGTCTAGGAGGGTAGGAAGTATATGTTTGTGAAAAACCATTAGTTCTGTTTGTCCTCTGTTAAGTCTGAGGTGCCTATTGGAGAGCCAAGTGAGAGGTCAAGTAGGCAGCTGGATCTAGAACTTCAGAGCTCAAGGACAGGTTTTGACATGGGCTATCATTTGAGTTCTATTAGCACATAGTTGGTAGTTGAAACTGGATGGGATCATCTGAGAGACTGTATTTAGAGATGAGAGAACCAAGGATAGAACTTTGAAACTTTATCATGAGAGATTCGGCAGAATAAGGGGGGTAAGCGGAGTCGATTGACAAGGAGTGATCAGTGCAGGTGGCATGTAGCCAATGACACGTGTTTAAAATTGTTGACTCAGAGACATATAACAGCTTGTTTCTTCTCTGGGCACCCATTTGAGCTTGCTATGTTACCTCTCCCCCTTTCTCACCTGCTTCTTAAGTCTAATCCCCCAGGAAAAACACATGAGAAACTACAAATTAATTCAATTTTTACAGCAGGATGACCATATGATTTATAGCTTTGTAGTAGGCATTAAGACACAGAACAATAAAAGTTAGTAAGAGAGCTGATCCCAACTTCATGAGGTTTATAGTCTAGGGTTGGGATTGCACACTTTTTCTGCTTGCTTTCTAACAGACATGCTGGACTTCTAGAATTTAAATTTGAAGCTCTTCCTAAGATTTGTCTCTAATATTTGTATGTTTTCTTGAGAGTATAATCAGGGCCCTACCATATTATAGTTCTTAATTACTGATTCCATTACTTCCTTTTAAGAATAAGATGTATTTTTATTAAATAAACATTGGAAAATATAGAAAACTAGAAATAAGAAGAAACTGTTCCTGATTATATCACAGAAGATTAGTTACCATTAATATTTTGATGTCTTTTCCCATTTCCCATTGGCGTAATTTTTCTATTCACTGACTTTTTGGTAATTTTTTTCATAGCTTTAATTGTAGTCTGAGTATTACATTAATCGCTATGTACTGTAAATCTGTTCATTGTGGGGTAAAATGGTGTGATGGTGAAGAATGCAAACTCTGGAGGGAGACTGCAATATTCATTGCTGGCTTACTGACTTACTAAGCGTGTTTGACCTTGGGCAAGTTATTCTACCATTCTATGCCTTGGTTTTCTCAGTTGTAAAATGTGGATAATACTATACTCCTCACTGAGTTATTGGGAGCATTAAATAAGTTACTGCATATGAAACACATAAAACAGTGTCTGGCACATAGAAAATGTTCAATAAGTTTTAGCTGTTATTAATTAGAAGTGTTTCCATATATTTGTAAAGATATTTTTCCTGGAAGGCTATATATATAAATTTTTATTATAAAAGTCACATAGGTTTGTTGTTAAAATGTATAAATAAAGGGGAAATGAAAATCAATAATTATGACAGGCAATGGAAACACCCAGGGATGTTAACTACTGTTAATATTTTCATCTACATTCCTCTGAAAGTATATTTTACACAGGTACCTGGGTATTTCATGGCCCAGCTAATAAGTATAATTATCCTGGGTCTACAATTAATATGCTTTATTCTACTGCTGATGGGAAGTGAATCGGACAGGTTACAAGTCACTCTGATGTGTTCAGGTCTAGTTAATAATTTTGGCACATTAGTGACAATTTTGGGGTCAAGTTAAATTTTTTGATAAATACCAGCAACCAACTTATTTAAATAGTATGACCATAGATTGTAGACATCTTCATAATGTTTTTCATATTTTATGTATTTTCTTTAAAAACTGTACACCCAACATGGTATTCATTGAATGCAGATTGTATGCTAAGAATTCTTCTATGGATTAAAGGTATAGTTCCCTGAACTTACAGAGGTTAAATAATAATGTATTTTCTAATTTTGGCATTCAGCAATTATCAGTTTTGCTGCCCATGTTGTGAACCTAAGTCACCATCTCGAAATACTGTAATGAATATATAGATTTGTTTAGTTTTGGAAGACTCTGGCCTGTGTCTGGGCAACAACAGCCCATGAAATTGTTACAGTACGCTTTCTTACTTTTTCGAAGAGTATGGTAAAGTGGAATTTCAGTCCTGGGGCATTACTTCAACTTTTCAATAGAAGAATCCACACAGTGCAGCAAAACGTAGAGGCACCATCCCATGTAAAAGGAGATGTGTTTTGGAATTTTACAGACCAGGGTTTAAACCCAGATTCCGTCTTTCCTCACTCTGTGGATTCCGGCACATTATTTAATGCTTTGTGCCTCTTTTTTTTTTTTTTTTTTTTTCCATGTATCCTGCAGTGATGAGAAAAATCCTTGTAGGATTTTTCATGATAATCAATGAGATTATGTATGTTATGAAGCTTGCATTTACATTGTGGTTCTTGTCACTGGTGTTTTCATGAAGCAGGAGAGCCTCTGGGAGACTCTGATATGATGGTAAACGTGTCCAGGAGCTTGTTACTGTCATGGCTCTGAGGACACTACTTTTTCACGTTGCCAGTGAGAGGTGTGCTGCTTTATGAGTCCATGTGACCTCATTCTGACCAAAGGAGGCAGGGGGACGGGGTGGGAATCACTCCTAGTGTGAACAACAGGAGGGATGGATAAACTCTAAGGATGGATTGGTTTTAATATCAGAAAGATCTCAGTTCAAATATATACTTTTTTAAAAAAAATAAATTTATTTATTTATTTTTGGCTGCACTGGGTCTTCGTTGCTGCACACGGGCTTTCTGTAGTTGAGGCGAGTGGGAGCTACTCTTTTTATTTTTTTTGCGGTACGCGGGCCTCTCACTGTTGTGGCTTCTCCCGTTGCGGAGCACAGGCTCCGGACGCACAGGCTCAGCGGCCATGGCTCACGGGGCCAGCCGCTCCGCGGCATGTGGGATCTTCCCGGACCGGGGCACGAATCCGAGCCCCCTGCATCGGCAGGCGGACTTTCAACCACTGCGCCACCAGGGAAGCCCGGGAGCTACTCTTCGTTGTGGTGTGCGGGCTTCTCATTCTCATTGCAGTGGCTTCTCTTGTTGCAGAGCACAGGCTCTAGGTGTGCGGGCTTCGGTAGTGTGGCTCACAGGCTCTAGAGCGCAGGCTCAGTAGTTGTGGCGCACGGACTTAGTTGCTCCACGGCATGTGGGATCTTCCCGGACCAGGGCTTGAACCCGTGTCCCCTGCATTGGCAGGGGGATTCTTAACCACTGCGCCACCAGGGAAGCTCTCAAATATTTACTTTTGATAACTGCCAGCAAAGAATAAGTATCTTTAAATCTTTTCAACTCCCCCTTGCCTCGTGAGACTTAATAACATACTATTTCTTGTTTATCACTTTAATGACTGAATCAGTCCATTTTCTTACACATCTCTACCCATGTTCTATTTCTCAGAGTGCCACAGACTATTACTCTTATTGGAGTCCAAAAAACAGCTCTTCTTTTATATAGATTTGGTAAGAAAGAAGGCTACAGTCTCTTCCTGGAACTCTGAAAAGCTTAAATAACTTAATTCTAAATTTAGGAAAGGGACAATATGTACTAGAAAATTAGGGTAGGCAGTGGAAAATCCTTTATTTTTATTTCCCCTTCTCAGCAGATTCAAAACTAACCCTTAGTTTCCCTATGTTTTAAGATAAGGATATTTTCCCACCTTGTTATTTCTGAGGAATGTGAAGAATTTGAATGGTGAATGGTTTGATCTTAGTAGTGAGAAAAGAATAAATTGCTCACTTAATAAATTGCCAGGCCACTTGGGTACTATTTAGTAGATTACCTTTTCCAGAGCACTAAATGATAGTAAATGGCAAGTGGCAGTAACCGGAAGAGTTAATGCAGCTTTGATCTCTTGAACTGAAAGACTCTGTAGTTTCCTTAGAATGAAATGGAATTATTTCTTCCCTTTTATCTGAGGCCCAGTAAACCCTCAAAAAAGGAAGACATTATTACTTTTTTCCCATCTTGCACGACCATTACAATAAAAGGGATATGATAGCTCTACACACACTTATATGCACACCCAAAGTGGCCATTATGAACTCTGAAGAGAATTCTTGAAAAAGTACCATTTACCACTGATTTAATTAAAAATACTTACTGAGGACTGACTATGTGCAAGGGTTTGTGCTAGATGCCGGGAGGAGCATAGGGGAACAAGGTAGGTCCTGCCCTTTAGGGTGTGCCAGTGAGGAGAAAATACTTTCTTAAGGCTCTTAATTTCACCTTCCTTTCAAAACAGCTGACACTTAACACACCAATTTGCATCCTAACACCCACTGCTGGTAACATAGATGGTAGCATACATGGGCCACAGGAGAGAGCCAGAACCAAGGGCAAATACATTTTAAGTTGTGACTTCTTCAGTCAGGAGCTGATTATGACCACGAATAATAAAAAGATATCTATTCACTTGGTGGAATGCTTGTAGAAATGTTCTCTTGCTTGGTGGAGTTCACTCCTAATGTGAACAACCACAGGAGGGATGGATAAACTCTAAGAATGGATTTGTTTTAGTATCAGCAAGATCTCAGTTCAAATATTTACTTTTTATAACTGCCAGCAAAGAATAAGTATCTTTAAATCTCCTGGGAGTAAGTACAAGGCCCTAGGGGGAATCGTACTCTCTGCGAAGCGTGTGCTCACTGCGAGCTCTAATACTTATGCTATTAGTGCAACGCTGGATGCCCATGCCACGGTCAAGTGGCAGATTCAGTCTGGAGGGAAAGGATGCACTTCCTAGGACAAGGCTGTGGTTGTTGACCAGTGTTCCTAGAAAGACTATTTCCACAGACTCTGCAAGAGATTCTCAAGTCATAGTCATTAAAGAGAACCAAATTTCAGGAACTGGCAAGGCGGGAGAGGGAACACCCCGATTCTAATTTAATTCTACTAGATGGTCGAACTGACTCCGAGCTGCTTTCACACAGTACTGATACTCCAAATGGCAAACACTGTCTTATTAATTTGAATAGTAATATATGCCCATGGTAGAGCAAACTGAACTCCCAACATATACACAAATACGTGCGCATGGTTAAAAAATCTAAAACCCAGTTCTACTACCCAGAGATAACTGCTCTTAACATTTGGCATGTATTTTTTTTTATTTTCAAAATTGGAATCATATTGTGTATTCAATTTTTGCTGCCTGCTTTTATTCATTTAGGAACATACTGAACACATTTTCCCATGTAATTAAATGTTCTTTGAAAACATTATTTTAAATTACTGCCCAGTTCCTCTCTTATTGGGCATTAAGGTTGGTTTCCTAGTTTTCTTCTATATAAGTAAACCTTCAGTGAATATTCTTATTTGTAATAATCTTTGCCTATTATTTCTTTAGATTCCTAGAAATGACATTACTGGTTCAAAGGGCATAATTTTTAAGGCTTTTTGATATATTTTACCAAATTGTTATCTGGAATGATTGTACCTTTTTTTTTTTTTTTTTCTCGGTACGCGGGCCTCCCT
>NC_041224.1:100883036-100893956 GCF_002837175.3 Physeter macrocephalus | reverse complement strand
ATGAGGGATCTTCCCGGACCGGGGCACGAACCCGTGTCCCCTGCATCGGCAGGCGGACTCTCAACCACTGCGCCACCAGGGAAGCCCTGATTGTACCATTTTACAGCTTCATCCATCTGCAGGCCTTTTACGGTACTGCTTGATGACTGATATTGGGTTCAACTGACCAGGGCACAGAAGAAAAATCACACAATTCACTATACCTTTGGGTTGTTTTGGTTTTAGCAGAGACAGAACTCTTTCCATTTTCAGAATGAGTTGGATTTTACAATGTTGTGTAGAGGAGGGCTTAAATATATAGACAATTGCACATTTTCTATTTCTACTACCAGTTGGTTAGAAGTGATACAAAGTTTCAAACACACACATTTTTATAGCAGAAAAAAACTTACATCTAAAAATACATTTTTGTGTTTTTCTTAATCTAAGAGTAGGGTAAAAATACATTCCATACAACCACACTCACTACTCATGAATATATTTGCTGATATGTATGAAAATAGGCATTATAGATATATCACACCAATACCGTACACCAGCATATCCAATATTATACACCAGTATTATCACACCATACATCATATTTTTGTACCTGGCTTCAACTCAATGTATTAAGAATGTTTTTCCAATTTGAACAAGTTCTCATTTAACTAATTTTTCTTTTCTTTGGCTGCACTGTATGGCATGCAGGATCTTGGTTCTCTGACTAGGGATCAAACCATTCTCTCTGCAGTGGAAGCACAGAGCCTTAACCACTGGACCACCAGGGAAGTCCCTGGAATACACAATTTTAAAACTTTTTCTTGTTTTATATTTTCACATCTTGTCTCTATTAGTTTTCTACACTAACAAATTACCACTCTAACAAATTATCACAAATTTAAGGGCTTTAAACAGCAAACATTTATATCTTACAGTTTTGTAGGTCAGAAGTTTCATGTGAGTCTCACTGATCTACAATCAATGTGTCAGCAGAGCTGTTCTTTTCTGTAGACTTTTGGTAGGATCCATTTCCTAGCCTTTTCCAGCCTCTAGCAGCCACCCACATTCCTTGGTTTGTGGTCCCTTGCCTCCATCCTCAAAGCTTTCAAAGGCGAATCCAGTTTTTCTGACACTGCATCACTTTGACCTCTTCTGTTTCCCTTTTCCACTTTAAGGACCCTTTTGATTACATTGGGCCCACCTGGATAATCCAGGATACTCTCTCCTGCTTAAAGTGTGTAACTTAATCACATCTGCAAAGTACCTTTTGCCAGGTAAGGTAACTCATTCCTAGTTTGGGGGGATCAGAATGTGGACATTTTTGGAAACCATTGTTTTGCCAATCACATTGTCCTTTCTCCTCTCGTTGTTCATACCCTTGTATTTTCATTATCATCAAACTTCACTTTCTTTCTCCTTAGATTTTCTAATGTGGATCCAAGTCTAGACTTTTTGCTTCAGAGATAGTATTTATTAATTCAGGTACCAACCCTTAGTGTGGTTGTCCCTTGATCATATGCTAAGCAGCATGGTATTTTAGGATGACGAAGACCCTTATTTTGTTTGTTCCTTAACTTTCAGGCTTCTTCCTTCCAAGGGTACATTTTTCATTTCAAAGCCACAGGAACTGGTGTCACTTTCTCTCTGTACTGATAACACAGGATTAAAATTGTTGCACCAAATAGTCTTCTTTTTTTTCTCTCTCCTCCTAATTTATCACAAGCAGATATTCTACCAGAAGTTGGGAGAAAAGATTTCCAGATGATGGGCAGCACCTCTACCCTGTGGAAGATTCATTGCCCTGCACATTTTGAATCTGCTGACAAGAAACTTGGAACAGAAGTAATCAGAGCTCTCTCAAGATTGATTTTTGTCTCCTGCTGGCATATGGTATAGAGGGTGGAAAGGCGCTCATCTCTCAAACTAATCTTAACTATTTAGAAGCCATTATTGCAGGATTACAAATCATCAGAATACCCCCTTTTTCTCTAACAACGTTATTTATTAGCAAGACCTTCAAATTAGTCTTGTGTCTTGGCTTTACACTATTCTTAAAATCAACCCTGATATAAGTTTCTTCTAAAAAGCATTGCAGTTAGCACCATCACTTTAATTGCACAAACGTTAAGCCAAATCCCATTTCCAGTTCACATTTTAAAAATAATTCAAACCAAAATGCAAATTGATTCTCGTCTTCAGTTTTTAAGAAATGCTTAAAGTCAACTTGTCATGAAGGAGAAATGGAATCTATTACCTGTACTCTTCCAGGAAGGAAGATGTATGGAAAGAATAGTGAGATTTATCTGATGTTTGGCTGATATATGGGTATATAAAATCTTAAGTAATACTGATAATGTCACACAATATTGCAACATATATTTTCAGTTGAACATTATAAGACAATAAGGCATAAATGGAAATTAAAGGGAAAAATCTGAATGGTTGTCAGGGAACACTTTTTCATTCAGAGAATCATAAACATATGGAATGGTGTGTCAGGCAAAGTTTCTAAGATGAGAATATTAGAGTAATTACAAAATGGATTTATATTGTGAGGATTGAAGCACACACAATGGGAAAGAGCTTTGAGTCAAATGATTTTTAACCACCCCCCCCCCAAAAAAAGCACCACATGAAAAGGCATTTCATAAGCATTATTTGAAACTGTGAGGCATCAGAAAGAAAGAAATGTTTAATTCTTTAAGAAATAGCTATTTCAAAAAAAAAAAAAAAAACGAAGGTAAGAAAAAGAAATAAGGAGAGATAATACAAAGATTGGAAGGGGAAGAACCAAGCCAGTGTGAGGGAAGACTTAATAAAAAACCATTTAAATGAAATGGATGTATTAATTCAATTTCACAAGTCCTGATTAAAGGCTGAAAACTTGGTCAAAGTCACCTTGAGGATTTTTTGAAACTTGGTGGATGATATTTTTAGCATAGCTACCCTATTAGCTTCACAAGTTTTGTACCAAGAATTCATAATCTTTACATCTGAATCCAGTCTACCTTGTACCCCCCATCTTCTGCCTCCTTCTTACAACAGATATTGCTATGTTACACCAAAACATTAGTCATTCCTAAACATAACACATGCTGTTCCCCCTTGAATGTGCTGATATGGGCCCCTCAGCAGAGATTCTACATTTAATGTCACAGTTCTGGGAGTTCAAAAGAGCTCTGCTTGGTTGGTTGATTGGCTGAAACACAGACCATGAGGTGGTTCATAGTGAGTAAGCTGAAAATGCTGACCTGCCTTGGCTTCTCGTAGAGGAAAGGATTCAAAGACTTAGGGAGTTTGGAATGTTAGAGCAGATTTGTCATTTAAGACTAACTACCCACTCTGGGAGAATCCAGAAGACACACCTTTCACCACAACTGTGAAAAATAAATTTGTGAGGGGAGGACCAGTATCCTTAAAGAGCTCTGTGATCATTCTTCTCTGGAATGTCCCACGGTGGAGACTGCGGCCACTAAACTAGAAAACCTAAATGCAATGAGAGTAATTGCAGCTGTTGCATGAAATGCAATTTCATTGCTTGAGCAAATTAACGTATCCCACGGTGCCTGGTATGCACCTATGGATCTGGCAGATGTGTTATTTTTTCCTTGATAACTGTTAGAAAGATCACTAGAAGCAGCTTACTTTCAGCTGGCAAGGTCAGCAATACACCCTCACTGTCCTACCTCAAGCATATATAAGCTCTCAGCCCCATGTAATAATTTAGTTCATAGGCTTTTTGATTACCTTTCCCTTCCACAAGATATCACACTAGTCCATTACATTGAGGAAATTATGCTGGTTAGACCTAGGGGGCAAGAAGTAGCAACTACTCTAGTCTTGTTGGTAAGAAAGATATTTGTGTGTCAGAGAGAGAAATAAATCTGACAAGGATTCAGGGGGCTGCTAGATTCCACATGTAAGTGATACTACCACGAGGTACATTTAAATATCTTAAAATATTATTTGTCAATTATACCTCAAAAAAGCTGAAAAAAATTCAGGGATGTTCTACCTGAATTTCTGGAGTGAAATTTCTAGGGTTCAGTGGTGTGGAGTACACTGGGATATCTCTTCTCAGGTGAAGGACAAATTATTGCATCTGGCTTCTCCTCCAGCTGAAGAAGAAACACAATGCCTAATGGGCCTCTTTGATTTTGGTGGCAACATATTCCTCATTTGGGTGTGTTACTTTGATCCATTTACTGAGTGATATGAAAAGCTGCTACTTTTGAGTGGGACAGGAGAAAGCTTTGCAATGGGTCCAGGCTACTGTGCAAGCTGTTGTGTTACTTGGGCCTTATGATCCAGCAGATCCAATGGTGCCTGATGGGTTAGTGGCAGATAGGGATGCTGTTTGGAGCCTTTGGCAGGCCCCTAGAGGTGAATCATAATACAAGCCCTTAGGATTTTGAAGCAAAGCCCTGCCATTCTCTGCAAATCACAGCTTTCCTCCTGAGAAACAAAATGTTTAACCACGGGCCACCAAGTTACCATGCACCTTGAGCTGCCTATCATTAACTGGGTATTATCTGACTCACCAAGCCATAAGGTTGGGCAGGCACAGCAGTACTCCAGTGACAAATGGAGGTGGTAGATACAACATTGGGCCCGAGCAGGTTCTTAAGGTACACATAAGCTACATGATGTGGCCCAAAGGCCTATGGTCCCCACTCCTGCCATTCTACCTTCTTCCTCCCAGTTTGCACCTGTGGCCTTATGGGGAATTCCCTAAAATCAGCTGACAGAGGAAGAGAAGACATGGGCTTGGTTTATAGATGTTTCTGCCCAATATGCAGGCAGCATCTGAAAGTAGACAGCTGCAGCACTATAGCCACTTTCTGGGACACCCTTTAAAACAATGGTGAAGGGAAATCCTCCCAGTGGGCAGAACTCCAAGCAACACCCCTGGTTGCTCTTTTTGCTTGGAAGAAGAAATGGCCAGATTTGCAGTTATATACTAATACATGGGCTGTGGCCAATGGCTTAGCTGGCTAATCAGAGACTTGGAAGGAACATGATTGGAAAATTGGTGACAAGGAAGCCTGGGGAAGAGGTATGTGAATAGACTTCTTTAACTGGGCAAAAAATCTGAAGATATTTCTGTCCCAGGTGAATGTTCACCAAAGGCTGAGCAGTTGAACAATCAAGTAGATAGGATGGCCCATTCTGTGGATACCAGTTAGCCTCTTCCCAGTCACCCCCATTATCACTTAGTAGGCACATAAACAAAGTGGCCATAGTGGCACAGATGAGGGTGTACACGGACTCAGTAACATAGACTTTCACTCACCAAGGCCAACCTGGCTATAGCCACTGCTGAGTGCCCAATCTGCCAGTAGCAGAGACCAACACTGAGTCCCCAATATGGCACCATTCCCTGGGGTGGATTGCTTCCATCATGGAAGAGGCAGCATTTTATTCTTTCTGGAAGAAACACTCTGGATACAGATTTGGCTTCCCAGCATGCAATACTTTAGCCAAAACTACCATCTGTGGTACAATTCTTTATCCACAATCATGGTATTCCACACAGCATTGCTTCTGATCAGGGAATTCACTTCACATCAAAAGAAGTGGGGCAATGAGTCCATGCTCATGAAATTCACTGATTTTACCATGTTTTCCCACCATCCTGAAATATCTGGTTTGATAGAGTGGTAGAATAGCCATTTGAAGACTTAGTTACAGTGCCAACTTGGTGGCAATACCTTGCAGGGCAGAGGCAAGGTTCTTCAGAAGGCTGTATATGGTCTGAATCCATGTCAAACATACGGTTCTGTTTCTTTCACAGCCAGGATTTACAGGTCCAGGAATCACGGGGATGGAAATGAGTGTGGTACAATTCACTATCATCCCTAGTGACCCACTAGCAGAATTTTTGCTACCTGTACCTGCAACCTTATAATCTGCTGGTCTAGAGGTCTTAGTTCCAAAGGAAGAAATGCTTCCACTAGAAAATACAACAGTGATTCCACTGAACTGGAAGTTAAGACTGCCATCTGGCTATTCTGGCTGACTCATGCTTCTGACTAGGCAAAGAAGGGAGACATGGTATTGGCTGGGGTGATTGATCTTGAATACTAATGGGAAATTGGACTGAAACTCCACAATGGAGGTAAGGAAGAAGATGTCTACAATATAGGATATCCCTTAGGGCATCTCTTAGTATTGGTATGCCCTGTGATGGACAGTCAATGGAAAACAACAATCCAATTCAGGCAGGAGTACTAATGAGACCCTTCAGGAATAAAGATTTGCCTCTTCCCAGCAGGCAAAGGATCACAACCAGTTGAGGTTCTTGCTGAAAGAAAGGTAATATGGAATGGGTAGTAGAAAAAGATAGTTATGACCATGTGACCAGTGATAGAAATGAAGACTGTAACTGTCGTATTGCGTCTTTATTTTGTCATGAATATGTTTGTTTTCGTGTGTGCGTATAATATCATTAACATAAGATGTATATCATATCAAGGTGTTATATCATTGTATTTAAGTACTGTTAACTTTACATCATAGTATTTAAATTACAGTATATCGAGAACAGTAAACAATAAATACTTTGTATCTTCTTTTGGGGAAAAGGTTAGTATGTTTTCAGTTGTACACAGAATAGTCGTATCATATTAGGCAGAAATATGACCTTATTATTCTCTTTATTAGGAGATTAAGGATGGTTTAAGGAGATCTGTATGGTTGCCAAGTTGATAAAGGGTGGGCTTGTGATGGTTAGTTTTGTGTGTTAACCTGGAGGGTGTTTAAATGTTAATGAGGTTAACATTTAAATTGGTGAACTGCTGGTAAAGCAAATTGCCCTGCATAAAGTGGGTAGGCCTCATCCAATCAGCTGAAGCTCTGAATGGAACAAAAAGAGGCCTCTCTGAGCAGGAGGAAATTCTCCAGCAGAGTGCTTTCAAACTTCATCTGCACCATTGGGAGGTGAATGGGTTACTTTACATGGCAAAAGAGACTTTTCATACGTGATTAAGGTAAGGAACTTGAAATGGGAAGACTATCCTGAATTGTTTAGCGAGTCTAATGTAATCACAAAGGTCCTAATAAGGAGGCAAGAGGGTCAGAGTTTCCTGGCTGTTGGCCTCTTTACACTGGATCTGCACCATCAGCTTTCCTGGGTCTCTAGACTGCCAGCCTGCACAGCAGATTTTGGACTTGTCAGCCTCCATCATCACATGAATCAATTCCTTATAATTTCTTTCTATATATGTACACATCTTAATGGTTTTGTTTCTCTGGTGAACCCTGAGTAATACATATTCCAAATATCTTACTTCATTTTTGGTTTGGGTACTTAGAATCAAAATAATTGTCTTCTGACACAATGGCTTCATTTTGTGCTTGCTATTTTTAAAAAATGAGATGAAAATGCTTAAAGAATTCCTATGGTTTTATGAACCAGGAGAATACTCACTTACCTTTTCAGGGTGAGTATTCTATAGTTCCTTGTATTTGGTACCATGTTAGTCATATTTCACAAAAGCACAGGAGCCTAACTTTATTCCTTAACTCAATTGCTTCATATATGAGTTTATCAGTTCTTCTAAGACTGTAAGCTTTGGAGAAGTAGAGAATTTGACATATTTTTTTCTCCCTTGATAGCACCTATCAGGAATAATATAATGAATACAGTATAGCATAGCAATGACTATGTAGTATAATACATAAATATAGCAAATGCTCAATAAATACTCTACTTGCAGTTTGGCTGTTGACCACTACATCTTGCCTTCCCAGATCAATTGGTCATCTGGATGAAATGAATCACCTGAAGTAACGTTAAGAATAAAATGCACAGTAAAGAAAATAAACTGAGGAGACCTTTAAGATGACGGAGGAGTAAGACGTGGAGATCACCTTCCTCCCCACAAATACATCAGAAATACATCTACATGTGGAATAACTCCTACAGAACACCTACTGAACGCCGGCAGAAGACCTCAGACCTCCCAAAAGGCAAGAAACTCCCCAGGTACCTGGGTAGGGCAAAAGAAAAAAGAAAAAACAGAGACAAAAGAATAGGGACGGGACTTGCACCAGTGGGAGGGAGCTGTGAAGGAGGAAAGCTTCCCACACACTAGGAAGGCCCTTCGCGGGCAGAGACCGCGGGTGGCAGAGGCGGGGAGCTTCGGAGCCACAGAGGAGAGCGCAGCAACAGGGGTGCGGAGGGCAAAGTGGAGAGATTCCCGCACAGAGGATCGGAGCCGACCAGCACTCACCAGCCCGAGGGGCTTGTCTGCTCAACCACCGGGGCAGGCGGGGGCTGGGAGCTGAGGCACTGGCTTGGGTTGGATCCCAGGGAGAGGACCGGGGTGGGCTGTATGAACACAGCCTGAAGGGGGCTAGTGAGCCACAGCTAGCCGGGAGGGAGTCCGGGAAAAGGTCTGGAGCTGCCGAAGAGGCAAGAGACCATTGTTTCGGGGTGCATGAGGAGAGGGGATTCAGAGCACCACCTAAACGGGCTCCAGAGATGGGCGTGAGCTGCGGCTATCAGCGTGGACACCAGAGACGGGCATGAAATGCTAAGGCTGCTGCTGCAGCCACCAAGAAGCCTGTGTGCAAGCACAAGTCACTACCCACACCTCCCCTCCTGGGAGCCTGTGCAGCCCGCCACTGCCAGGGTCCCGTGATCCAGGGACAACTTCCCCAGGAGAACACACAGTGCGCCTCACATTCTGTACCCTTCCCTGACCCCACCTGAGTGAGCCAGAGCCCCCTAATCAGCTGCTACTTTAACCCTGTCCTGTCTGGGCAGGGAACAGATGCCCTCAGGCGACCTACTCGCAGAGGCGGGGCCAAATCCAAAGCTGAACCCCAGGAGCTATGCGAACAAAGAAGAGAAGGGAAATCTCTGTGCAGCCTCAGGAGCAGCGGAGTAAGTCTTCACAATCAACTTGATGTACCTGTATCTGTGGAATATCTGAATAGACAACGCATCATCCCAAACTGAGGAGGGGGACTTTAGGAGCAACTGTAGACTTGGTGTTTGCTTTTGGCATCTAATTTGTTTCTGGTTTTATGTTTATCTTAGTTTAGTATTTAGAGTTTATTATCATTGGTAGATTTGTTTATTGATTTGGTTGCTCTCTTCCTTTTTTTAAAAAAATATAGATATATATTATTTTCCTTTTTTACTGTTTGTGAGTGTGTATGTGTATGTTTCTTTGTGTGATTTTGTCTGTACAGCTTTGCTTTTACCATTTGTCCTAGGGTTCTGTCTGTCCATTTTTCTGTATTTTTTTTTAGTATAGTTTTTGGCACTTGTTATCATTGGTGGATTTGTTTTTGGGTTTGGTTGCTCTCTTCTTTCTTTTGTTTTCTTATTACTTTTTATTTTTTAAATTTTTAATATTTAAAAAGTTTTTACTCTAATAACTTTCTGGTAGATTTGTTTATTGATTTGGTTGCTCTCTTCCTTTTTTTAAAAAAATATAGATATATATTATTTTCCTTTTTTACTGTTTCCTCTCTCCCTCTCTCTCTCTCCTCTCTCTCTCTCTCTTTTTTCTTTCTCCTTTTCTACGTTTTCTTCTGAGCTGTGTGGCTGACAGAGTCTTCGTGCTCCTGCTGGGTGTCAGGCCTGTGCCTCTGAGGTGGGAGAGCTGAGTTCAGGACATTGGTCCACCAGAGACTTCCCATCTCACATAATATTAGATGGTGAAAGCTCTCCCAGAGATCTCCATCTCAATGCTAAGACCTAGCTCCACTCAATGACCAGCAAACTACAGTGCTGGACACCCTATGCCAAACAACTAGCAAGACAGGAACACAACACCACCCATTAGCAGAGATGCTGCCTAAAATAATAATAAGGTCACAGACACCCCAAAACACACCACCAGATGCAGTTCTGCCCACCAGAAAGACAAGGCACCTCATCTACCAGAACATAGGCACCAGTCCCCTCCACTAGGAAACCTACATAACCCACTGAACCAACATTAGCCACTGGGGGCAGACACCAAAAACAACAGGAACTATGAACCTGTGGCCTGCGAAAAGGAGACCCCAAACACAGTAAGCTAAGCAAAATGGGAAGACAGAGAAATATGCAGCAGATGAAGGAGCAAGGTTAAAACCCACCAGACCAAACATATGAAGAAGAAATAGGCAGTTTACCTGAAAAATAATTCAGACTAATGATAGTAGAGATGATCCAAAATCTCAGAAATAGAATGGAGAAAATACAAGAAACATTTAACAAACACCAAGGAGAATTAAAGAGCAAACAAACAATGATGAACAACACAATAAATGAAATTAAAAGTTCTCTAGAAAGAATCAATAGCAGAATAACTGAGGCAGAAGAACAGATAAGTGACCTGGAAGATAAAATAGTGGAAATAACTACTGCAGAGCAGAATAAAGAAAAAAGAATGATAAGAATCGAGGACAGTCTCACAGACCTCTGGGACAACATTAAATGCACCAACATTCGAATTATAGGGGTCCCAGAAGAAGAGGAGAAAAAGAAAGGGACTGAGAAAATATTCGAAGAGGTTACGGTTGAAAACTTCCCTAATATGGGAAAGGAAATAGTCAGTCATGTCCAGGAAGTGCAGAGAGTCCCATACAGGAAAAATCCAAGGAGAAACATGCCAAGACACATATTAATCAAATATTCAAAAATTAAATACAAAAAAAATTATTAAAAGCAGCAAGGGAAAAACAACAAATAACATACAACAGAATCCCCATAAGGTTAACAGATGATCTTTCAGGAGAAACCCTGCAAGCCAGATGGAAGTGGCAGGACATATTTAAAGTGATGAAAGGGAAAAATCTACAACAAAGATTACTCTACCCAGCAAGGATCTCATTCAGTTTCGATGGAGATATTAAAACTTTTACAGACAAGCAAAAGCAAAAGAATTCAGCATCACCAAACCAGCTTTACAACAAATGCTAAAGGAACTTCTCTAG
>NC_041224.1:100880055-100882454 GCF_002837175.3 Physeter macrocephalus | reverse complement strand
AATAAAATGGACAACCTGGAAGAAATGGACAATTTCTTAGAAAAGCACAACCTTCCAAAACTGAACCAGGAAGAAACAGAAAATATAAGCAGACCAATCACAAGCACTGAAATTGAGACTGTGATTAAAAATATTCCAACAAACAAAAGCCCAGGACCAGATGGCTTCACAGGCAAATTCTATCAAACATTTAGAGAAAAGCTAACACCTGTCCTTCTCAAACTCTTCCAAAATATAGCAGAGGGAGAAACACTCCCAAACGCATTCTGAGGCCACCATCACCCTAGACCAAAACCAGACAAAGATGTGACAAAGAAAGAAAACTACAGGCCAATATCACTGATGAACATAGATGCAAAAATCCTCAACAAAATACTAGCAAACAGAATCCAACAGCACATTAAAAGGATCATACACCATGATCAAGTGGGGTTTATCCCAGGAATGCAAGGATTCGTCAATATACGCAAATCAATCAACGTGATACACCATATCAACAAACTGAAGGAGAAAAACCATATGATCATCTCAATAGATGCAGAGAAAGCTTTTGACAAAATTCAACACCCATTTATGATAAAAACCCTGCAGAAAGTAGGCATAGAGGGAACTTTCCTCAACATAATAAAGGCCATATATGACAAACCCACAGCCAGCATTGTTCCCAATGGTGAAAAACTGAAACCATTTCCACTAAGATCAGGAACAAGACAAGGTTGCCCACTCTCACCACTCTTATTCAACATAGTTTTGGAAGTTCTAGCCACAGCAATCAGAGAAAAAAAAACAAATAAAAGGAATCCAAATAGGAAAAGAAGAAGTAAAGCTGTCACTATTTGCAGATGACATGATATTATACATAGAGAATCCTAAGGATGCTACCAGAAAACTACTAGAGCTAATCAATGAATTTGGCAAAGTAGCAGGATACAAAATTAATGCACAGAAATCTCTGGCATTCTTATACACTAATGATGAAAAATCTGAGAGTGAAATTAAGAAAACACTCCCATTTACCATTGCAACAAAAAGAATAAAATATCTAGGAATAAACCTACCTAAGGAGACAAAAAACTTGTATGCAGAAAACTATAAGACACTGATGAAAGAAATTAAAGATGATACAAATAGGTGGAGAAATATACCATGTTCTTGGATTGGAAGAAGCCTGCCGATGCAGGGGAACCGGGTTCGCGCCCCGGTATGGGAGGATCCCACATGCCGCGGAGCGGCTGGGCCCGTGAGCCATGGCCGCTGAGCCTCTGCGTCCGGAGCCTGTGCTCCGCAACGGGAGAGGCCACAGCAAAGGAAGGCCCGCATACCACACACACACAAAAAAATAATAAAGGCCATATATGACAAACCCACAGCCAACATCGTTCTCAATGGTGAAAAACTGAAGCCATTTCCTCAAATCAGGAACAAGACAAGGTTGACCACTCTCAACACTATTATTTAACATAGTTTTGGACGTTTTAGCCACAGCAATCAGAGAAGAAAAAGAAATAAAAGGAATCCAAATCAGAAAAGAAGAAGTAAAGCTGTCACTGTTTGCAGATGACATGATACTATACATAGAGAATCCTAAAGATGCTACCAGAAAACTACTAGAGCCAATCAATGAATTTGGTAAAGTAGCAGGATACAAAATCAATGCAGAGAAATCTCTTGCATTCCTATACATTAATGGTGAAAAATCTGAAAGAGAAATTCAGTAAACACTCCCATTTACCGTTTTACCAAAAGAATAAAATACATAGGAATAAACCTACCGAAGGAGACAAAAGACCTGTATGCAGAAAACTATAAGACACTGATGAAAGAAATTAAACATGAAACAAACAGATGGAGACATATACCATGTTCTTGGACTGGAAGAATCAATATTGTGAAAATGACTATACTACCCAAGCAATCTAATTAATCAGATTAAGTGCAATCCCTATCAAACTACCAATGGCATTTTTCAAAGAACTAGAACAAAAAATTTCACAATTTGTATGGAAACACAAAAGACCCCGAATAGCCAAAGCAATCTTGAGAAAGAAAAACGGAGCTGGAGGAATCAGGCTCCCTGACTTCAGACTATACTACAAAGCTACAGTAATCAAGACAGTATGGTATTGGCACAAAAACAGAAATATAGATCAATGGAACAGGATAGAAAGCCCAGAGATAAACCCACGCACATATGGTCACCTTATCTTTGATAAAGGAGGTAAGAACATACAATGGAGAAAAGAGAGCTTTTTAAATAAGTGGTGCTGAGAAAACTGGATAGCTACATGTAAAAGAATGAAATTAGAACATTCCCTAACACCAAACACAAAAATAAACTCAAAATGTATTAAAGACCTAAATGTAAGGCCAGACACTATCAAACTCTTAGAGGAAAACAT
>NC_041224.1:100874065-100879821 GCF_002837175.3 Physeter macrocephalus | reverse complement strand
ACATTTCTCCAAAGAAGATATACAGATTGTCAACAAACACATGAAAGGATGCTCAACATCACTAATCATCAGAGAAATGCAAATCAAAACTACAATGAGGTATCACCTCACACCAGTCACAATGGCCATCATCAAAAAATCTACAAACAGTAAATGCTGGAGAGGGTGTGGAGAAAAGGGAACACTCTTGCACTGTTGGTGGGAAAGTAAATTGATACAGCCACTATGGAGAACAGTATGGAGGTTCCTTAAAAAACTACAAATAGAACTACCATACGACCCAGGAATCCCACTACTAGGCATATACCGAGAAAACCGTAATTCAAAAAGAGTCACGTATATATACACTACCAAACGTAAAATAGATAGCTAGTGGGAAGCAGCCGCATAGCACAGGTAGATCAGCTCAGTGGTTTGTGACCACCTAGAGGGGTGGGATAGGGAGGGTGGGAGGGAGGGAGATGCAAGAGGGAAGAGATATGGGAACATATGTATAACTGATTCACTTTGTTATAAAGCAGAAACTAACACACATTGTAAAGCAATTATACTCCAATAAAGATGTTAAAAAAAAAGAAGTCACGTATCACAACATTCATTGCAGCTCTATTTACAATAGCCAGGACATGGAAGCAACCAAGTGTCCATCTGAAGATGAATGGATAAAGATGTGGCACATATATACAATGGAATATTACTCAGCCATAAAAAGAAACGAAATTGAGTTATTTGTAGTGAGGTAGATGGACTTAGAGTCTGTCATACAGAGTGAAGTAAGACAGAAACAGAAAAACAAATACCGTATGCTAATACATATATATGGAATCTAAAAGAAAAAAAAATGGTTCTGAAAAACCTAGGGGCAAGAGAGAAATAAGGATGCAGATGTAGAATATGGACTTGAGGACACGGGGAGAGGGAAGGATAAGGCGGGACAAAGTGAGAGACTGGCATGGACAGATATACACTACCAAATGTAAAATAGATGGCTAGTGGGAAGCAGCCGCATAGTACAGGGAGATCAGCCTGGTGCTTTGTGACCACCTGGAGGGGTGGGATAGGGAGGGTGGGAGGGAGACGCAAGAGGGAGGAAATATGGGGATATATGTATATGTATAGCTGATTCTCTTTGTTATAAAGCAGAAACTTAACACACCATTGTAAAGCAATTATACTCCAATAAAGATGTTGAACAGAAAAAAGAAAAGAAAACCACAGAAAGGAATTATTGCTAGAGATAATAGAGGTCAATAGCATAAATGTAGATCCTACGAGTTTCCTATAGTTGCTGAAACAAATTATTACATACTCAGTGGTTTAAAACAAGACAAATTATCTTACAGAATAGTAGGTCAGAAGTCTGAAAATGCGTCTTATAGGTCTAAAATCAAGGTGTTAGCAGGACTGTTTTTCCTTCTGGAGTCTCTACGGGAAAATCCTTTCTTTGCCTTTGCCAGCTTCTAGAGGCTGCCTGAATTCCCTGGCCGGTGGGTCCTTTCCAGCAATGGCAATTCCCTGACCTCTGCTTCCACTGTCACATGGACTTCTCTGACTTTGACCATCCTGTCTCCCTCTTATCAGGATCCTTTTGATTACATTAGATTCGCTTAGATAATTCAGGATAATTGTCGCATTTCAAGATCCTTAACTCATTCACATATGAAAAGTCCCTTTGGCTATGTAAGGTAACATATTCACATGTTTTAGGAATTAGAAAGTGCATAGTCTGCCTATCACTAAAGTCAATATTTATTAAAAGAGTTTGGCAGTTTTTTCTTAAAAATAAGAATGTGTATATCTTTTCATTTTCCAAATAAAGTTAAATATTTTCTGGATTAAGTATGTGTGGAGGATTCCACAATGAAATGTGTTTTGATGTTTCAATAGCAGATGTATCACCCAGGGACATTCTGCTTAGGAAACAGCAGGAACCTTCTGCCTACTCCCTCTTCTGACTTGGAATTCATCTCCTCACCAGCTGCCAACTTTAAACTGTAGTGGCTTTCTCCATTTATGGTCCTTTCAAGCTAAAATCTGTTGCACTGGTAGAGAAATTACAATACTTATGTAAATCAATAATTGCAATGTATATGACACCATAAATTCATAGCATGCCCAGAGTGTTATTAGCTGCAACATTCATGTTTAACATGTTTAGCCTATAAAACAACATATACGTGTAACTCATTTTGCATACCTACCTAGGTATATCTTTAGTTTTCTAATTCATTTTTTATAAAAATACAACAATTCTGGATTCAGGAATTTTTTTAAAAATTGAGAGAACTCTGAGTTTAAATAATTCAAATTATATTGTAAATATTCTGAGGGGGTTTTTTTTTGTAGGGCTTCAACGTGGTAACATTTCTGAGCAAGATTGGAAGGCTCTTACTAGAGCTTTTTCTCCCCCGTTGCTGTCACAGATTCAAATCAAAAGTCTGTTAGAAACTGGAAGTAGACTCAGTGTTGATAGTTCTAGGTGAACCCAGGTTCTAGATTTAGAAATTTTAATTTCCTTCTTAATTTTAGTGCCTGTTTCTGTGTTAGTGTTAAAAGTTAATCATACTATTTTTTTTTCTCTGCACCATCTAGAGTTTGCATGGGAATAGTCATTCATTCATTCATCAAGTAATTTTAAAACACCTGTCACCTCATGCATGTGTGAAAAAGGAGATACAATGGTAAGAGAGACACGATGTCTGCTCCTAAGAAATCTACAGTCTAGTGGGGGAGCAGTAATTAACAATCATACAATAACATATCAATATAAATAAAATTATGATAAGTGCTGCCCAGGGAAAGTACAAATAGAATGTACAGCAATAGATTTAATGTAGTGAGGAGATGAGAGAAGACTGCCCTAAGGGAGTGCTTTTAGGTTGAAGTGGAACAAACAAATTCTATTTGAGGATATTTTCTTCAACTAGTCATTTTTTCTTCTACTACTGCTATATGACAAAGCTTTTGACTCGGCTCTTTCTTCCATTTTATTTTTTTTTGGCAAATATTTTCTATGGCTTCAATGAAACAAAGACCTGCTGCCACCCACCGACTCCAAGATGTTTCTGTAGAGTCCATTGTTCCTCCAGGTTCTTTATTCATCTTGAGCTTGGAAGTACAGTTCAAGCTTGATCACACATTTGTATTTTGACAATTTACAGACATTCCTTATTTACTGAATTTATTCTTCTTGAAAATATTCAGGCTCAGTTTAGGACACAAACTCAAACCTCATTTGAGTTTCAAGTTGGGTTTGACTGCAGCTCTCTGTCAATAACAGACACCATGGCAGTGCATCCTGACATGGGTGCCACCTGTGCTCTTCCACTGGAAGACCCATTTTCCAGGGGCAGGGAGAAGGACCAACCCAACCTATTTTTATGCCTAAATGTACCTTTATCTCTGCTGGGATTATCTCACTCAAATTACTAACCAGAAAAACTTTGTAACCTTACTCATGGTGTTAAGTACACATTTTTCAAGACATTTCAAGTATTTATATGCATCTCCTCATAGTCTAAATTGGTGAGAATTCCTCTAGAAAGAACTGTGCTATATGCTGCCATTGCATAAAAATTTAAATGCACAGACCCATAGTCAATTTTGACATGTTTCATGTAAATCTCTAGAAAAAAATAATTGTTATATACTTGGGTATTTTTGTGAGGTTATGAAGCAGAAAGCTTCAACTCTTATTGTGAAAGGGTTTTCCATTTTTCTTAATATCAGAAGACACTGGGAGACACTGTTAGTATTGCCTTGACACACTCTAGAGCATTAGCCAGTCCAATCTGGCGACCATTGGGAGAGGCACTGTGCTTACTGATTCAGAGAGCTGGTTGGAAAGTCAGGTAGCCTGGATCTGAATCTCAGCCTTGCCTATACCAGCTGTAACTGGCAAAATTGCTCAATCTCTCTAAGGCTCTCTCATGTAAGAAAAATCATGATCTACCTATGGGCTTGTTGTGGGGATTGATTAAGTAATGAATTGCATAGTGCCTGAAACACTGTAAAGACTCGATGCTGACTATTATTAGTACTGAATTTTATACCATATGCTAAGTAGTGATATGGATACTAGGCCTCACACTTAGGGAGACAGTGGTGCTGGAGAAGTGATCTGTAGTACCAAGTAAATGCCCCTCCCTGTGTGGAGAGGTGGGGGTTGGAGTGAGAAAATCTTCCTGGGATGAGAAGGTGAGCATAAGGACGTGGATTTAGAAATGCTTCTCAGATCAAGTGACTTGTAAGCAAATTCTTAAAGAATAAAAAGTATTTTCTCTGTGGAATAAAAGGGAAAGAGTTTTGGAGGCAGGGGAGGTATTGAAAAAATGTGGAAAGTACCCAGGTAACCAGGGAATGGTAAGGAACACAGTGGGACTTCTGGACTGAGGATATGATGGGGAAGATGTTGCAAAGGTAAGCTGGGGACAAGTTATATATACAGTGAAACCCTTGTTCACCACTCAGATCTGACCAGATGAAATATTGCTGAGAAGGAATTTAAGCTAGTTCACAAGGAGTGAGTCTATATATTACTATTTGTCAGAGCCATCAAGCTATCAAAATATTCTCATTCTTGGCAACGGTAGTTTACATACATTATTCAGTATATCAAGGTGAAATTTTTACACGTTTTCTGAGGGTCTTAGATGATGCATATTCTCTAAAATGTGCAACTTCAAACTGAAAGTAATCTCAATATATGCTGCCAAGATCATGTGAAATACAATCCCATCCTGCCAGTCCTCTAACAAATTGTGAAGAAGGTCAAGCTTGACTTTCATTTTCTTATTCCTCATCAATTCATCTCAATTTATAATATATATGTACATATATATACTCAAATCTTATAATTTCTCACCACTTCCACTTAAAATCATAGGAAAATTAGAATATATTTTGAACTTAATGAAAATAAATCACAGCATATCAAAATTTGTGGTATGGAGCTAAGTAAATGTTTACGGAATAGATGCAGAGAAAGCTTTCGACAAAATTCAACACCCATTTATGATAAAAACACTGCAGAAAGTAGGCATAGAGGGAACTTTCCTGAACATAATAAAGGTCATATATGACAAACCCACAGCCAACATCGTCCTCAATGGTGAAAAACAAACCATTTCCACTAAGATCAGGAACAAGACAAGGTTTCCCATTCTCACCAATCTTATTCAACATAGTTTTGGAAGTTTTAGCCACAGCAACCAGAGAAGAAAAAGAAATAAAAGGAATCCAAATCGGAAAAGAAGAAGTAAAGCTGGCACTGTTTGCAGATGACATGATACTATACATAGAGAATCCTAAAGATGCTACCAGAAAACTACTAGAACTAATCAATGAATTTGGTAAAGTAGCAGGATACAAAATTAATGCACAGAAATCTCTGGCATTCTTATACACTAATGATGAAAAATCTGAGAGTGAAATTAAGAAAACACTCCCATTTACCATTGCAACAAAAAGAATAAAATATCTAGGAATAAACCTACCTAAGGAGACAAAAGACTTGTATGCAGAAAACTATAAGACACTGATGAAAGAAATTAAAGATGATACAAATAGGTGGAGAAATATACCATGTTCTTGGATTGGAAGAATCAACATTGTGAAAATGACTCTACTACCCAAAGCAATCTACAGATTCAATGCAATCCCTATCAAACTACCACTAGCATTTTTTACAGAACTAGAAAAAAAAATTTCACAATTTGTATGGAAACACAAAAGACCCCAAATAGCAAAAGCAATCT
>NC_041224.1:100853834-100873134 GCF_002837175.3 Physeter macrocephalus | reverse complement strand
GGGAATGGAGACGCAGACCTACTAGAGAATGGAGTTGAGGATGTGGGGAGGGGGAAGGGTAGGCTGTGACAAAGTGAGAGAGTGGCATGGACATATATACACTACCAAACGTAGAACAGATAGCTAGTGGGAAGCAGCCGCATAGCACAGGGAGATCAGCTCGGTGCTTTGTGACCACCTAGAGGGGTGGGATAGGAAGGGTTGGAGGGAGCGAGACACAAGAGGGAAGAGATATGGGAACATATGTATATGTATAACTGATTCACTTTGTTATAAAGCAGAAACTAACACACCATTGTAAAGCAATTATACTCCAATAAAGATGTTAAAAAAATGTTTATGGAAATTTACAGCATTAAATGCTCATATTAAGAAAGAAGGAAGGTCTTAAATTAATGACCTAAACATTCACTTTAAGAAACTAAAAAAAGAAAAACATAAATAAATATGGACGCTAAAATCAATGAAATAGAAAACAGAAAAATAATACAGAATTTAAAAAAACAATGAAAACAAAACCTGTTTCTTTGAAAATGTTAATAAAATTGATAAACCTCTAGTCGATTGATCAGAAAAAAAGAGAAAAGACACAAATTGCCAATGTGAGGAATGAGAACAGGGACATCATTATGGATCCTTCAAGCCTAAGCATAATACGAGTATATCATGAACAACTTCATGTCAATAAACTGAACAACTTATGTAAAATGGGCAAATTCTTAAAAGATAAGAGGTTTCAAAGCTCACTCAAGGGACTTCCCTGGTGGTGCAGTGGTTAAGAATCCACCTGCCAGTGCAGGGGACACGGGTTTGAGCCCTGGTCCAGGAAGATCCCACAGGCTGTGAAGCAGCTAAGCCCGTGTGCCACAACTACTGAACTACTGAGTCTGTGCTCTAGAGCCCACGAGCCACAACCACTGAGCCCGTGTGCCACAACTACTGAAGCCTGTGCGCCTAGAGCCTGTGCTCCACAACAAAGAGAAGCCTCTGAAATGAGAAGCCCACACACCACAACAAAGAGTAGCCCCCGCTCGCTGCAACTAGAGAAAGCCCGCGCACAGCAACGAAGACCCAACGCAGCCAAAAAATAAATAAATAAATTTTTTTTAAAAAAGCTCACTCAAGAAACTAATTACCTGAAGAATCCTAGATCTCTTAAAGAAATTGGACTTGAAGTTAAAATCTTCCCCCAAAGAAAACTCTAGGCCCAAATGGCTTTACTGACAGATTCTAACTAGCACTTTTAAAAGAAATTGTACAAAAATTCCTCCAAAAAACAAAAGAAAAAAAAACTTTTCAGTTCATTTTATGAGGCTAGCATTACCATGTTAGTAAACAAAGACATTATAAGAAAAGAAAACCAGAGATCAGAATTCTGCATAAACAGAGATGAAAGAAGCTTTAATAAAATGTTAGCAAATCAAGCCCAGAAATATATTAAAAATGGTGATTAATAATGGCTTAAGTGGGGTTTATACCAGGAATGCAAAGTTGGCTTAATGTCTAAAAATGAATCAATGTAATTCTCCATATTAATAGATGAAAAAGGAATCCATATGTGCATCTCCATAGATGCAGAAGAAGCATTTAACAAGATTCAAAATACATTTATAATAAAGAGTCTCAAGCCTATTTAGAAGAGGAGGGAACATTCTCAATCTAGATAAAGGTAACTGTGGAAAAATATATAGCTATCTTTATACTTAATGGTGAAGTACTAAATTCTTTTCCACTAATAGGGAACAAAGCAAGGATGTCTACTCTTGACACTTTATTCAATTTACTGAAATTCCTAGCCAGTGCTATAAGGAAATGAAAATAAATGCTTACAGACTGGAAAGGAAAAAATAAAATAAAAGTCTTTATTTACAGTTGGTATGATCATCTTTATAGAAATTCCAAAGTATCTATGAAAGCCCAAATTTGACAAGGTAGCATGATACAAGGTTAATGCACAAAAATCAATTTTATGTCTATATGTTAGCAACAAACAATTGAAAATCAAAAGTAAAGCAACAATGCCATTCAAAAATATGAAATACTTAGGGATAAATTTAACAAAATATATGCAAGGCATGTACACTGAAAATTACAAAACATATTAAAGAAGACCCAAACAAATGAAGAGGCACTATGATTATGGATTATTAGAAAGTGTAATATTATTTATTTATTTATTTTTAACTAAAGTGTAATGTTATTAAAATGTCAGTTCTTCCTAACTTGATCGACAAATTTGGCTTGATTCCAATCAAATCCCAGCAGACTTTCTGTAGCTGCTAAAAGCTTTTTCTAAAATTTTCATGTATATGAAAAGGACCTAGATTGGCCAAAATAATTTTGAAATAGTAGAACAAAGCACAAGACCTACACTACCTATAGATTTCAAGATCTAATATCAAGACACAGTAAAGATAGAAATATTGATCAGTGGAACAGAAGTCCATAAATGGATTTTTCAGGGTGGGTACCAAGACAATTTCATTGAGAAATTATGATCTAATTAACAAGTGGTATTGGAACAACTGGATATCCATGTACAAAAGAAAAAGAAGAAGACAACCTCAACCATTACCTCAAGCTATATTTAAATTTAACCTGAAGTAAATCATAGTTTTAACTGGAAGAGTTAAAACTGTAAAACTGTAAGTGTAAAAATGTGGAACAATTGGAATTCTCATTGCTAGTGGGAATGCAAAATGGCACAGACACTTTGAAAAACAGTTTTGCAGTTCCTCATAAAGTTAAATATATACTCACCATGTGAACCAGCAATTCCATTCCTAGGTGTTACTCTTAGAGAAATAACATTTAGATGTACATAAATACCTGTAGTTTAATGTTCATGGCAACTTTATTTATAATAGTCTCAAACTGGAAACAACCCAAATGTCCATCACATGGTGCATGCACAATTTGTGGTACGTTCATAAAGTGGAATGCCATCCACCATAAAAAGGTATAAACTACTGATATACATAATAACACAGACAACTCTCAAAAGTATTATGTTAAATTAAAATCTAAAAAACAGAACTGTAGGCCACAAAAAGCAGATCAGTGTTTTCCAGGGGCTTGGGGGAGAGTTTGCCAATGAATACAGGAAAACCTTTCGGAGTGATGGTAATGTTCAGATCATGACTGGTAGTGGCCATATGAATATTTACATTCATCAAAACTCATTGAATTAAAACTGATCACTTAAAATTGATATATTTTATTGCTTATAAATTATATATCGATAAAGCTGACAAATATACTAAGAAAGAAAAAAATGACAAAAAAAGTTAAGACAAGGACATATTCAAGAGACTGACTCAGATTTGAATAAAGAAACTAAATTAGCTTAGAGAGAGTAGACTGGGAATAAAAGGTTGGATCCCTGTTATCATAAGCATGTTTGAAAATACCCATTATTGCTTTTCTTTCTTTGTTATCTAAGTACTTATTAAACTAGCACCTAGAATATTATAATGCTTCAAGGACATTTATTCAGTAAATGTTAGGTGATATAGGTAGGAAAGTAAGGAACCACAGATCTATTCAAGAAATTACCTCACTCTTGAGTGAAAATTCAAAAATGGAAGAGAGATTGCTGACATTTCGATCTGTTCACTCTTAGCTGTTTCATCCTCCTGGTGGTTTAGTTTTTTTGTGTAAGCAAATAAACCAATCAGAATGATTCATTCCTGCTACCAGTTTAGTTTATATGAACAAACATTTAAATTAGTCACTGTGGGCCAGCGAGACAAATGGGTGGGCTTAATGTCTAAAAATGAATCAATCCTGATTCTGTCACAAGTTTTGGTACATGTTCAATCTTATCAGGCTTCCCCAGAGCCATAAACTTAAGCATAGCTGAGTCTATTGTTTTTGACAGCATAAAATGCGTATAAATTGAAAGTTCATGAAGGAATATGGGCTCTGAAACATGTTTTGTTATTGAGGTTTTTTTTTTTTTTTTTTTTTTACTATTAACTTTTGGTAAATATATATATCTCCTTTTCTTATGTAGTACAAATCAAGTGAAGTATCAGAAAGGGTGTCTTAAGAAAACCTTTAAACTTTTTAATCTATTCAATTCATAAAATATGAATTCTTATTTTTATATTCAAGTTTCTTTTTTAGAATAGGCTTGCACTTTCATACTGTCATATGATAATTCTGGGTTTAAGATTATTTTCATCAACTGAAATTAAAGACTAAAAGAAAGTTAAGGTGTTTATTCATTATTACATGGTAACTATGTACAAAGTTAAGTATTTACTGTATAAAGTTAGAGTAAAAATCATACACTCTACCAATAGGATTCTGTAGTGGACATATGTTACTTCTATCTGTCCAGCAATGATTCCATCTTTTCTGGTAGTTGCATCCTCATTTACTTTGGGCAACTACTTCTTAATGTCACTCTTTTTTTTTTTTTTTTGGTTGCTTTGGGTCTTTGTAGCTGCACGTGGGCTTTCTCTAGTTGCACCGAGCACGTGCTACTCTTCTTTGTAGCCCGTGGTGCACGGGCTTCTTATTGCGGTGGCTTCTCTTGTTGCAGAGCACAGGCTCTAGGTACGCGGGTTTCAGTAGTTGTGGCACGTGGGCTCAGTAGTTGCAGCACGCGGGCCCCTAGAGCGCAAGGGCTTCAGCAGTTGCGGCATGCGGGCTCTAGGGCACCCGGGCTTCAGTAGTTGTGCTGCTTGGGCTCAGTATTTGTGGCTCACGGGCTCTAGAATGCAGGCTCAGTAGTTGTGGCGCATGGGCTTAGTTGCTCCACAGCATGTGGAATCTTCCTGGATCAGGGATCAAACCCATGTCCTCTGCATTGGCAGGTGAATTCTTAACCACTGCGCCACCAGGGAAGTCCCTTAATGTCACTCTTAATGTCAATCAAGGCTCTCTGCCCTTTACTAGCCAAGAGGTTGGTCATTGAAACTAGGCTAATCTGATTCTTCTCTTTTCTGGGAATTTTGAGTTTTGAGAAAGGATGAAAAGTGGGGCTGAGTTCCTTCCAAAATGGTGTCCAGAAAAGATGATCAATTCCAGCTACCTAGAACTCTGGAGGCATTCTGGTTTCTATTCTTTCAGAAGAAAGTATCTTCAGTTTTTTTAATCTTTCAGTTTTTTATAGAATACTATAAGCTATTCTACATATCCTTATATTAAATTCCTCCTTTCTACTTAAGTTACCAGTGTCAATTGAGTCAGTTTACCAGCTTGTTGTTTGCAACTGAAGAGCCCTAAGTGTTAAAATCCCATGACTATCCTGAGTGACTTCCTGTCCAAATGGAAGGTTCAACTAATATGCTATCTGTCAGACCGACGATCTCTACATCTCTAAGGACCTTCATCTCTACTCTACTTCAGCAATGTACTTCCATTGGCACACCTGAATCTTAGCATTACCATATCTCCTTTTACTCTAAAATTATTAGTTTAAGTATTCTGTTTCCTCTGATCACATTTTCTCCCCTTCCAGTTTACTTGTTCAATTACTTCCAGAGTCTCCCCTTTCAGGGGATGAATTTCAGGATGTGGAGTTTCCCATAATTTCCTGTTTTAAGAATAGTACCCCACTCAATCCTTGGACAAGCCTGCCTATCACCAAGTCCAGTTCAATTCTCATTCTAGAATCTCCAGGCTTCTGCTGGAGTCCATAGAGGATCAGGAAGGGAACCTGGAGGACCCTGATATTCTCTATACAATCTTCCGTTCAGATTTTCATGTTTTCAGCCTCACCATGCATCACTTTCTGAGGTACTTGGAACCTCAAATTCCCCAGCATTTCCAAAGGTTTAGTGTAGGAAGTGACTTTTTTTAAGTTCCCTTCCCTAAATGTAGAGTTAGGTTTCCAAGCCAGCAAGACTACTATCTAGTCTTCAGTATTTTACACTCTCCACTGTCATAATTTCTCTTTTTCTTAATTTTAAACTCACTTTAATAAACATTTTATAGCAATTTTAATGAGATTTCAAGAGAGAGAAGAGATAAATAAGTATATAAGTTGCCATATTTACCAACACTGCTATTGCTTTATAGATTTTCCAAGCTAGAAACATCTTAGTGTTATCTAGTTAACACCTACATTTCCCTCTCTTAAGCTTCCATCTATAAAATGAACGTACTTTTTGCCTTGTGGTAACACAGTGTTGTTATTTGAATATCAAGAAAGGTGAAGTATTTGAAATATTGTACAAAATAAAATATTTTACTATTAACTTTATGTAAAGTTTTATGCAAATATGAAATATTATTTTTAGCAATCATTTATTATTCCATTACCAAATTGTTATTGAGCATTGAATAATAATAACATATGCAACAGTTTATAGTTATTCAGCACCTACCATCTGCTAAATACTCTGCTAAAAGTCAGGATTTTGAAATAAAGAATAAATAATGGCCTTTATTCTCAAATATATCACGTTAAGGTAAAGAAGTAAGCACATAACAAAGATATGCTTTATGTTTATCATAATAGTTATTATATTTTTAACAGTTTTAATGTATTATATAATAATGTCATAATATATGTTCCATCATTCTAATAGAGTTATAATTTAGGTAAGGAAAGAAAAAGAAGGCATCTGGAATTAGAGAGGGTCTCAGAAAGCTGGTCATATCTGATCTGTATCTTAAAAGATTAGCAGAAGTTTTCATGGGAAAAATGAGCAAGTAGGCAAAAGTTTGTGCAAACACTCAAGAGGCACAAAAAATTATGCATGGCTGGGAAATTTACATAGCTACTGTATTACTTAGGGTTCTCCACAGAAACAGAACCAATAGGATCTATCTATTGATCTATCATTCTATCGGTCTATCTATCTATAGATTTAGATATACAGAAAGAGATTTATTAGGAAGGACTGGCTTACACAATTATGGAGGCTGAGAAGCCCTACAATCTGCCATCTGCAAGCTGGAGACCCAGGAAACCTGAAGGACTGAAAACCAGGGGAGCCAATAGTGTAAATCTGTGTCCTAAAGCACAAGAACTAGGAATTTGGATGTCTGAAGGTAAGAGAAAAGGTGTCCCAGATTCAAGCAGAGAGACAAGATTTGCACATTCTCCACCTTTTTGTTCTATTCAAGCCTCCAATGGATTGGATGATGCCCACTTGCATTGGTTGGGGCGATCTTCAGTCTACTGATTCAAATGCTAATCTCTTCCAGAAACAACCTCACAGACACACCCAGATATAATATTTTACCGGCTATCTGGACATCCATTACCCCAGTCAATTTGACACATAAAATTAACCATAACAGCTACATTGTAGAATATGCACAGGAAAGTGGTAGGGAGTGAGGATTCAAAAAATGACTGCGGGGCTTCCCTGGTGGCGCAGTGGTTGAGAGTCCGCCTGCCGATGCAGGGGACACGGGTGCGTACCCCGGTCCGGGAGGATCCCACGTGCCGCGGAGCTGCTGGGCCCGTGAGCCATGGCCGCTGAGCCTGCACGTCCGGAGCCTGTGCTCCGCAACGGGAGAGGCCACAACAGTGAGAGGCCCGCGTACCACAAAAAAAAAAAAAAAAAAAAAAAATGACTGCGGTAGCCCACACTGTGAGGGCCTATATGATGTCTGGGACTGTTAAGAAGCAATTTTGTTTTATGAAATCCTCTAAATAAGGATTTCAGATTAGCTTCACAATAATGACTTAGAAATTTGGTTCTTACATGTAACATGAGAATCATCTAAAGTTGTTCTAAGTTCAGCGTTTGTTGCTCTAAGTTCTACACGTGTTTTTCTATCTTTAGTGGATGGTTGGTCCTTGGCTTCCATTTAGCACAATCAAAGAGCAGGAAAGGAAAACTCTGCAATACCAAAATACAGATTATAAATTACTACATAGAAAACAAAGGTCAATGTTCACCTTAGCTTTTCTGCTGAAGGCTTCATAAACCTTTAATACTTTATCTGTTACCCTCAATGTGAATTATGATTGACACTATCCTCTGAAGCTTCCAAATGGTCCACATTCCCTTTGGAGGGAATCTAGAGATTGATACAGGCCCACAGAAGGGTCTGATGGTTAGAACATAGAATGACAAACTTGGAATTAAACAGATACTTCCTGGTCATAATCAAAATAATATGGAGAGTGCTATGAAATGCATTAGTAGGTCTTTGGGCTGTAGTTTCTTCAAGATATACTAAATGAATTCTTAGGTGTTTACCAGCTATAACATGTTGGGATGTAACATATAAGATGCTGTTTAAAACCTGCAGATAACCAACAGGTGAATAATTTCATTCTACCAAAATTTAATTATGGTATCCAGAGACCAGTGTTCGTAACATATTAAAACATTCATATTTTCCTAAAGAGAGATTTGATTAAAGGATAACAGATTTCACTGGAGTATCCTGAGGAGATACAAAACATCAGATGTTAGTAAGGAATGTTTATCTAGCATACTTTAATGGTTTTCCCTGGAGACTATTTTAATTAGCTATAGTAGTTCATAGGTTAGTATGTCATTTTTTCTAAAGTGCATTAGGACCTTGTGATTATAATGACTTCCATCATATCAGGTCACTTCCTCTGAGGCCCTGTAAAGAGCCAGATGTTCTCCTTTTCACCTGTGCTTTTGCAGTTGAATCCTATATGATTGTGTTCTTGAGTATAAATTCTCTGGGATAGATGCAGAGCCATCAATATAAAATGTTATCTGGATTTCCTCACTAGTCTATGACAAATATAAGCCATGTGGAAATGCTGCTGCAGTGTCATGTCTCAGGAGCACGTTACATGCTAAATTAGAAGGAAACCTTTTGTTCCACCATGATGGTAGATCATACTTCATTCCCCTAGAATAATATGGTTATTGTGTATATGGCAATTTATTCTAGCCTATTCATATATGTAAAATAATACTTTTATTATTTATATTAATGTAATATATATTATATATAAATTCTATATATAATTTTATTCCCAAGTGTTTTTCCTACTGATATGGTGATGTTGACAAATACTATATTTGATATTCTATTTTGGTAGGCCAGAAAAGATGCATTTTGGAATATATTGATTATGGTTTAAAGTAAAATCCTGGTAGCCAAATGACAAATGCCATTCTATGTAATTGATATTACATAGGACTGAATCATTTTACGTAAAAACTATATTTTAGTACTATTCTTAAGCAATAAACATTATAGAAATTCTTCCTCACACAGTATCTAAATTTTCATAATAATACTCTGTTCTGGCTATTTCTATTACCAAAAGAATCCAAATGCTGGGGCACAGGTGAATGGCCATCCTTTGCAATGAATGAGGAATGACCTTGTGATATTTTTAATCTAAATATAAACAACTACTTTTTAAAGTGGCTTGAGCTTAATGATATCATAAGTTTATATTCCAGAAGACTGAGAGAAATGAAAGAAAATGGATTACTTGGGTACCTAGAGCCTAGAAGATAACCAACAGTTGTTGAAAAGAAGTATCCTGGCTAATAATCTGAGAGCAGTGAGTTGGATTTGACATTGAAAGTATATAAGACTAAATGTTATTAAGATATAATGTGAAGCACATCTGGTCTAAGAATGGTTTTACAAGAAAATTCTATTTAGTAAATTTATGCCCAGAATGTTCTGAATACCAATAACAACCCCCAAAATTTCTCAGTGCAAAAGAGACACAATCTTGATCAACATACTTTACTAAAAATTCAAATTTAAATTGTAGATCAGAAAGAAAACTTATAAATCATTGAGTCCACTCCTCCCTTCCTCCTCTTGGGTTTCCCACCCATGTATCCAAATACAATTTACACATCAGTAAAGTAGGTGAGGAATTTATAGTTGAGCCTGCAGAGGGACTAAGTGACGTGCCTAACAAAGACAGAATGATTTGTGGCAAAGAACATAGCTGACTGGATTCAAATCTGAGCTTCATCACTTACTAGCTGTGCACTCTTCAACATATCACTTAACCATTTCTGTGCCTCGGGTGGCTCATCTGAAAAATGGGAACAGTAGTAGCAACTAACTCATAGAACTGTTTTGAGGTTTAAATTAGCTAATCTGTGTAACGTGTTTAGTACAGTGCATAGCATATAGTAAGTGCTCAATAAACGTTTGTTATTTTAAATTCTAGTTCTGCAGTTGATTAGTTGTGTGCCCTTAGGCAACTTACTCTAAGCACTTTGTCACACTTATCAGGATTTGCTTTGCACAGTTTATCATTTATGGTCTATCTTCTCCACTGGATATAAAAATCCAGGATTGCAGGGACTAGATCTGAAGTGTTAAATAATTAATAATTAGTGCATTGTTTAATAATAATTAATGTATTATGTGGTGTCTAGCATATACTAGGTGCTCAAGAATGTTTTTTATTATAAGCATAGGGTGGATGATTATAATCACAGCCCTTAATAGGGTTATTAAGAGGATTAGATGACAGAATGAAAGTGAATATGCTACAGGATAGATAGTACCATGCTATGAACTCAAAAGAGCAAGTACTTAACTAATGTGTGTGCTTGTGATTGTTGCTATCACTGTAAGCCTCAAAACTAGACAGTGGCAGAAATGCGACTGCAACTAAGTTTTCCTAGCTTCCCACTGAATGATATTCATTATATATATATGGAAAGCAGAAAATCTCACTCTTAATGTTAGAAAGTGTATCTCATGATGTTATTCTGAAGTTGAGGATACTGCCTGGCAACAAAATCTGAGGAAGAGATGGTAAACTGAGAGATCAAGGGTTGATTGAATTCTTCTCACATACACTTTGCTTGGCCTGGACAGCATTACAACAACACTAACAAATAGGCGAGGTGACCAACATTTTAAAGTAAAGAGATTTTACAAAAGTTATCAGAATTTTGGTCTTTCTGGAAAAAATTAGAAGGGAGGCACACAGGGCTGGGCCCCCCACCTGGCAACAACTCAGTGGCAGCTCAGAGGTGGCTCCCCCTTCTGCAGGGCACTTGCCTTTCAATTTACACATGACCCCTTGGAGGCACTGGTGTTTGGGACCTGATTTGGGATTAATAGGATGTAAGGCATCTGGATGTCTTTGTAGTAATGATTCTGACCCACGTAAGCAATACCTTTTTTGTTGCAGAAAAGATTTTTATTTCTGTTGCCTTTTTCATCATTCCTCACCTTGCTTGTGTTTTATGCAGCATCTGATAGTGAGTGTCAAGAGAAATTTAAAATTATAGTTCATCTACTCTGGTTAAACATAAGGAAGGAAAAGCAATTACCATAGTAAAATGATGGAATTAAAGATTCTTCTTGCAACCTAGTTAGGTATTTAGTGTTTGATGAGCGCTGGAAAAGATAAATACATTTTTCGAGGAGGACTGTATCAATCTGCAATCATGAATGAAAGACTCTGAACATGATTTAGATATCAAACATATGGTTTGCAAACACAGTCAATCTTTCTCTAGGCAGTCAGAGTTAGTTGACAATATATTGTACCTCTTTTTTTGTTTCTAAGTTGAAAAAGGCTTTTTTAGTAGTGAATAAATTTCCTGCACCAACAGATTTTTTTTTTTTCTAAGGAAATATGCTATGAGATAGATGGTGTTTTAGAAGAGACCATGCAGATGGTCTGTAGAAAATCATATAAATATAATCCCATATAAACAGAGTAAATGCATTCTTCATATGAGAATAAAATGTTAATTAGTTTAGTTTAATTACAGATTTGCTACATGCTAGAAGTTTAAATTTAATGGATTGGTGATTCAATTTGATAGATCATAAAAAATAACGATGAGCATGTTCCTGGCTGTTTTGCTGACTAACTTAACAGGGATGTCCCATGCATCTTTAATTCAGCTCTGGCTCAAAATGTACGTTAGTCATAAAGGAGCCCATCAGATAATCAAACATATCTAACTCATGCTAACGTGGGCTATATACATCAATCTTTCTTTAAAACTAATCATGTGGTCCTTTTATTATCTTTCACAATACACCTGTAAGACAGAGTTACAAAGCAGTAGAGCGTTTTCTCTGCAATAATGTAAAATTTGGAAATGTTGCTGTAATTTTGTTCTCAAAAATTTGAAGGGGTAAGATTTTAGGAGTGGGCTGTAGTTATTCTACATTTTTTATGCAGGCAAAAAAACCCCACAAAAAACAGGGAAGAGATACCAGTCACATCAGGAAGAGACTGATGAGGAAACTTTTAATTCAAGAGCATCTTAAGATATCGGAATGCATTATTTAAGGCCATTGTAGAATCTCTAAGATTATGAAAGATATTAGTGTGGGATGATTACTAGTCATTTTGTTACAATGCTGGAGATTAGACCAGACTAGTTTTAGAAATACATTTCAGAAGTGATTACACTCCAAAACTTCTCTCTAGCTAGCCTACTGCGTTTTCACTGTTCACATTTGCACCAACCCATGCTATCACTTCATCCTCATCTACTTATTTCTTTCCCATTCTAAAAAGCGTGGATAATAATTTCACATCAACAAAGATTTCAGCAAAAATAAAAACAAACACAAAAGTGAATAACTTCAGTACCAATAAAAATTATTTGTGCTACCTGATTTGGTGAAGTCCTATTTTCGTGCTTAGATTATAGTATTAGTCACTGATGGTTTTATGAAGTTCTGTTATCAAATTATTTTATGAAAGAAAACTAAAGATTCATGACCAAAAAATGTAACATCAGCTCAAATAGAAATAAGTGCAGTGTTTCTTCTGTATTAACTGAGAAACACAGAGAAAAGTGTATCAAAACTATTTCTAAAAGCAAGGGCTAAGACCTGATGAGCTTGCTTCAATTTTCATCACAGTTCTTGTCCCTGTGTGTCCTTGAAATATGTTTATTTATGGGTGACGATGAATTGAAAGGATTTACAATATTTCAGTTAAATTATTTGCCATTGAAGCATTTTATAAAAACATTACATTAAAAGAAGAACCAAACTCTACTTTCCTATAGATATATTGCTTTTTGCTTGATGTAGACCATTTTCATAAGATTACTTAATTTTACTAGTCTGCTGATGAGTAATCGTTGTATTCCCCTCCTGTCTCTTGTGGAAACTCATTCACAGACTATTAAAATTCATTAAAATTTTTTCTAAACATCACTGGCATTTTATTTGTGCAGGTATATTTTGAAAAGACTTATGAATGTACCTGTTTTGTTGTACAGTAATTTTTTTTTTTTTTTTTTTGTGGTATGCTTTTTTTTTTTTTTTTTTGTGGTATGCAGGCCTCCCTCTGCTGCGGCCTCTCCCGTTGCGGAGCACAGGCTCCGGACGCGCAGGCTCAGCGGCCATGGCTCACGGGCCCAGCCGCTCCGCGGCATGAGGGATCTTCCCAGACCGGGGCGTGAACCCGGTTCCCCTGCATCGGCAGGCGGACGCGCAACCACTGCGCCACCAGGGAAGCCCTGTTGTACAGTAATTTTAAAATTTGCTTTCAATACATAAATCTAAGGAGGCTGTGTCTACACTTTTCTTTTTTCTTTTTTTTTCTGCAGTACGCAGGCCTCTCACTGCTGTGGCCTCTCCTGTTGCGGAGCACAGGCTCCGGACGCGCAGGCTCAGCGGCCATAGCACACGGGCCCAGCCGCTCCACAGCATGTGGGATCTTCCCGGACCGGGGCATGAACCTGTGTCCCCTGCATCGGCAGGCGGACTCTCAACCACTGCGCCACCAGGGAAGCCCCACACTTTTGTTTTACAATAGAAAATATCAGGTATTTCCAATGATTGAAAGACTAATAACAATAAAAAATCAAGTAAAATTAATCACAAAATCCATTTTTCTTGCATTTAACATAACTGTAGTAAATTTAGATGTTAGAATAATAGATTTTAAATATTTTCTCATAAATAATATTTTAGGAGGTATATAAACAAGTAAGTAAAACAGTAGTCCAGTAGAATAAACATAATCTGTAGAGTAGGGTATTAGCAAATTATTTTAGAGATAAACTGAAATCAAATTTGAAAGCATCTGAGAAGAGTGCCTTTTCTACTGAAAGCCTGAAGGAAACGAGGCAGATAAAAATATGAACTCTTAGGCCTAAAAGGATTTTGTTAACAGGGACAAACAAAACAAACATTTTGTTAAATGCTTAACCTACATTATTCATTTACACTTCACAACAGTCTGATATAGGAGGTGTTATATTCTACATTTTGCGGATTGTGAAACTATTGAAAATCAGAGATATTATATTACTTGATCATGATTATATACCTCCTAAGTGGCTGAGGTTGGATTTGAACCCCGTGCTTTTGGTCCTACATTATAAACTCTTCTTCCTTCCCACACTTACTGCATATATACAGATATTTTGGGAATTGGTGCAGTGAAGACCTTATATAGCTAGACAATTTATGAAGATACTCATTTGTGTATGGACTCCCTGTGTTGTTTCTCTCCCTCAGCAAACTCGTCTACCCTCTCTATTCACAGGCAGATAGTCTAGTCTCTTCATTTCCTTGTCTCGGAGATTTCTGTACAGGTCGAGGCTCAGAGAGGCTTCTGGGCCTCTTGAAGCCTCCTGAAGCCCAGCAAGTCAGAAAACGATGACGGGGACAGGAAGGCCTGGCTGTGAAGTCACAGGTCACACCAGTTCCACCTTTAGCTCTGACAGAAGGCTCCTAGGCCCTTCACTCCACTGTCTTGAATTCAGAAAAGCCACACTCCCCTCCATATGTCCCCATACCATTTTGGAGGCTTTTAGAGGGAGAGGAAAAAACAATGAGAGTATGAATTAGTTTTCTATTGCTTCCATAACAAGTTACCATAAATTTAGCAACTTAAGTAACACAAATGTCTAATCTCCTGGTTCTGAGGCCAGAAGTCTGACAGGGGCCTCACAGGGCTATAATCAGTGTCAGCAGGACTGTATTCCTTGCTGGATGCTCTAGGAGAATATCCGTTTTCTTGCTCATTCAGGCCGTAGGCAGATTTCAGTTCTTGGCATTTGTAGGACTGAGGTCTCCGCTCCCTTTCTGGCTATAAATTGAGTTGTTCCAGACTTCTAGATGCTGCCAGCAATCCTTGCCCCTTTCCTCCATCTTCAAAGCTTCAATGGTAGGTCAAATTTCATATTTTAAATCTGTCCTGCCTCTTCTTCCATCATATCTGTCTGGCAAAATTTTCTGTCTTCCTCTTCTTACTTACATGGGCCTACTTTTAAGGGCCCATGTTATTACCTTTGGCCCATCTGGTTAAAAAGAGTTTAATCTCCCTATTTCAATGTCTATAACCTTAATTCCATGGAAATATCCTTTTACCATGTAATATAAAATATACACAGGTTCTAAGGATTAGGGCATGAACATCTTTGGGGACCATTATTCTGCCTACCACAGGTTTTTTTTTTACCTTAAAATAGTTTAAATTATTGTACAGGTCTATAGTTATTGTATTGTATTGTAAGCCTACTTTTTCCTTATGTTGGAGGAGGGCAGTCATGAGGAAAATTAATCATCTCTGAAAAAGACAAAGTGATGAAGCCCATTTTCTTTCTGTATTTGAATGCACATCTGAATTGTGATTCCATTATTTAGAACCGAGAAATAGTTTTTAAACAGATTAATCTTGCAGAATATGGACCTCCTAACCCATATGCTCTATTTGCTACTGCTGAAAAATAATTCTAATTTTAAAAGGGTATGTTGGCTTTAAAAATAAGTTTATAATAGAAATGATTACTTCTCACAGTACCATAAATATAGGCATTATTATGCTATAAATATTATTGCTATGAGACCAACCCATGCACCTACAGCCTTAAGTAATACATAGGACTTTCAGAGTTTCCAGACGTTTTGAGAAACAATACTTGATGGCTGTAATTTTAGGTCTTCCAAAGCTGGCTGAAGTTCTAGGGTTCTCCTGACTGTTGATCAATTGCCAGAAGTGTAGCTGGCTTCATGGAATTCCCCTGACATTTCACATTAGTTGTTAGTATTCTATGATTTAGACATCTATTTGAACATTTCCAATAATGTAGTTCCCAGACTAATGGACCCTCTCCCCAGATTCTTTAGACTAAATTCATGAATACTGACCTATCTTTTTAAGACCTAATTGTAATATCCCATTTTGAATTCTAAGCAATGGAATTGGACTAAAGGAAACAAGTCCATTAGTAATGTGACTGAGATCATTTCAGTCGTAAGTATCTGATAGGCTCAGGAACTGAGACCTTGTCTGGGCGTCTACCAGATAACCAGGGCTTAATGGGGAAGGAAGATTGGTAGAGGTCTGGGGAATCTTGGTAAGTGGAGATTTTTGGATCTGGGTGTCATGGCTTTGTATATGTGCACTTCTGCTTTTGGCTCTTTAATCTTTGTATTTCACTTTACTCACTGTTTTATGATTGTGCACTCTCTAAAAAGTGGTCATAATTTATAAGCATTACTGAACGTTTTATATGTTTTTATGTGTCAGAACTATATTTAAATTTCTATGCAAAGAATACATTGAACTTAGTTAAGGAAAGAAAGTAAGGTAGAAAGAAGAATTTGGGGGAAAGAGTGCACAACAAGTGAAACTCTGAAAAACTATAATTGCAAGCAATTTGGGTACAATGGAACAGAAACCATGAAACTGAGCCTATAAACAAACTCCGTGTTCTATAAATGAAGGGCATGACCCAGTGAGTATGAGTAAAGGTAAGACAAGATGGGGAGGGGTGGTGGTGATAGTTAAGAGCCAAAGGAAATCTTCCCAACTTGATCAAACAGCTCCAAGTTTAGAGATTTTCTTCACCCTGACAATACAACTCTCAGAATGGGAAACACTGCCTTAATTCACAATTTCAATAACGCAGGAAGTCATTATTCAAATTTTCCTACAGGGTCAAGAACTCAGAGGTTGACTTCAAACTATAAAGCATTTTAAACTCCTTTGGCAGGCTTAAAGTTCTCTACATCTACATATGTTACGGTATATATACTTGACTACACAGACACAATTTGTATATAATTCCATTCCCAAAAGGCATGGAAGAGGCAATGCATCTTAACTCAATTGCCACCAAAGAGCACAAAGGTGAATGTTTAAGTCCAGACACTGAGACATCCCCCTAAATTTTCAAAGCATGGCTTGCAGTCTCAGCCCCCTGACTCCCATTCCCTGTAATGGAAGTCAGGTGGCAAAACCCTAATGCAAACTCCTTGGAAATCTAGAAGACGGCATAATGATGTTCTTTGTTTTGCTATGGAAACATTTATATGGGACACAGGTTCAACTGTCCATGAAATGATGCACTAATCTCCAGAGTTCACAATGTAATTTGGAGTGTATTTTCTTCTCCATGTGCATGCAATTGTGAAGGTAATTGCCACCCTGAAGGTAAAGAATGCCAATTGTCCCCCACGTAACACACAGTTACATTCTGAACTATCTCAGAGCCAGACAGTCACATTATGCATCCAAAGAAAAAGTCCAGGGAACCTGTGTGCATCTTCATTTTTAACATGCAGTCTTTCTGGAGAACACCTGATCTTTCCTTGATAAGGTTTGCTGGTTTTCATAAACTAGTTTGTTGTGAATAATCAGTTCAGTTTCTGGCCTGAATAGTATCGTTGATTTAATATGATAAAGAAACAGTTCTCTTGCTTCTCAAATTTATAAATTCTATTTGGATCCCATAGATGTTTAAAATCTGAAAATTAAACCAGCTTAAGAATTATAAGGGTGGACTTCAGATATGCTAGGGATTTATTAAATGCAATATCAGCCCCTCAACTGTTCTTAGATTAGGCTGAGACCACAAGCCAGAGGCTCCTCTATTACATTCAGGAAGTAAAATCACTATCTTAATTTGTGTGTAAACTATTTTTAGAAATTAAAATAATTTAATTTTGGATAAAAAAGGGGTTACCAACATTTTCAATGACTCTAACATATGATCACATTACTTAATTATAGGCAAAACTCTAATAGTAAATATTTTTAATCATTGTATCTAATTACCTTATGAGAAATCCACTGCAACTTAGCTGTTCTACACAACCTAGCACTTAGGGACACACAGTTTTATATCTATTTCATGTTTTAAAGTTATCACCCTTTTTCTCTCTTCTGAACTTGACTAAGCACTCCTCAAGGGATGTAAAAGAAGTTTAAGACATAGTTCTCCCTCGTAGCATCCAGCACAGAGTAGAGTTCATTACAGGAGCTCAATAAATACTGTGCATGTATTGATTGATTGTCAGCATTCTGCTTTGTGACTCCTTTTAATATTTCAGGTGCTGAAAGGTCATTATCATAATCATTGTAAACCTCATTTATCTGTTCATGACACTGTTCTGGGTGCTACATAAAATTTAGCAGTGAGTTCTATAAGTATAAGAACAACTGAATGCACGTTGACTTACCCACTAATCAATCAGGAAAGATGGCACATGGGGTTGGAGGATTCACCCACACATTTTAAATTAAATTTATTGAATTTATATATAACACACTTCTTTTCAAAAATAACTTGAAGCATTTTATGGCAAAAAGTGATAAAGTTATAATATAAGAATAAGATATCTGTACTAATGTAAGAAATGGGTAGAATGACGAGAGAGTGAAAATTTTGCTGTGAATTTCTCTGCAGTCCTGGCAAGGAGAGAAATATCCTAGGCCAACCTCATTTTGACATTTTGGACTGAATAATTCTTTGTTGTAGAGTGCTGTGCATTGCTGTCTGTTTAGCAGTATCCCTGGTCTCTAACCACTAGATGCCAGTAGTACCTCCCTCCCCTTCTGTTGTAACCACTAAATATGTCTCCAAATACCACCCCCAACTTGAGAATCACTGCCCTAGGTGACCTAGCCTTCTTTATAAGGATGAGAAAGCACAACCTAGTTCTATGGGGGTAGGGATATAAGAGAGCAACACAATTATTTTCTGACACTAATTTCTAAAATAAATTTCAATAAAACATGAGTGATTTGATCTATAGTGTCCTCAGTAACACTGGCTAATATTTTTTGAGACCTTACTATAAGCCAGCTGCTGAAATTGGCACTGTATACACATGACCTATGAGATAGGTAGTATTGCAATCTTCACTTTATAGGTAAATAAATTGATGGGACTTCTTATGTGAAATAGCTTGGCACTTAATTTTCTTATTTTCATCGATTTCCATAATATGTTGTATCACACTGTAGAGTGAGAAGGAATCTGGAAAAAAGCTTGGAATTATACCGATCCAGGTTGAATTCTAGTACTGAAACCTACAGCTGTGTAACTCTGAACAACTATTTGACCTCTCTGGTCCTTATCTGAAAATGGGTATATGAGTATTATATATATATATATATATATATATATATATATAT
>NC_041224.1:100813971-100852770 GCF_002837175.3 Physeter macrocephalus | reverse complement strand
GCGGAGCACAGGCTCCGGACGCGCAGGCCCAGCGGCCACGGCTCACGGGCCCAGCCGCTCCGCGGCACGCGGGATCCTCCCGGACCGGGGCGCGAACCCGGTCCCCCTGCATCGGCAGGCGGACGCGCAAACACTGCGCCACCAGGGAAGCCCTCGAATTTGTATATTTTTGTTGTTCTTTGTTTTACTAAGAAATGAGATTATTCTTTAATTTTTTTTCCATGGATATACATCCATACAGTGTACATAGATCAGTTTCATTACTTAAAAATGTGAAAATTATTTTAAAATGCGAATCACATAAAATGGACATGCCATAATTTAAATATTCGCCATTGACGCTCATTTTAAGTGGGTTTTCAAATTTCCTCTCCTACGGAGAATACTGCAAAGAACATCCTTACTTCCCTATGCAAGCAATTCTGTAGGATATGGTTCTAAAGTGGAATCCCTGGTTCAAATTATATGCATATTTAAAAAGCATTATTGGATGTACAAGTTAGCCTCTAAAAAATTGCCCCCGTTTATAGCTCTTTGGAGACCAAACTCTTTCTCCCACACCTGCATAGAATCATTCTTTTTATTTTTGCCAATCTAGTACGTGAAAAATGATATCTCTTCTTTCAAGAATGAGATTTTAAAATTTGAATGACAACGCAAGAGGGAAGAGATATGGGAACATATGTATATGTATAACTGATTCACTTTGTTATGAAGCAGAAACTAACATACCATTGTAAAGCAATTATACTCCAATAAAGATGTTAAAAAATATATATATATATATAATTTGAATGACAGGTAAGAAACTGAAGCCAGGAAAATTCCTTTGGGAAACGATTGTTCTAATATGACAGAGTCAATCAAGACAGTAAGGATTTAGGCTATGTGAAGCAGAACATTCACACCAGGAAATAGAATTAAAATGGGTTAGGAACAGGTGTGTAAGAGAATGACATGCCCATGAAAATAAAGCACAAAATTGGCCAATGTGTGATCAGAAAAGCACTCTTAAAAATTATTCTCCCTGAAAAAAGGATTTGTAGGTCTTTTCCCTAATTTTGTCCTTTGCCTTAGGGTTTTTTCCTATTCTGATTCCTACTTTATCAATCTACTTTTCTTCCAGGAGTATACTTTGTATCTTCTGGCTCAAAGTTACACCAAAATAGAATTCCTTACCATTTGCAAGGCAAAGCATATATGAGTTAGTGGTAGCAGTGGGAATGAAGAGGAATGACTGTACACTAGAAGTCTCTGAGGATGTATCATAAAAATGACTCGCTGGCTACTGAGTGTGGATTGTGGAAGCAAAGGCTATTTTAGCAATGGTCACTGGCCTAAATGACTAGAACAGTCTCGCTGAGATTGAGAATACAATAGGAGGAGGAAGTCTGAGATTGAGAATACAATAGGAGGAGGAAGTCGGAAGGAGGAAGTTAATTCAATTTGAGGCCTGTTCAGTTTGAGGTGCTGCTGGTGCTTGCACATCTGCTAGGCGATATTTTGGAAATTCTGGTCTGCTTTTCAGGAAATCAGTCATACTGAGGTAATATCTGAAGTTATTTACCTGGACACGGACATCAAGAGGAAGAGAAGAGAGCCAAGGTGAGAACATTTGGAAGTATCTCCTGTTAATTGTGGGCAGAGGAAGAAGAGCTGTGCTTTGTGAGAAAGACTGTCAGGTGATGGGAGGTCCCTGGAGAATGCGGAAGATGAGTTCTTTCTTTTCAGCTTTATTGGGATATAATTGACAGTTAAAATTTGTATATCTTGACACTTTGATATGTGTGTACATTTTGAAATGATCACTATAATCAAGCAAATTAACATATCCACCACCTAGTTACTAATTTCTTTCTCTTTCCCTTCCTTCCTTCCTTCCTTTCTTGGTAAGAACACTTAAATTCTTAGCAAATTTCAAGTGTAAAATAGTACATTAGATCTCCAGAACTCATATAATTATCTTGCATAATTAAAATTTTGTACCCTTTAACCAACATCTCCCAATTTACCCCTCTCCCCAGCCACTAGCAATCACCATTCTGTACTCCTGTAAGTTGGACTACTCTAGATTTCACATGCAAGTGAGATCACACAATATTGTCTTTCTTTGTCTGACTTGTTTCACTTAGGGCAATGTCCTTCAGGTTCATCCATGTTGCTACAAATGAAATAATTTCCTTCTTTTTAAAGGCAGAATCAAATACCAGTGTGTGTGTGTGTGTGTGTGTGTGTGTGTGTGTGCGCATTACATTTTCTTTATCCACTGAAGGTGAATTTTTTCTGAATCCAAGATATGAGAAGAAGCCATATAAAAAACCGGCAGAGATCTTGTAAAGTGACAAAACAGGATGTCACTGCAACCTCCTGCAAGAGTGGTGTTCAAAGGGTCTGATGCAGAATTCAAATTGCTGGAGGTCAATGTAGTATAGTAGTAGGGAAAAACTTTTCAAAAATTTAGCAGTGAAGGAAAAATAATAAAATTAATTACTACCTCTACAAACAACACAAAACTATTATATCTAGTTTGATCATTTGAAGGAAATGAATATTTTTTAATCAATATTTTTGTGTGCATAATGCTCTAGAATTACCTTTGTGTTTATGCCTTTTCTTTCCTTTTGGACCTCGAGGGCAGAAGGTTGAGTAATAGTACTTAAAACACTTCTCTTCCTTAATATTATTTTTTATTTATTTTGTTTTGTTCCCATTATTCTTGACCTTAACATGTACACCTTTCACTATTCCCTAACAGTATTTCAGTGGCCTCCACACAAAATACTTCAAAAATGTCTCTGAATATGTATATACTTTTTAAAATGCATATTTTTTGTATACATAGCTTTAATTTACATAAAGACTATTATTTTGCCAATATTGCTTTATCTCATTTTCATCACTCATTTTTTTCACAATTTTAGTATCTGTCTTTGATGGGGGTAAGAAAAAACCCTTGTTAATTTCTTCTCACTTCTCAAGAGTATTTCATATTCTACATCTCCCACATTTTATGTATCTACTCTTTCCATGATGGAAATATAGGTTGCTTCCACCATCTCACCATCACAAAGACCATGGCAATGAACATTTCAACATCTTTCCCCTTGTGAAATTACACACGAGTGACTTTGGGGTACATGCCTGGGGATGGGATTAGGTACTTGCATACTTAATCTTGTTAGCTATTGCCCTATTGCTCTTCAGAATGGCTGCACCAGGTTATACTCCCAACAAGACAGTGCTCGTTTGCCCACATCTCTTCAATAAAACTTGACATATCTGACTTTGTGATATTTGTCATCTCATAAAGAGTTATGCCATTGTTCTATTTTATTTTACATTGTTCATTTAAATCATGAGAAATTCTTCATAAAATTTTAGTCATTAATGTTTCATTTTCTCTGATTTATCTATTAATTTCCTTTTTTCTACCACATTTTCAATCTTTATGTTGTTGCATTGAGGAATTCTTTAATGTACTAGATGTTAAACTCTAGCTAGTTTGTATTTTTAACTTTTACTTTAGAATACTTTTTTATTTACAGAAAAGTTGAAAACAATACAGAGAGTTCCAATATACACGTCACCTCGTTTTCCCTAATGTTAACATCTTATGTTAGTGAAAACTAAAAAATTCCTAGTTCGTGTTTTAGAAAAACCTTTATTGTGATATACTTCACATGCCACACAAATCTCTATAGATTTGATTATTATGGACATTTCATATAAATGATATCATAAAAATGTTGTTTTGTGAGTAGGTTCTTTTACTTAGCATGCTATTATTGAAGTTCACCCATGTTGTAGCATGTATCACTACTTCATTCTTTTTTACTGCCAAATAATATTCCATTGTATTAAATTTTGTTTATCCATTCATCAGTTGTTGGACATTTGGATTGTTTCCACTTTTAGCCTATTATGAATAGTACTACTATGAACATTCATGTACAAGTTTTTATGTGACTATGTTTTCATTCTTTGGGATATATACCTAGAAGTAGAACTGCTGGATAATATAAGTCAATGTTTAACATTCTGAGGAATTATCAAAGTTTTTCAAAGCAGCTGCACAATATACATTCTGACCAGCAAGGTATGAGGGTTCCAATTTGTCCATATCCTTGCCAACACATTATTACCTATATTTTAAATTACAGTTGTCTTCATGGCTGTGAAGCAGTATCTCATTGTGGTTTTGATGTACTAGTTTTTTCTTTTCCCTTTGTAAAAATGTCTATTAAAATCTTTACCCATTTTTAAGTTGGGTTGTCTTTTTATTGTTGAGTTGTAAGAATTCTTATATTCTGGACATAAGTTCCTTATCAGTTATATGATTTGCAAATATTTTCTCCCATTCTATGGGTTATGTTTTCACTTTGTTGTTGGTGTCCTTTGAAAAATAAAAGTTTTTAATTGTATGGAGTCCATTTTATCTATTTTTCTTTTTTCAGTTGTGTTTTTGGTTTCATATCTAAGAAGGTGTTGCCTAACTCAAAGTCATGAAGATTGGCTTCATTGTTTTTTCTAAAGGTTTTATAGTTTTAACTCTTACATTTAGATCTATAATCTATTTTAAGTTAATTTTTGTGGTATGAGTAAGCAGTCCAACTTTATTCTTTTGCCTCTGGATGTTCAGTTGTCCCAGCACTATTTGTTAAAAAGACTGTTCTTGGGACTTCCCTGGTGGCGCAGTGGTTAAGAATCTGCCTGCCAATGCAGAGGACTCGGGTTCGAGCTCTGGTCTGCGAAGATCCCACATGCCACAGAGCAACTAAGCCCATGTGCCACATCTACTGAGCCTGTGCTTTAGAGCCGGTGAGCCACAACTCCTGAAGCGCACATGCCTAGAGCCCATGCTTCGCAACAAAGAGAAGCCACTGCAATGAGAAGCCCATGCGCTGCAATAAAGAGTAGCCCCCACTCGTCGCAACTAGAGAAAGCCCACGTGCAGCAATGAAGACCCAACACAGCCAAAAATTAAATAAATAAATAAATAATTAATTTAAAAAAAAAAAAAAAAAGACTGTTCTTTCCCCCATTTAATTGTCCCGGTTCCTAATTAGTTTTTTGACAGTCTATTTTTTTCAATCTAATTTTTTCTGTTAATTTTGCATATGGTATCATTTCTGAATAGAATACTTACTTATTAATGCAATCAAAACCATCAATGTCCTACCTTATAATGCTGGCTTACTGAAGAAAGTTCTTTCCATCCTCAAGTTTACAAAAATATTTTTCTATAATTTTGTATATTAGCTCTATAGTTTTACTTTTCACATTTAGGTATTTACCTGTAATATGCCTTTATATGTGATATAAAGTGTACATCTGAATCATTTTCTTCATATAGCAAGGCAGTTATCAAACAATCCATCCTTTCACCACTGGGAGGTCTGACCTCTCTTGTTCAAATTTCTAATCAAAGGCTGGGGAAATTTAGAAAGTTGTGCCAAGTTAGAATAATAGAGCACATAGATTTTAAGGACAAGGTAGATGAACAACCCCTTACAGTGGTGCATCACTGAGAAAGATTTCTGGTGAAGGGCGTTTTGCTAAGAGAAATAGTTTAGATCAAAAGTAGTTTGGACATTGGTGTTTCTTTTCCTGATTACCAAGCAATACTGTAATGACTGAAGTCATAATTCACCCAGTATTACTGAAGGTATCCCTCAAAGTCCATAGTTCGAGACTCTTAAAGGCATACAGAATTGTCCTAGGTCTTGTTATTATGGCTTCTTTTCCACAGATTTTCCTTGCTATGCACCAGGCAGGCCACACTGATATCATGCCACTCACCCTGCAAGGTAATCATAATCCACAGAGGGAACTTAAAGTGCACCCATACGTCTTTAATGTACTTTGGAGCCATTATAGTCTATCTTATTAAGTCATTTAAATATTTAGATAATATATTATGGCCTAGTAGATGTTCCTTTAGATCTGGTTTAATCTTCTGGGTACGTTGAGAGCCTTCAAAAAAAAACTGCAATAAAAATGAAACCTTGAATTTCTTAAAATTTAGCAAAAGAAATACTTTCAAGTGACAACTATTTTTTTCCTTTTTTGATCATATTTATTCAAATGTGAGTAAAAGTTGATTTGTACAAAATTCAAGTGAGGCTAATGTTTTCAATTTTACCTCCTGTGTTTATAACCTTACTCTCATTAAATAGCTAATAAATCTGTATTTTATAATTTCAGTATGGTGTATAGTTTCGAGTTTTTATAGCTATTCTTATTTGTCCTTTAGTCAAAATAAAGGATATTGTGAGGTCAAGGTTTAATAAATTTAATATCTGAATTATTTCACACGTTGTAGCTCATAAATCTTTATGCTATAGAAGGACTATTCTGTTCTTTAGATTGAAGTTTCTTGAGGACAATATAGATTTCATTAGAGCAATTAATGAGATATTTACAACTTACTGACATTCAAAAATTATTTACATTTAAAATAGCCTTTTTGTGTAGAAATATAAAATGCTGGTCTTACTGAACTGTGTGCTACATCAGGCTCCAGATCTATAGACTACCTCTCCCATGATAGTTATTGACTCAGTTTGTTACCATCTTGCACTTCATTTTCCCTTTACTCATTATGTTGTATTATATTATTTTTCAAGTGTACATATTTGGGAGATTTTTTGTTCAAGTGATAACTTTGATAGCAAAATGTTTCTTGTAGTTACATGTAATTGTTTAAAGTGTAGATAAAATAGGACTTTTAAACAAGTGAGTTTGAACTTGGAGAAAATAATTCAATTGCTTGTTATTAAATTTATAAGACATGAAAAACTTCCCCCAAATGTGTAAAACTAGGGCCATGAATAAATTTTGTTTGAGAAAAACTGTGCTAATTCCATTTGCACATATTTATCCCTATCAGTAGGTTGTCTTTTCAGTTTGTTGATGGTTTCCTTTGCTGTGCAAAAGCTTTTAAGTTTAATTAGATCCCATTTGTTTACATTTGTTTTTATTTCCTTTATTTTAGGAGATGGATCCAAAAAAATATTTCTGTGATTTATGTCAAAGAGTGTTCTGCCTAGGTTTTCCTCTAGGAGTTTTATAGCATCAGGTCTTACACTTAGGTCTTTAATCCATTTTGAGTTTATTTTTGTATATGGTATTAGAGAATGTTCTAATTTCATTCTTTCACATGTAGCTGTCCAGTTTTCCCAGCACCACTTATTGAAGAGACTGTCTTTTCTCCATTGTATTCAATATATTCTTGCAACCTTTGTCATAGATTAATTAACTATAAGTGTGTGGGTTTATTTCTGGGATGTTTATCTTATTCCATTGATCTATGTGTCTGTTTTTGTGCCACTACCATACTGCTTTGATTACTGTAGCTTTGTATGTATAGTTTAAAGTCAGGGAGCTTGATCCCTCCAGCTTCATTCTCTTTTCTCAAGATTGTTTTGGCTATTAGGGATCTTTATTTCAATATAAATTCTAGAATTATTTGTTCTATTTCTGTGAAAAATGCCATTGGTATTTTGATAGGGATTGCATTTAATCTGTAGATTGCCTTGGGTGGTATGGTCATTTTAACCATATTGATTCTTCCACTCCAAGAACATGGTATATCTTTCCATCTACTTATGTCACCTTTAATTTCTTTCATCGGTGTCTTATAGTTTTTGGAGTACAGATATTTTGCCTCCTTAGGTAGGTTTATTCCTAGGTATTTTATTCTTTTTGATTTGATGGTAAATGGGACTGTTCTTTAATTTCTCTTTCTGATATGTTTTGGTTAGTATAGAAATGTAATAGACTTCTGTGTATTAATTTTATATCCTGCAACTTGATCAAATTCATTGATGAGCTCTAGTAGTTTTCTGGTGGTGTCTTTAGGATTTTCTATATATAGCATTATGTCATCTGCAAACAGTGACAGTTTCACTTCTTTCCAATTTGGATTTCTTTTATTTCTTTTTCTTCTCTGATTGCTGTGTGTAGGACTTCCAAAACTATGTTGAATAAAAGTGGTGAGAGTGGGCATCCTTGGCTTGTTCCTGATCTTAGAAGGAATGCTTTCAGCTTTTCACCATTGAGTATGATGTTAGCTGTGGGTTTTTTATAGATGGTGTTTACTGTGTTGAGGTATGTTCCCTCTGTGTCCACTTTCTGGAGTTTTTATCATATATCAATGTTGAATTTTATCAAAAGCTTTATCAAAATTCCCATATCTCCCAGTTTAATGACTCTACAAAACTTTATATTAGAAAAAAGTCTAATTAATAATTTCATTATAGTAGAGAATACCAAAACAGTCAGTGTGTTTCAAGTCCTTAGAGATTTATTTATATTAATTTTTCACTTTAAAAGTCCACAATTGTGAAGACTTTATAGTATATGGTACATCACTTGTTTTTTTCTCTTTGCCACTTTTAGACAGTTCCTTTGGAGTAAGTGTACTGTTTCATTTCCTATTTTTAAATGCAGAGTCAAACCAGTGAGACTTAGATCTAAGTGAACAATGATGTAATTATGGATGAATCCTATGAATCTTACAAATTGACAGAAAAATGGCAGATGAATAGGCTTAGAGCTTGAAACCCAAACTGTATGTATAAAATAAAGGGGTCTTGGCAATGAGCCATTATGAACAGTTCCCAAGTATACATGTCTCAATGTTATCTATTGTGAAAGGGCCAAAATAATTTGCCTATCTATAAGAAACCCATTGAAAACAAAAATAAAAACTTTTATTTATATATATTACATTACCTTGAATTTGGCATGCGTTTGAGGTGAATCAAGAAAAAATAAATAATATTAGGAAGAAAAGACTAAAATAAAAGAAATGAAGAGATATGAATATGAAGAATATTAGGGGTCTTCAGTCTTAAAAGCAAAAGCCAACTATTCATTGGCCTGATTGAGATCTATATAGTGTGAATATTATCTGTAAGAATTACGGAAATTTTCACCAAATTTCATATAATTAAAATTAAGAACACCTTTTGAAGCTTGAATCATAAAAATTAAAGACTATGTTTGAAAGAACTATTTATACAGCAGCAATAAAGGTATAATTCTCAATAGTCTAAGGACTCATATAGTTAGTTAACAGAAAATAATTAAACATAGTTTTAAAATGTTAGAAAAGATGCCTGTGGGAGTAAAGTATTCTAACCATTTTGCAAGCATGACTTTCTCAGTCCCTTCTGTACCCTGCACAAAGTTGGCTTTTATGTGTGATAGTAACAGAAAGACAGTCTCATACCTGAAGTACTTGGTAAGTAAACCACTCATGTACTCTTCCTAAAATATTACTCCAAGAGATATTTCAAATGACTGAGGAATATTTCAAGATGAAAAATTCAGTAATAGGAAAACTGCATTGCTAAAAATATTGCCAATGAATTTTAAAACCATGAAACAATAGAATTTAGATTAAATATCTCACAAAGAAGATTATAAAACTGAATTGAAGTTCTAAATATTACTTTAAAAGAAAAGTATAACGTAAAAAAATAATAAGGAACCAGATATAATAAATACTGGATAATGCCAAAAATCACCAGAGAATGAGAAGGTGAGAGGAAGAAAACAAATTATACCAATGTTGTTAATGTCCTTAGTGGTCAGGAAGGAGAGCGAATAGCTATTGCTTAACTCTTTAAAATACTGATTAGAACAAAATTGCTTAAAGTATGGCTTAGAAAATAAAAAGATTAAGGGTATAAAAACAAATGATACTATGATTTATACAGTACACAATAAAAAATAAAAGAAATATTTTTATAACATCAGAAAACATTATGACAGAAATAAAATAAATATATAGTTATTGCAGTAAAATGCACAAGTTAAAAGCTATCTCAAAAAAAAAAAAGAAATGTACTTTCTATAAGATCTTTCCTTTAAACAAAATGACTAAACAGACAAGCAAAAAGAAAGCAGTAGGTGTAATATCAAAAAAGTGGGGCTTCCCTGGTGGCGCAGTGGTTGAGAGTCCGCCTGCCGATGCAGGGGACACGGGTTCGTGCCCCGGTCCGGGAAGATCCCGCATGCTGCGGAGCGGCTAGGCCCGTGAGCCATGGCTGCTGAGCCTGTGCATCCGGAGCCTGTGCTCTGCAACAGGAGAGGCCACAACAGTGAGAGGCCTGCGTACCGCAAAAAAAAAAAAAAAAAAAAGTGGAATCCAAGGCAGAAAATAATGGAAAAAAGAGTCATGTTAATGATAAAAAGGTAAAATGCACAATGAATATGTGTAAGTCATGAATTGTTATGTGCAAAATGAATGAATAAAGTACAATTTTTTAGAAATATGTAAGATTGACAGAAGCAAAATAGTTCTGCAGAATTTTCACAAGTTGGTCATGACTAATCATAAGAAAAACTTCACTCAGTTCCCCAGTGCAAAAAATTTAGAAGGCATATTCCTGTCGCAAAGCAATATAACTACATAATTTAAAAACATCACATTAAAATCACTGGAAATTTAAAAACAGAAACACTTTACTAAGTAATTCTGTTACCAAAGAGGAAATCAGGAATATAGTTATGAAATATTAGAAAATTATACTAAGACTACAAATTAAAAAAACTTATGAGATATAGTTAAAGCTGTATTCAGAGTCAAATTCATAGCTTTACATGCTTTAAATTTTCCAGCTTTATTGAGGTATACAGTAAGTCCCCTACATACGAACCTTCAAGGTGCAAACTTTCAAAGATGCAAACATGCTTTTCATCAGCCTCAGGTGTGAGTGAAATTGCAACTTGCCCTCCGTCTCCTATTGCTGACAATCCTTCAGTTCTACCATCTCCCACCTCCTCTCCCTCCTCCATAAGTAACTCTTCTTGACTGTTCACTCAGTGCCAGCCCCTGTATGCCAGCTGTTGTACTACTGTACTTTGCAAGGTACTGTACTATAAGATGAAAAATGTTTTCTTTATTTTTTGTGTTTGTTGTTTTTTATGTATATGTGTAAAGAGTATTATAAACCTATTGCAGTACAGTACTATATAGTCAATTGTGTTAGTTGGATACCTAGGCTAACTTTGTCGGACTTATGAACAAACTGGACTTATGAATGCGCTCTCAGAACAGAACCTGTTTGTATGTAGGGGACTTACTGTAACTGACAAATAAAAAATTGTATATTCTTAACGTGTACAATGTTGTGTTTGATGTAAGTATACCTATGTAATGATTACATTCAAGCTAATTAACACTCCATCACCTCACAACATGCTTTATTTATTAAGTGAGAAAAGGTAAAAACTGAACAAGTTATTGCAATTCAAGATGTTTGAAAAATGAAAATAAAATAAATCTAAGGAAATTGGGGCAAAGAAACATGTATAGATAAAGCAAATGTAATGCATTAGAAAAAAGAAAAATACATGAATTGAGACATTGTGATATTGTGGTTTATAAAAAATATATATTTGGTCTTAGCCCCATTTCTGGCACGGAGCTCCTAAAACCCTTAGAATTTTCTAAGTGCTCGAAGCAAATAAGGTGTCTTTTGTTATTTTAACGCGGTGACTTTTGGACTGCACCCAAGGAAGGGATCTGGTTGCCAGGATAACTAACCCAGTAATTAGAGGTTTGGAACTTTCAGTCCTGCCTCCTGCAACCCTTGAGGAGGGGAAAGGAAAAAGGGATGAAGATCGAATCAATTGCCAATGGTCAATGATTTAGTCAATCAAGGCTATGTATGGAAACTTCCATAAGAAAACCCCAAGGACTGGGTTCAAAGAGCTTCTGGGTTGGTGAACACACGGAAGTGCTGGGAGAGTGGCGAGCTTGGAGAGAGCATGGACACCCATACAAATCTTTCCCATGCCTTGCCCTGTGCATTCCTTACCACTCGTTCCTGAGTTGTATCCTTTAATAATAAACCAGTGCTCAAGTAAAGTAAAATACTTCTCTAAGTTCTATGAGCCACTCTAGCAAATTAATTGAACCCAAGGAGGGGATTGTGGGAGCCTCTGGTTTATAGCCAGTCAGACAGAAGCACAGGTAACAACCTGGGCTTGTGACTGGAGTCTGAAGTGGGAGTTGGGGCAGTCTTACAGGACTGAACCCTTAACCTGTAGAATCTGATGTGATCTTTGGGAAGACAGTGTCAGAATTAAATTGAATTGTAGGACACCCAGCTGGTGTCTGGAGAATTAATTGGTGCTGTGTGGGAACAACTCTCTCATCTCTACACATTGGAAATTGAGTCTCAGAACAACTTTAGAGGTGATTTTTAAATGAAAAAATTTAACTAGATGAACCTCTACAACAGCATTTTTTGAAATGGTAAATTGAAAAAATAAGGAGCTTCTTGTCAAATAAATTTTACAAATGCTACCTTCAGATTCACAAGGTAAATCAACATGTTAAAGAAACCTGGTAGTTAAAACCTTGTCTAAATTGTTTAATTCTCCATTCCACCCCCCACTTCTGAACATAGATCTTTTCCCTAATTTTTTTATATCCGACTTAATATTACCTGGAAGCTATTTTGGGAAATAATCTTCTGCATAGTCCAAGTAGGAGGAAGAAACATATAAGTAAAGATTAGAAATAAAAAATTATTTATAACACTTATTAAGATTTAAAAAATAAAATGTTATTCTATGAAATAATATGTATGAGTTTGTCTTAAAACCTGATGCACATACATTTGAAAATCATGATGAAATGGGTTGTTTGAAAGAAAGCAGATAGTATTCAAACTGATTAATGAAAATGTCTTGTGAACCTGCCAGTAATCATGGAAGAAAATGAGCACATATTTTGAAAATATTAACATCAAAATAAGCAAAGTTTAGTTTCATAAATGAGTTAATTTAAACTTTCAAGGAACAAATATTCCTATGCCATATAAACTATTCCCTACAAAAGAAAAGGAGAAACAGAGGGCAAAGAAAAAAAAGATAGCCTCATTTTTTTAAACTAATTTAACCTTGATAACAAAGTCAGACAAAAAAGGAAAATTATAGACTAGCCAATCACACATGAATAAAGATTCAGAAATTTAAATAACAGCAGCATTTTTTTTCCCAAAATAACACACCATTGCTGGGATATCAATAGCAGTTCTATGAAAGAGTTCCAAGGTCATAAAAGTTCTGGAAACACTAGGTTAGAGAATATTATACTACAATGTAAAATTATTGATAATTGATCATTTTAAAGTGCTAAAATGCACTGTGAACCTTAAAGTAGAGGATGTAGTTTGCATTGTATCTAAATCTACTTAACAGTGCAATTTTTTTGGTTGAGAACTCTGTGGGACCAATGATCCATGGGATATCATTTTTGGAAGTGCTACACCAGAGGCATTACCATTAATGACAGGACTGAGACAAGAATGCCCACAAACATCCCTTACAAAATACATGTTTTGGAAGATTATAAATGCAAGAGAAAAGGGAAAAAAGTATAACTATTGCAGAAGTTCACATCTTCCTAATTCTAAAGTGTATGTTCATAAACACTGTGCTTAACCACTGATATAGTGAGAAATCAACAGCTTTTTCTTCATCATAATCATCATTGTCATCACAATCATCACCAAAACATAAAAACACAATTCTATAACTTCCTAGAAAACAAGTGAATGAACTGAGTAACTATTAGAAGTAATAAGAGAATTCAGTAAACTGCACAATTATAAAATAGAAAAAAATTTAATAAATAACCAATTCAAATTTAATAGGAAAAAATCATGTTCAAAACAGCACCCAAGGGGGTTTTCCTGGTGGCGCAGTGGTTGAGAGTCCGCCTGCTGATGGAGGGCACATGGGTTCGTGCCCCAGTCTGGGAAGATCCCACATGCCGCGGAGCGGCTGGGTCCGTGAGCCATGGCCGCTGAACCTGAGCGTCTGGAGCCTGTGCTCCGCAATGGGAGAGGCCACAACAGTGAGAGGCCCGCGTACCGCAAAAAAAAAAAAAACAAACAAAAAAAACAGCACCCAAAATTTAAACAAGCTAGAATAAAGTCAATAATAAATGTTCAGGAACTGTATGAATAAGACTTCAAAATTTCACTAAAGAACATAAGAAAAGAATTGAATAAATGCATAGTGAGATTGAAAATTTTATAGATGTCAATTTCTCCCAAATTAATATATACATATAATGTTTCTCCAATTAGTATCACATTAGAATTAATTTTGGAATTTTAATTTTAATTAATCTATTTATCAACATCTTTATTGGAGTATAATTGCTTTACAATGGTGTGTTAGTTTCTGCTTTATAACAAAGTGAATCATCTATACATATACATATATCCCCATATCTACTCCCTCTTGCATCTCCCTCCCACCCTCCTTATCCCACCCCTCTAGGTGGTCACAAAGCACCAAGTTGATCTCCCTGTGTTATGTGGCTGCTTCCCACTAGCTATCTATTTTACATTTGGTAGTGTATATATGTCCATGCCACTCTCTCACTTCATCCCAGCTTCCCCTTTCCCCTGCCCGTGTCCTCAAGTCCATTCTCTACGTCTACGTCTGTATTCCTGTCCTGCCCCTAGGTTCTTCAGAACATTTTTTAGATTCCATATATATGTGTTAGCATATGGTATTTGTTTTTCTCTTTTGGACTTACTTCACTCTGTATGACAGACTCTAGGTCCACCAACCTCACTACAAATAACTCAATTTTGATAAATTTTGGATATTAATCCTTTGTCAGTTGCTTCATTTGCAAATATTTTCTCCCATTCTGAGGGTTGTCTTTTGGTCTTGTTTATGGTTTCCTTTGCTGTGCAAAAGCTTTTAAGTTTCATTAGGTCCCATTTGTTTATTTTTGTTTTTATTTCCATTTCTCTAGGAGGTGGGTCAAAAAGGATCTTGCTGTGATTTATGTCACAAAGTGTTCTGCCTATGTTTTCCTCTAAGAGTTTTATATTGTCTGGCCTTACATTTAGGTCTTTAAATCAGAAAGAAAGAAGTAAAATTGTCTATGTTTACAGATGACATGACACTACATAGAGAAAAGCTTGAAGGCTCCACCAGAAAACTGTCATAACTAGTCAACAAATTCAGTAGTGCTTCAGGATACAAAATCAACACATATAAATAAGCTGTATTTCTATATGTCAAAAATGAACTATCATAAAGAGAGATTTAAAAAAAATCTTATTTACAATAGCATCAAAAAGAATAAAGTACTTAGGAATAAATCTAACAGTGAAGGATCTGTACACTAAAAACTAAATAAGACATTGATGAAAGAATTGAAGATATAAATAAATGGAAAGATGTTCTCTGTTCATGGATTTGAAGAATTAATATTGTTAAAATGTCCATACTATCCAAAGTGATCTACAGATTCAATGAAATACCTATCAGATTTCCAAAGCATTTTTCTTAGAAATAGAAGAAACAATCCCCAAATTTGTATTGAACCATAAAAGACCACAATTAGCCAAAGTAATCTTGAGAAAGAAGAACAAAGCTGAGGAATCACACATCCTGATTTCAAACTATACTACAAACCTGCAGTAATCAAAACAATATGGTATTGGCATAAAAACAGACACGTAGATGAATGGAACAGAATAGCCCAGAATAAACCTATGCATATATTGTTAATTAATTTATGGCAAATGATCCAAGAATATATAATGGGGAAAGGATAGTCTCTTCAATAAATGTTAGGAAAACTGAACAACCTCATGCAAAAGAATGAAACTGGATCCCTATCTTACACCTTAGTAAAAAATCAACTCAAAATGAATTAAAGAGTTGAACATAAAACTCCTGGGAGAAAATATAAGCAGTTAGCTCCCTGACATTGGTCTTGGCAATGATTTTTTGGACTTGATACCAAAAACACAGGCAACAAATGCAAAAATAAACAAATGGGACTACATCAAACTAAAAACCTTCAGCACTGCGAAGGAGATCATCAACAAAATGAAAAGGCAACCTATAGAATGGGAGAAAATATTTGCAAACCATATAGCCAGTAAGGATTAATATAATATACAAGAAACTCATACAACTCGATAGCAAAACCCCCAAATAACCCCATTAAAAAATGGGCAAAGGACCTGAATAGACACTTTTCCAAAAAAAAAAACATACAAATGGCTAACAGGTACATGAAAAAATGGTCAAGATCACTAATTATCATGAAAATGCAAATCAAAACCATAATGAGATACCACCTCACATCTGTCAGTACATCAATTATCAAAAAGACAAGAGACAACAAGTGCTCATGAGAACAAAAAGAAAGCGAACATCTGCACACTGTTGGTGGGAATGTAAAGTGGTACAGCAACTGTGGAAAACAATATGGAGTTTCTTCAAAAAGTGAAAAATAGAACTACCATAAGATCCAGCACTTACTCTTCTGGGTATATATCCAAAGGAAACAAAACCATTATCTCAAAGAGATACCTGTACTCTCATGTTAATTGGTATGGAAATCACCTAATAGCCAAGGTACGGAAACAATGTAAACGTTCATGGATAGGTGAATTGATATAGAGAATGTTGTATAAGTACACAATGAAATATCATTCGACTTAAAAAGAAGGAAATTCTGTCATTTGTGACAACATGTATGAAGTTGGAAGGCATTACGTTAAGTGAAATGAGTCAGACAGAGAAAGGCAAATATTGCATGGTACCACTTATATGTGGAATCTAAAAAAAAAAAAGTTGAATTTATAGAAACAGTATAGAAAAGTGGTGGTCAGGGGCTGGGATTAGGAGAAATAGGGATAGGGACAAGTGGTTAAAAGGTACAAAAAAAACCCACCTTTCAATTATAAGATCAATAAGGCCTGAGGATCTAATATGGTATAACATAGTGACTATATAATTGAAATTTGCTAAGAGTAGAACCTAAATGTTCTCACATGCACAAAAAACGGTAAATATGTGAGGTGATGTATGAATGTTAATTAACTTTATGGAGGGAATCCTTTCATCATGTTGCACCCTTTAAATATCACGATTTTATTTGTCAATTATACCTTAATAAAGCTGAGAAAAGAATATATAGAGATGGCAAATAAGCATATGACGAGATGCTCAAAATCATTTGCCATTAGAGAAAATATACATAAAACAACAGTGTGATGCCACCGCACATCTATTAAAATGGTTAAAATCCAACAAAACAAAACAACCTGACAACATCTACTGCTGGTAAAGATGTGGAACAAGAGAAACTCTCATTCATTGCTGATGGGAATGAAGAATGGTGCAGTCACTTTGGAAAACAGTTTAGCTGTTTATTACAAAGCTAAATATAGGCTTCCTATATGACTCAACAATCACATTCTTAGGTATTTATCCAATGGATTTGCAAACTTATGTCCACACAAAAACTTGCACATGAATGTTTATAACAGCTTTATTCATAAATGTCCAAACCTGGAAGCAACCAAGATTTTAATAGGTGGATGGATAAATAAACTGTAGTACATCCATACAATGGGACACAACTCAGTGATGAAAAGGTATGAACTATCAAGTCTCAAATAAACGTTTATGAATCTTAAATACTAAGTGAGAGAAGGCTGAGAAGGGTAAATACTGCATGATTCCATTTATATGACATTCTGGAAAAGACAAAACTGTAGAAAAAGTAATCTGGTCAGGGGTTGCCAAGGGTTTGGAAAAGTGTGAGTGTTGAAAGGGTAAAGCACAGATTTTTTTTAGGGTAGTGAAGCTATTTTGTATTATACTGTAATGGTGGATACATGACACCATGCATTTGTTGAAACCCATAGAACTTTATAATACAAAGAGTGAACTGTAATGTATGCAAATTAAAAAAAAATCATTTAAGAGGTCAGGGGATCCCAGAATTAAATGCAGAATATTACAAAAGAATCTAACTGTATTACACTGTATGAAATAACCTCACTGACAGAGAAGGGGACGAAGGTTTTGATTTATATATATATATATATAACTCGTAACAGATCTTGAATTAATAAAATTTTATAACGATTAACAAGCTTTCATTAATCAATTATAAAACACAAATGCCCAAACTTAAAATAAGTAAAATATATAAACATCTGTTCAATAAAGAAGAAAAACAAATTGCTAATTAACTTGCTTAAACCAATTAAAAATTACATGAAGAAAAAGAAGCAAAAGTTAAAACTATAAAATACCATCCACCCACCCTTCAACTTTACAAACAGAAAGAAGAGTGGGGAATGTCTAGTAGTCAAGAAATTGAACGCCCACCTTGAAAAAGACTTCTAATCATTTTGTTCTCTATCCTTACTTCAACTAGGACCAAATTAATTCAGTACACTTTGAGAGGGCAATTTATCTCAAGTTGTTGCTTCGTGTCAGTCAGGAAGGTGATGCTATCCATAGCGTGCAGAAAAGAGTTGAGAAGCAAGTACAAAGCTAACATCTTTGCTGTTTGTTAAATTAGGCCCAATGTAGATCCACTTCTTTCTTTGTGGGACTCTGACTATTCAGAAAGTCAGACTTACCCATTTTTAAATACAAGTTCTAAATCTCATTCCCCAGAAATATAGAATGGTGTTTATAATTTCTTGTTCATTTCTTCCACAGTCTGTTCCCATCAGGGCAAATAATCACAAGTAGAACTAGTATTTCTTTTTAACTAGGTTGAGGCTTTGTAAAATGACTTGACTTTAAATGTATTTTTGGGGTTTTTTCTTAAATGAAAAAAAAGATGATGACCCTTCAGTCAAAGATATAAAAGTCCTATGATTTGAAAGAAAACTGAGATAGATTTTTCTTATTAATATTAACAGAAAATAAAAAACTATGAGTATAATGACACATTACACTCTGAACTGGGTTTCTCGGGAGGCATGGCTAATAGTCCATTGGGGCAATAAAAATAAGATTAGAGGAAATTCAAAGGGGAGGCGTGTTTTGGAAGTAAAACAAAATAGGACATAACTGTGCGGATGTATCTAAATTGCCCCAGTGGGAAGGGAAAATATGGAAGAAGCTCCTAAATAATTATCATTATTTAACAACCTGAATCAAGAAACAACACTTTAAAACTCCCAGATTTTTGTCATCAGTGTTTTTCTATTCCTGTACATGTTTCCTAGCTCTTAGAAACAAAATTTAATTTTTTATTTGCTCTGAAATGCCTTAATTTAAATCCTGTTTACCACTTAATTCTATTATAGTCTATGACACTTTTCTGTCATTCTTACACCATGCAGATCAATGGTGGATTTGCTCCTTGGGAAATATTTAATTTCCTGGGATATTTTAGCTTCAAGAAGCAACTTGCAAACATTTGTGAAAGCAAGAGGAAAACTGGAGAATCCACCTGCATTTTAAGTCAGTTTAAACACATTTTATTTGGATTGTTGCTTATTACAGTTTTCAAAATTTATTTAGTAAGTTCTCTCAGGCTATATGAAGTAAGTCATGGGAGAACATTTACATGGAAAGCCAAGTAAGAACATTTATAACACCAGATTATAAAGGCATTATCAACTTACAATATTAAATGGAAAATCCTAGATCATTTTTTTCCAGAATTGTATATAATATTATATTTAGATTATAAAATAGAATAATCAAATTACTTATCTATTGAATAAATATGCAGACACAGAACAGTGTGACCCTCAGAGTCATGGTTATTAAAACCACATATTGCTCACCAGACTACTACAATTTAGCAGCTGCACACAAATTGGGATGTGAGTAGATTCTCAGAACAAATACCCACAATGCCACAAAAATTCCTGTCCTCATGGAACTTTCAGTCTGTCAATGGGAGATAGTCAATAAATAATTAAATTTATAACACATCAGAGGAGGATAAGCGCTTGGAGAAAAAGGCATCAAGGAAGAGAGGTAGTAATTCTTAGCCCAATCATTTCCAACACCAAGCAGTTTCCTTCTATGACTCAGTTTTGAATGTAAAAATCTTTCCAATTTTGATAAACTTTACAGTTTTTCCCAGACACTATGTTTAGAAATGAATGTGTAATACCATTTACCAAGCACAAACTCCTTCTTGTAAAACATCAAAGAGCATCAGTATGTAATAGATAAAGTATATTTTTGCAACTGGTGGGAAGAGAGATCAAATTAATGACCATGAAATTCCTTTGATAAAGTATGTTTTAGCTACTGGAGGTGACTGACTTGGGAGATAACATGGTGATGCAGAGGTTGGCTAAGTGTCTTGTCCACCTGGTTTATCCTTTCAGGAGAAATAGAAGACAAGTTTGTTTTCTCATTTAGCAATTAGTGTTCTGAGGTCATTAATAATGATATGAACTATAATTTCCACCTTATTCCTAGTCTGCACTAATTATGTCATTCAAATGAAAATATTTCTGTGTATAGCAGGAGTGGTTTAGAAGGTAAAGATTTTGGTCTCAGCTTGACTTTGATGATTCCATATAGACACAATATGAAATTTGCAGTTATTCATACCATAACAAAAATCCGCATTGTCCCACAATGTATACAGATTATCAGATAGAAAAATTCATGTCTATTTGAATAGATGCTTTTTATTCTAGCCTTATGACAAACCAAACCAAATCAAACCAAACCAAACCAAACCAAACCAAATCAAACCAAACCTACAGGATTCACACATGCTATGTGTCTGGAATATATGAAAATTCTAAGGTACACTATAACTTATCCCTCCCTTTAAAATTAATTTTAAAATAATTTTACTATCCCTAAATTAAAAATAATAAATAAATCAAATAACCTCACTAAAGAGCCACTTTTAGCTTCTATGACTCTGTCATTTTATAGCCTTTTCTCATTTGGTGGAGTGACTAAGTGGAATTGATTCTTCCTTGTACATTTGTGCTTCCCCATTTTCCCACATAGTTTGAGTTCTTAATTACACTTGAATTATAACGAAATCTTCTTGTCTGAAACTTCCCTTAAAACAGTCTTTTCAGGCTTCCCTGGTGGCACAGTGGTTAAGAACCCGCCCGCCAAGGCAGGAGACACGGGTTCGAGCCCTGGTCTGGGAAGATCCCACATGCCGTGGAGCAACTAAGCCTGTCCACCACAACTACTGAGCCTGCGCTCTAGAGCCCGTGAGCCACATCTACTGAGCCCACGTGCCACAACTACTGAAGCCCAAGCGCCTAGAGCCCTAAGAGAAGCCACCCCAATGAAGTCCACGCACCGCAATGAAGAGTAGCCCCGGCTCACCGCAACTAGAGAAAGCCCGCGCACAGCAACGAAGACCCATGCAGCCAAAAATAAAATTAATTAATTAATTAAAAACAAAAACAACACAACAGTCTTTTCCATTTTACTCCAACCACTGCACCAGCAAGATAGCATTTGAAAAATACCATTTTTGTCATGGGACCTTTTTCTCTAACACCAAGGAAGGCTTCTGGTGCTTGGAATAACAAATCTACCTACAACATCTGTTGTCCAAGATTCTTGCCCTATCCACACTTTGCTGCCACAGTCACAAAATATGAGCATGTATTACTGTCTGGCCAGTCAGCTCTCTGTGTAATAATCATGCCACTCTCATTTTTAGTTGTCTAAATTTAAGATGCTCATGTTGCTCGGAATACCTTCTCCTTTTCTTCAGTGTATCTACTTCCTACCCATATTTCAAGACCTTAGATTTCATTCATTGTATCACACGGACAGAATGCATTAACACCCAAGCCCACTGCAGCTGACCAAAAGAATGTCAGCTGAACCCTGAAAAAGAATCCACACTGAACCAGGACACAGACAATTCCTATGGCAAAATGGTTTTCCAGGTCCTTGATAAGGAGGAAGTAGAAATTCCTAAGAGAACTCCATTTTATGCCGTTTGTAATTTGTTATATGTAAGTATGCCTAAGTTAATTGTCTAGAAATAAGTGCATAGTTCTTCCAGAGTAAAGATTCAGATTCAGTCATTTTCAGATAGTTCTTTGGTTTTCTTCATAAAGCCATCAATTAAAGAACACTTCTGGGTATTTTTATAGATAAATATCTGGATGGTGTGGATTTTGTCTGACTATTGTAATGAAGATTCAGGTGCTCAGTTAGGTGAGCAGTAATACAAGTACAATGTTACGTTAGAAAGACTTATTTATGACTGGATATGCTACAGATTAAAATTGAACACAAAAATGATGGCCTATAAGCAAAGGAGCAGTGATATAAAAGTGTGCTATTAACCAAGAAAGTAACCTAAGAACTGGAGCTAATAGGCTAGAATCAATCTCTTCCTCTCCTCCTCCTCCTCTCTCATTCTGCCTCTCACTTTGATGTGCATTTCCACTACATGTTTTACAAGCAGTACTTTAGACCTGTGGAAGACAATTCATAATATCATATTATATCAGTATAGTAATACTGTGGCATTACACATACATCACACTAATAAAATGAATACTAATAACATGAAATTTGACTTGAAATTCATGACACAATGGAATAGCTCAGGAGCAATTCAAAACAATGACAGTAACTTCTTTCTTCTTTCCCTATATGCTATTATTTTTGGTAAGTGGAATCCATATTCCTACACAAACTAGAATTGTTAAACTCTTAATAGCATCCCCATGGTTTTGCTTCTAACTATGATGCCTTCACTGATTTCATCATAGTTCAAGCATAATAACGAATCAGCATTTGTTCTCAGGAGCATGAACTGTCTGAGGCTATTTCTACATTCACAGCGGCCTCACTCTGAAATAACTATTTTAAGTCTGTCAATCCACCGACCAGCTTTCTGCGAGCAGCATGACTGCCATACATAAGCTCTCCCCATGATGGATAATTGCCACAAACCATTCAATTCTTTTCCTAATAAACTTTAAATTTTGTAAGTCTATTAATTTGTTACCCCCGAAAGCGTTTCCTGCTTCTACAACACACAGCCTTAGGTAATATTTTGCAGAAGATTATTTTGGATACTGCTCATCTACAATCCATAAATGTTTGTGTGTGTGTGTCTGTGTGTGTGTGTGTGATTTAATGAAGTACTATACATCTGTATCAGTTAGGACTTCTTTCAGTTGCATAGAACAGAAACCTCTAAATAATGAAGGCTGACACACAAGAACTTAGTCTCCACATAAAAGAAGTCAAGAGATAGGCAGGCCAGAGGTTCTGTGATGACTCTATGTTTTTATACTTTATCCTCAGCACATGGTTTATGTACTGAAGTCTACCTCACAGACCAAGATGGCTGCCAACTGGATTATTTCAGGCAGCTAGAAAGAGGAAGGGGAAAGGGGCCTTAAGAGGTATATCTCTCAGCTGAGTTAGCCTTCTTGGAATCCTCTACATTATGGCATTCTTACACATTACTTCTACTTGTTTCTCAGTGGCAAGGGAGAATAGGAAATGCAGTCTTTGAGTTGTGTGCATTGACATTCTGAAAATAATGAGGATTCTGTTACCCAAAAGGAGAACAGACGCAGAATAGGTGACTATTAATTTCTCCCATAACACATTTACCTTTTCAAGTTCCGGCCCACTGAATCCCTTTACCATGTATTATAATGAAAAGATCACAGCCTTTGGAGTCAGCAAAACTTACTTCAAGCTTTGGGCCTGCCCCTTACAAGGCACATCACTTTGGCATATCACTATTTATGAATGTCTTATCTTTAAGATGGAGATTCTGGTAACACGTATTTTATAAGATTATAATGAAAGAGATGATAATATAAATGATGGTGATTTAAAAATAGTTCATTTTATACCAGTTATAATTTTGCTATTGACCTATGTGTGAGTTTGGAAGTATTTGCTTTAGTTAAGAGGACTGTGAAAGAAAAACATCAGTAAAATTATTCCATAATCCTATGATCTCTAAGGTTGTTTATGCTTATCCCAGAGAATCCAGGAGGAAAGTATTAACACTTTGATCTCTATTAAATGAAAATAAAAACTTATCTAGAGTAGATAGCAACCAGAATATTGGATGCCACAGAAAAGGTGTTGGTTTTGCAGAGGAGGGAGGGAGTTTAAAAGCCTGAATGCAAACTTTCTCTACTTCACAACTTTATGAGAGACCAGTGCTAATGAATAAGCAGTTTTCATGTAGAGCTTTTACAGCAGAGAACGCTTGATGGTCTACCCAACATTAATCTCCCTTATTCATTCTTTCTAAAAACCTTGATTTTATTCCAATATTGACTCCTGTCCATTCAACTGAATCATAATATTCATTACAACAATATGGACATTTATTATCATTTCTCAACTGATTACGTTTGGCAAAAATTTTCTCCACCTGTTTTTTACTAAATAAGGTGCATGGCTAAGTAAAAATTTTTCTAGTATACTTAATATGATAAAATGATAAGTTGTCAAACAATGGTTTAGTGTCCCAAGAGGAAATATTAAAAATTTATGTCTGTGTATATAATTCATTTAATTTGCAGAACTATGAAATTCAGAGAAATACATAATTTTGAAATGGGAGAATGTTATTTTCTTGAAAAATTTTTTTCAGTATCTTCCTTCTGAGTTTGTTAAATAAGCACCCATATTATATTGACTTAAGTGATCTATGTCTCTTTCCTAAAATGCCTCCTGTCACAGGCAAAATGCTAATAATTGTAATATATAAAGCTTATAGAAATCAATAATGTAAATACCAAGGGCCCAACTAGATAAAAGGATGAAGAATAGAGGCAGAAAATTCTCTGGCACAGGTAAAAATTGTTTTAAGAAGGAGAGAGCAGTCAACCACATTTGAAATTCTGCTGAGAAGTCAAGTGAGATGTGGAGTAAAAAATAACCATTGAAATTAGAAGCAAGAAGGTTGTTACTCTCTTGGATGAGAGCAATTTTAGTGGAGGGGTGGGGGCAGAAGCCAACCTGAGGGAGACTAAGGACCATGTGGTGGTTGATTAAATGCAGACTGGGAGGATAGACAATGCTCCTAAAATGCCTGTGAAGGTGAAAGAAGAGAAGCATCAACATGTGAGAGATGTTGGCTGTAGGCAGGGCAATTTTTTTGAATATAGAGAATTATGCAAGTTTCTGAGAGGATGAGAGGAGATAGGCTATGGATCACAGGTGAGGGTTTCACCTTGTAGAAGAGCTGTGACACTTTACAAAATTAGTAATGATGTAAAAAGAATGGGTGCAGATACAGGTACATTTTTATATTTGGTAGAGGGAAGTTGAGGTAGTTTCCAATTGATTTGATGAAAAAAACCCATCTTAGGGACTGTGAAAAGAACAGTGAAGAAATCACTGAAGACTGAAAATATCAGTTTATAGGAACCCTCCTTTTAAAAAAAATTTGACATTCTTAATATGATAAAAGAATACTTGGCCCCCACAAACAGAAAGAAAAAGTCACAAGAAAAGTCTGATATATTGAGACAACAAGATAAAACAAAAAAGAGAAGAATCAAAAGACTTAAGCAGTCTAAAAAATGTAACAGAAAATTCAAGTTCATTTGGGAGTTAATAAAGAACAAATTAGAACTATTGCTATGGAAGATCAGTTCAGTAATGTAAGGGAAAAAAACCCTGAGATTCTCTCTCTAAATGTAAAAAGAACAAAGACATGAAAATAGTAACGTAGAAAATAATGCACATGAGAGATGGGCAAAGTGGAGTCCAGCACTCAGGTGTTCCTGAAGAGGAAGCCTAACAATCAGGATAGCAACAATAACCAAAGATATGATTGAAGAAAAATTTTTTGTGGTTAAATATATTTAAGTACATTTACTTATATAGTCATAAATAAGCAACTCATATGTCTCAGAAACAATTAATGTAGTAATATCCACATCTAATTATGTTTCTCAAAAAATATTTGAATGCTAAGATAAAAGAAAAAAAGCCCTGCAAGTGTACAGGCAGAATAAATAAATTTCATATCAAAAATACAATCTAACTGACTAGTATTAGATTTCTACTCTGCAAAGTAAAGCTACAAATTTGGTTGGGAAATGTTATATCCCAAGGATTTTACCCAGCCAGGTTTTCTTTCTTTTAATGTATGGTGGTAACAGAAAGACAATCTTAAATGCACAAGAGCTAAGAAAACAAAATATTCTTACATTCTTAGGGAAAAAAGCAGTAAGTTATAAAGGAATAAGAAATTAGCATCAGACTTCTCATCAGCAACATTGAATTGCAGAAGATAATTCAGCATTGCATTGCATCATTTTCTGAGGGAAAATGATTTTCTACCTGGAATTCCATACCCAGCTGAACTAACAATCACATATGAGAACGAGGACTCAGAAAATTAACATGAATACAAGAAAGCTGACAAGAAATGTTAAGAAAGAAGTAATTAACACAGGAAAACTAGAGGTAACCAAATTCTTGTTCGAGAACAAAATAAGTCAAAATGAAAATAATCAAAGTGTAAATTAGATATCCATGGGACGTTGGTACAATAAGAAGCTAAGGAAAGGAGACTTTCCACAGAGCCAACCAAAAAAATGGTTTAGGGATAACCATTAGAATGATGAATTTAAAAAAATGTTCCTTGGATTTTTCATTCAGAAACTTGTTGGTTATTTTATATTTTGGTGACTTGAACAAACACACATCAGTGGCGGAACAGGGTGTAGATTATAAATACGTCTTGTATTTAAATCCTCCAATTTGTTCACCAATCTCTATGACTCCTTCTAGCACTGAAAAAAAGTTAAAATGGGGTTCACTTATTACTAAGTAGCATGTTTGCTTTCTGAAATAATTTAACTCACTTATCTAAGAACAATAATATCTCTGAGTTCTGATTACTTGAAATTTCAGTTTCAGATGCCTTAAAATTATGTTCCCCTTGAGTGTAACAAGCACATTTATAAAATATTCTGTTCCTAGTAAAAAGATGTTTGATTTCAACTTTCAGAGTGACTAAATTTAGAATCTTCTCCATATACCTAAGCAAATCGGAGGCACAGAATGGCCAGGGGAGAGTCAGAGGAGTCATTAAAACTTTGAGATTATTAATATTTCACCTTCCAATTTGTGGTTATAATGTATACAGCAAATATTGCCAAAAGCAGTGTTTATGAGCAAGTGTCTTGTGACATCTATTAGCTGCACATAGGGTATAACTTCCAAACAGAGAAAGTAATGCTTGCAATATTTGGCCATGAGAAAGAATAACACTTTAGAACTTCAACATGTGTATACATGTGCCTGTATGTGCACACACACATCTGCACACAAAAAAATCAGTGGTATTTTGTATCTCAGCTAGCTCTTCCTAATAATATTAGAACTTGCCAATGAGATTGAAAAATCACTAACCTAACGTTATCTTTCTTTCTTTTTTTTTTTTTGCGTTACGCGGGCCTCTCACTGTTGTGGCTGTGCTCCGGACGCGCAGGCTCAGCGGCCATAGCTCACGGGCCCAGCCGCTCCACGGCATGTGGGATCTTCCCGGACCGGGGCACAAACCCGCGTCCCCTGCATTGGCAGGCGGACTCTCAACCACTGCGCCACCAGGGAAGCCCCATTATCTTTCTTTTCAGCAATAAATCTAGTGGCATGTTTTCATAATGATTTTCTTTTTCGATTTACATGTTATTTGAGAAAAATACAATTAAGAAAACAAGTTAACTCCACATGATTGAATCCCATTTGGAAATCTTGTACGGCTAAAATGGAAATAATGATTCAAGTAGGAGGTATAAAGAAGATGAATAAAAAATTAAGTAGAAAACAAGTATGACATTTAGTTATCACCCAAATTGTAAGACCTTGCTGTATTATACAGTTAACATAAAGCAATTTGTACAAAGAAACCTAATTCCATGATTTCAGTTCTCCTCTGATACTGGTTATCGACTGCCTTGTAAATAGAGTTCATAAAGCATATGCATTAATAAAGCTTCCTTTTTCTACCCTCTACCCCGAGAACACCCACTTATATTAAATGCACACACACGCACACACACACTCACTCACACACACACACACACACACACACACGCATGCAGAGGAATCAAAAGCAGTACAACACAAATGCTCCTCTATCCATCCCAACTGGGTGAGATTTTAACTTCATTAAATTGCTGTCATATGGTGGCTGCTGACACACATCAGGCCCAGAGAGCTTCACTCATCAGGTACTCTCTAAGATTGTTAACAAGAACAGCAACTCTCATTAGGGGTTCCCCAAAAGCAGCTAATTAAGGGACAAAGGTTGCTCAGATTGTGACAATTACACCTGTAAGGCCCCTGTAGAAACACCCAAATCTCTAACAAACCTATGTTTGGTTGCTTAGTACAAGAAATAAAGAGCTCGTCCATTAAAAAAAAAAAATGAGAGGCAGAAACTGTCAACCATTTGAAAAGCTTTACGAAAATGATCATCCAATTAGTGGCTATGATCAAATCAGGCATGAACTCTCTCTGGATGGCTCCATAATTTTCCTTCTTGCATGGTGTAATTTCATATAGCTCAAATGAACTCGTGAGAGGTAATTCAGTTCCAAACAGTTTTCTCATCACTGCTAATTATACTAATACATTGAAATGCCTCCTACAAAATGCATGAGCCCTTTAAGCCACCTCATTAATGTGATATAATTTTTGCCAGAATATATATCAAACCTATTATCACCACAGGTTTTCTTTAGCATTTTTTTCAAAATGTCTATCAAAAGCTTAAAAAGTACATTTCTTTGGGCTGGTCGTCTCATGATTAACTGTTTCTTTGAACTACTGTTGTCTATTGTAGTATTTTTCAAAGGCACTAACAATCTTCAATATGATATCCTCCAGATTCACCAGTTTCTTTTTCCTTTCTGAGTATTTGATTCCTTAAATCTTTTCCCGGCTGTAGCTGATTCTTTAAATGGGAAATGGTGCATGCAATAATGTGCAAAAATGAGTTATACAAACTGAAAGCAGGGGTGTAAAAAGAAGCATCATCTGAAACTAAAATAAAGACAGATTTTATGGTATTTATGTCAGTTAATTTAACTGCTGGTAGGGGCTTTTGTTGAAACATGAGTTAGTTCCAGTGTTTAACCTTGCAGCATTAATTTATGCTTTATGGCCTGAGTACTTTATCATTCCCTCCTTGGGAAGACAGTTATCTCATTAGCCAGAATTTAATGAAATGCAAGGATACACTTCTTCATTTCAAAGACTACTATAACACAAATCAGGTGTAAATCTCAGACTGACTGCCCCTTCCCTTGCCCGTTTAAAAAAAAGAGAAAGAGAGGTTCATTTTGCAATCATATCACAGGAATTCATCTGGTGGAATACATTTCATCACAGCCATTCTAAAGGCATCTCTCATCTGTAAAAGTTGGTTTAACTTTGCATCTGGCAATATTGATGGTCCTTTAGCTACTATAAAGTTTCCAGAGTTGACAATTCATTATTCATCATCACAATTAAAAAATAAAATGTTGATAAAATTACCAGTTCCCTAGACTTATTCAAGCATGGGCATGAACTCTTAATCACATTTTTACCAAACTTAATTTCACAGATAGCACCGGTATATTTTGTAACAATTGGTTTTTCCAAATTAGTGGGCATTTTCAAGAAGAAGGTAAACATGTTCTGAGATTTAGAATTATTAAATAAACCAATGAATACATATTAGTTTAAAATATATGACATATTATCTGCCTTAAAGATGCAGAGCTATTTAGGTTATAAAACTTTCTGGAATGACCTTTGTTTTCTAAGAGTTCTAAACATCTGAACATTTAAATACTCTACCAACTAGTTGCTGATTCTGGTACAGATCCTCCACTTTTATGTTTTGGGGCTTGTCCTATGCTGTCTCCTTTGATGAAATGTCTTTTCTGACCTGTTAGATCATCTACAGCATAATTCTGGGTTTGTAACACCAGCCAAATCACCTATGATGATGTTTAAATTTATTTGAGAGCACTGCATGATATTTAGGTTCTTTTGGAAATGAATGAATGAACGAATGGTGTATGTATATGGTGATTTTTGATTAATTTTAACACATCTTATCTAAACAGTGAAAAATTAAGGAGTTTGCATATTATTTGACTATACAGATATTACAAAGTAAGGAAGACCTGATGAATGAGTGACTCCCTCTGGTTTGCTGTTAATTGGGGAAAAATACTTCTTAGGAATTAACAATAATTTAAAATTATGTGTTTAGCTAGCTATTTCTTTTGTGTGAATGTGAACATGTGCATTCTGTGTAGGGATGTGTGGGTGTGGTTTAAATATCAGCTAAAAAAACAAGATTTATTATCACAGACTTTATTTCAAGGAAATGGCCACTCAACTACTGAATAGAGATACATGGCATTTGGCTAACCGGCTACAGGGATTCCTTTTTTTAAATGTTCTTATATACTTCTTAGCGCTAGAAAATTGAAAATAATAAAACATGATGTAAGGTGTTGTCAATGACACTTCTTTGATCCAAAACCAGATTCCTTGGAGAGGCAGCATCGTGTCTTGGTCAGAGTGTGGGATTTGGATTTAGGCAGATGTGTGTTCAAATTAATGGTTTACTGGCTATGTTTTGTTAGAGAAATTACTTACATTTTCCTCATTTGTAAAATGATTTTAATAAAACCTACAAACTTTTTTTAAGAATAAACTTTATTTTTTTAGAACAGTTTCAGATTTACAGAGAAATTACAAAGATAGTACAAGAGATCCCATATATTCTGAACCCAAGTTCCCCTATTATGAACATCTTACATGAGTATAGTACATTTGTTACAATTAATGAACCAGTACTGATACATTAGTATTAACTACAGTCCATACTTTATTCAGATTTCTTTAGCTTGAATCTAAGTCCTTTTTCTGTTCCAGGATCCCATCCAGGATATCACATTACATTTAGTCATCATGTCTCCTAGGATCCTTTTGTGACAGTTTCTCTGACTTTCCTTGTTTTTGATGACCTTGACAGTTTTGAGGTGTACCGGTTAGATATATTTTGTAGGATGCCCCTCTACTGAAATTTGTATAATGTTTCTCTCATGATTATGGTGTTTTAGAAGGAAGGCAACAGAGGTAAAGTGCCATTCTCATCACATCATATCAAAGGTACATATTATCCCCATGATTTATCAATGTTGATGTTATCCTTGATCACCTGGCTGAGGAACTCACATTTTAAACAGGATTAATCCAAGGAATATATGTGAAAGCACATCCACACAGCACCTGGAGCATAGGAGAAGCTCAGGGATCCTCAGTTTTCTCTTTTCTCTTCCATCTCGACTCTTGTATAAAGCTGCTATGATTTTTTGTTCAATCAATATATTTTGACTTTGCTACAACAAAGTGTATTACAATGATGTTTTCAGGATGAATTAGGTCTCCACTTAAAAATGAGTGCTTACTTGAAATGTACTAAGTAGACCTTGTTAGAAGAGAGTCTTATTTACTACAAAGGCAGTCCCAGGGCACTGATACTGAATATCACAACAATATAAAGTGATCAACCATCTGCATTGAAAGAGGTGTCATCCATGAACTACGTTAGGAACAGATATCATCCCCTTTGTTTCTACACACCAGTTTATCAAACGTTCAGGAGCTATAAACTACTGGACAAAATACCAGGCAAGTAATTTAAATTTCTGGGTTCTCTTGTTGGTTTTTCAGTACATTTCTGCTTGGCTTTAGAAAAAGTAAACATGTCTTTATCTTGACCCAGTATTATCATTTATTTATTCTCATGTATTTGAGTAACTGCCATAAGCTGATTTTCACCTTTGTTGAGCCTGTTCTCTGACCATATAGACGGGGCTTATGTGCTCTGACCTTTCCTTTTATAACCATCATCATGCATATTATTACTTGCACAATATCTATTTGCTCAGCTGGATCATGAGAGCCTTGGAAGGAGGGACCAACACTTGTTTCTGATGTATCCCCAGCACCTAGCACATGGCTGGCACATTTGTGCTATAATACTTTTTGAATATCCAAATGAATTAATTCATTCCTTAATAACAGAAATGTACTTTCATATTTATTTCTTGATTTAATTTCTCAGAGCAGTAAGATGGGTAAATAGGCTCATGGAGGTTAAATGATTTGCCCAAAGTTACACCAGTATGGCTTGGTGCCACAATTTGATATGGTCTCTTGATTTTGTTTCCAGTGTCTTTTTCACTAGAAAAAGATGTTTCTAATTAAGGCACTATGCTAGGTAATGTGGGGTAAGTAAAGATATATAATCATATCTACTTCCCGGGGGTCAGAGGATGAAAGAATGTGTTCTGAACACAGTAGGAACAAAAAGGTGTGATGGAAATATAAGGTATTATTAATACTAAGTGCTAAAAAGCCATTATTGATTTTACAAGAAGTAAATATATTTAAAGAAAACAGAGTAGTCAACCAGCCTGCCTCAGAGGTTATTATACTTAATGCATGAAAAGTACTTGGAGATTTATAGTTAGAACTCAGGACTGGTTTGTGAGCCAGGAGCTGATTGCCTCTCCATGTAGCTCCATGGGTAGTTCCTCTGATGTCCCACAAGTCCCTGTGCAGCTGGCTTTGAAAAATTCCAGGAATTTGGTAATAAAGCAATAGGAAGTAGGAGAATTCATTGTGACTCATTTCATTTGGAGGATATTAATTATTTTTAAATTATTGAGGGTTTGGAATAACACATAGTGATGCTCATAGGTTACTAAATAGGCATGAATTACTTAGCTGAAAAATAACAATACAACCTTGATTTTACATAGTTCCCATTTTAATTCTGACAGCTCCCATGCTTTCTTCTCTCAAGAGCATTACTCCATGGATCCCCAACAAAATTGGGCTGGTGGTTCCTTTCACCTCAAGTTGGGGCTATCCTGAGCCCAGGCTGCAGCAGGCAGGGTCTGACTCTCTAGATTGTATTAACTGTAAAATTACCAGATCAGCCTGGGTTGTAGACATCACTTTATTTATCCACCAATTCATTCTAATTCTTCTGCTATCTTTTGATCTTTCCAGTTGTATAACATGGCATCTGTTTGCTAATGGTAGGAAGTACTTTAGCTGTTGATGCCTGAGTGGGGTCACAGTTTGGAACTCGTCGTATTAACTGCCTAAAGAAGTACCAGTATTTTGTTTTTGAGAGGCTTCTTTAAACTTGGTAGTATGCTGTTTGCTATTCCACTTATTAAATTTGTAAGTTTAGGAATGGATTTAAGGATCAAAATGAGAATGGAAAATAAGAGACTATTTTTCATTCTATCTGAATGTATGTTTAGGTAGGCTTGGGTTAACTCTAGATCATTTACTTGTTCAAGATCTAAAAAGAATGACAAAAAAGTTGTTAGGAAACATTTGCAAACAGACAAAAATATATTTGATTTTTTTAAATTAAAAAATATCTTTTGGCACTTGGTAAGGTAGCAATTTTGTCCCAACTATGGGGACTTACTTGGAAAAGCCATTTCTTGTGAAATTAAACTGCCATTTATCACAGAAACAATATTTATGATCTGGTTACCTTTCTGGAACTCTGTGCTGCACTTCAGGAAGTAGAGAAACATTTATTATGCTAGATAAAAGTCTCAACAGATAAATAATTTAAGTGTTTGCCTTTACTAAACAGTTTTAATTCAATCAATGGGTTATGTGACTTTGCCAAGTAATTAGAAAACCCCTTGATTTTCTTTATATGCTTTGGAAAGTATTTTAATAGATGATAAATTTACTCTTCCAACTTCAATTTCTCTTAGGTATTTCCAATTATAAATATTTTATTCAATTGATATTCCATGATTTCATATGGGTCATTTTTGAGGTGGAGATTGTAAAGTTTAATCAAGAATAGATATTGGAGTATGATGGTAGCTTTTATTGGGAGTGGAAAAACTGCCCATAGAAGTCCAAACTTGGCACTTAAACTGCATCACACAATTTGACCATTAGCTCTAAAAGATCCTCCTCTATATAAACAAGAGGGAATTTATTTCACATCATCTCACCCCTAGTTGCATTAAGTTTAAAATGTTGATTTATTTGGTTGGGCTACTGACAAGTGTAGACTGAGCTGACCATAAAACTATATTTAGGTCTAATTCTATGAGGGGTCAAAGGGTGACGATTTATCCACTTAGTCTTGTAGGAATTAATTTTTTGATTTGACTATTCATAGCATCATTAATGAAGAAAAGCTGCAAGAGAAAACAGACCATTTTCAGGAATGTGATTCAGAACATTAACACCTTAATTTACATAAAATTAGTTACATACTGCTGCAGTAATTTAATTTGTTTGACCAGTACTTTGCAACTGTGAAAAATAGATTCAGAGAGGCCAGACAAGGGGTTCTACATATTTTCTGCAAATGACTAGTCTCAGAATAATATGAAACAGAGAGAATTAATTACAAGACAATTCAGAATACTGTAGTGGCAGCTTTGAAATGCATGGATTAGACATACATTCTTATTTTTTCTTCTTAAAAAATCTTCATAAGTAAGAGAGTGGCAATGGACATATATACACTACCAAATGTAAAATAGATAGCTAGTGGGAAGCAGCCACATAGCACGGGGAGATCAGCTCGGTGCTTTGTGACCACCTATTGGGTGGGAGGGAGATGCAAGAGGGAGGAGATATGGGAATATATGTATATGTATAGCTGATTCACTTTGTTATAAAGCAGAAACTAACACACCACTGTAAAGCAATTATACTCCAATAAAGATGTTAAAAAAAACCTTCATAAAATGCCTCCTTCATGCCAGAAATAATTTCCATATTTTCTCCAGGTTTCATTAAAGTTGCATGAGTAAAATAATAAAACTAAAATCCTATGATATGCATTTCTGTCAAAGTCTTGACTCAATCTCTGTTTACCAACAGCAATGTTACTTAGTGTAACCACAGACATAAGACCCCAAATGCATACACTAATTTCCTACTCCTTAACCTGATAACATCCAAAACTTTAACCACCCTTACTTCTCCCAGAAGACAAGTGTAATTAATTTGAACTTCAAATAATTAGATGACTGCCCTTAAAGATGTCTTGTGTGGATATAACAAAGCCTTCCATTTTTCCTGCTTTCTGAAAATTTCTTGCATGTCAAATATATTTTCTGTTTAAAAATATCTACTTGTCATTAAAAAATTCTTTACTATCGTTATCACCAGTAGCTGTACTCAACAATTCCTTTCTCCTGATATACCTTAAATAGGTCCTACTCATGATTCTGCAGGTTGGATTTTCTAAAATCACTGGTTTATATTGAGTGTCTACTTATAGGCAGGTTTACTTGACTAGGGTAACCATTTTTCATATTTTCCCTCCACCAGCTTATGGTGATTTGGTTTCAGCTTTGCTCTATATTTTCTGTGTAATTAGGAAAATCATTTGCTCCTTTTTTCTGTCAAATTCTGTGCATTGATGATGTTGTTATGGTCAAAAGTATCCCAGGTTGATATAGAAGGTAATTACTATCTAAAGTGTTTGTACTAACAAAAGCATTTCTTTTAAAAAAATATTTCTTGCATTAACTCATTAAATTGATTTTTTAAATATATAGGGAAATTCTTAGATTATTACTGATACTCCCTCTGTCAGACAGCTTATAAATCATTTTCAATACAGGAAAGAAAATTTAGTCTTGTCATTCACCTGTCTTTGCGAAAGAATGGTAGGGATTAACAAAAAAAAAAAAAAAAAAGGAAAACTTTGTAAATACTTTTTTTCTTTTCCAATACATCTTTTTCTAAACTCTAACTGGATCTATATTGTAAATCAAATAATGCCTTTAAAGTAATCCTCTAGTCTTATTGTCATGCAGATATGTCTTCCTGATAACTTTCCAAAATGGAATACAACATGGTGGAGGGTTTGGAAATTCAGGGAGCTTGGATTTGATCTTGATTTTGTTATTAGCTAGCTCAGTGACCTTGGATGAGTTCACTAATAGTTTCTGAGCCTTGGTTTCCTCATGGGTGAAAAGAGTGTTTTAGATTTGATGGCCTGTAGAATCTCTTTTGGTTCACTAAATTCAGCATTCGATGCAGTACTTTTATTTGTTTGTTTGGTACACTTAATTTTTCCTGAAGCCTGACACAACTGAATACAGACATGATTATGGACATGGTTGAGGGGGAAAGGCAGTATAATTTAAAAAGGTGAATTCCGGAGAGTGAGGCAGAGTTGCAAATGGACACAGAGACAAAATTTCTGTTGCCTTTGCCCTATTTTTCTCCATTAATTCTTGATTTTGGTCTTCTTTCCAACAGAATCCCAAGATAAGAAGAGGACTATGGAAAAACAGATTATTCAGTACCAAAATCCACTTCATCTAGACTATATTTTGCTACTGCAAACCTGCCCCAAGATTGCAGGGGCAAGGCAAATCATGCACTGTCTTTTGAATTTCAGTGGCCTTATATTATCATGCCCTCCTCTAAAATAATATTAATAATAATAGCCACTATAATCATAAAGCTTTGGATTTCTAAAATATAGACATAATGTCTGTTCCTGTCAATGTATTTATGTCATCATTTTGTTTTTACTATTTAAAAGGCTCCTTTCCAGAAATAGTATATACACCATAATTAAGTTTGCTTCAAAATAAACCAAATTTCAAAAGAATCAAAATCAATGAAGATAATTTAAAAAGTAGAAGGTGGTTTCCACAAATCAGCTCTCCAGTCTAGTCTGCAATATTCTACAAGCCCTGGAAAGCTTCCTAATCTAGTCATTTGTCAGAGTGGTATAGGTCAAATGGTTTGCTGAATCTAACTTTTATCGATCAGATGCTGCTTAGGGAGCCTGCGCTGAACATTCCTGATAAAATGATAGACTCTCTTTGAATAATACATGGTTTGTACCTTAAGCTGTAACACACATATACACAAACACACAGACATACACACACTGAAACCTTGTCAAACCTATAATGGAGTAGATAACTGAATAAAAGAGCAACTTCCGTCGTAGCACAAGATAGTAACATAGAGAAACTGAACTGTTAAATCAAATCCGTGAAATTCATTTTCTTTGTACAACATTAAAATATATTCCATAAAATGGCAGAGCAATCCAATAAAAGAACAGGCTCTGAAAAGAGTAATTTGTGTGCAACAAGGTTATACATTGAATAGAGTTCTCCTATAGTTTTGATCACATTTAGAATTCTATTGCTTTTTGTTAAATTTTCTCACATTTTTTTCAAACTTTTCATGATTTCTTTGAAATATATGAACCTTTTAATGTATAGCTAATTTATTCAGCCCCTACATTTAAATGCTCTATAGGCATAATTTTTGTATTAAATTTTCTTCTACAGCTGCTTTCACTTTGTCTCAAATAGATTACTCATTGTCAACAAATTATAACAGGACAGATCTGTTAGAATATCAATTTTTAGGTTCATTTCAATATTTTAATTATTTGCATAATAATTTTTCAGGAAGTGAAGCTTCTGTTACTCATTGTTTCAGGGAAATTGTCAGAATATGTGTAATCTTATTAATTGTATCTGTAATAAAACAGGAAATAATTTCTTTTAATATGACCTTATGAATATAATCATGAGGCTGTTTATGCTCCTGTATTATTATTTTTCACCAAAAATATTTAAGCAACTGAAGGGTAATTAAGTATGAATGAAGAAATATTATTTTTCAAAGTAAAGCAGACTTTCGAATTGCTCTAAAACACAAGCAACTTTATTTATTGAATCCTTTTTTCTCTTTACTAATATTGCCAATTATGAAGATTTATTTCACCATGAATATTTTGTTTATAAAAATCCATAATTATGTTTAATATTGTGTTAAAAATATAATTTTATCTTAATATTAACTACATAAAAAGTTCTTTCTTAAGTCTATAGTAAATTATTATTTGATAAAAAATATTTATCTATGTAAGGATATAATGCTTTTAACAAGAAGAAGTGGATTCTTTTATAATCATGCTAATTTGGCTGAAAACTACACAGAGAATATTTTCCTCTTGTACATTTTCTGCATTCTTTTTCCTTTTTTAAGAGAGAATATTGGGCTGTTGCCAATTAAATTGAAATGTGGCATGGAAGTTATCAGTCAAACGTAATTATTTTGTGCACAACAATATCACACACAAAATTAACATGTGCAACAGGCGAAAAGTGTCAGAAGACATCAGTTATTCCTGGGACAGCTCATCTCTTATTGAAGCGATGAAATTCTGGAAACACTGCTCTAGGCTTCCTGGCATCGCTCACTCTGGCTCTTTTTCCTCAGGCTCGCTTACCTCAATGACTGCTTTCGGGATCTCTGTACACAGGACACAGAAATGGAATCAGAATGAAACTATCTGTAAGGTCAGTGGTACCTTTCATTGTGGTACTACCAGGAATCCTTACTTTAGCTTCATTTTAGGCATCACAAACTGGTATTTTATGTGTACAGCTTTGGCAGATGGTGATGCAGAAGGCAAAGCATGATTTTGAAGTTTCCTACACACCATTTCCTCATCCTTCTCAACTTCACACAGTCTAAGTTCAGCAGGACTGTGGCTGCCTGAGACACCATGACATCTAGTGGAGATCTGGGTTTTCCCCCGGCACTCTAAAAGCACAAATCCACCCTGCCTTTTATTCTTTCAAGATCTCTTCTCTTGCAGAATTTAACTGTGCAAGTAAAAGGTAAAAAAAAAAAACACCAAAAACAAACTGTGAAGAATTTAACCATGAATCTACAGGTTCATGTATCCAGGGATCACAATGCCACTTGCCAAACTCAATAGTGAGTAAAAGCACAGGTGGCCAATACATGGTGCTCTCCATCCCTGCCCTCTGAAGAGAACTGATCTTACCATTCCTGCTGTCCAGCTTGCATAAGGCCAAAGACGCCTTTTTTTTTTTTTTTTTTTTTTTTTTTTTTTTTTTTTTTTTGCGGTACGCGGGCCCTTCACCGCTGCGGCCT
>NC_041224.1:100805062-100813913 GCF_002837175.3 Physeter macrocephalus | reverse complement strand
TTTTTTTTGCGGTACGCGGGCCCCTCACCGCTGCGGCCTCTCCCGTTGCGGAGCACAGGCTCCGGACGCGCAGGCTCAGCGGCCATGGCTCACGGGCGCAGCCGGTACACGGCACGTGGAATCCTCCCGGACCGGGGCACGAACCCGCGCCTCCTGCATCAGCAGGCGGACTCTCAACCACTGCGCCACCAGGGAAGCCCCAAAGGCGCCTTTTTGAAACAGCATTCCAAAAAGCTACTTCCAAATGATTTGAGTTGACTCACAAATTGAAACCAATTTCTCTGAGTTAATGTTTATTGCATCCATTCGTTATATTTACACTTTAACAAGGGGCTTCTGATGGCAATGATTAAACCCAAATGAATGGAGAGGAATGCTAAGCATACAGACAAACTGATGTTCTTGAAAGAGAATTTCAGGGAGAGCTTCTTAGTCAGGCTATGCTAATCATATGAAATCCTAAAATGCAATTCTTCTCCATACATTTTTACAGGTAAATGATCTAAATAATGAGTACTCCTTCTACTAAGCTCTTATGCAGTATGCATTCCTCTGGGATACCATTTTTTTTTTTTTTTTTTTTTACATTGCATTATAACTACCTGTTCTCATCTCCTTTTTCCTTATCGGATTCCAAGCACCTTGGAAATAGACTCCATGGGTTATCACTCTGCAATATGCATCCTTGTATCCCCAGCAGAGAACTTGACATGCCATAGTTGATCACATAGCGTTGAATTTAGTTGAACAGTGTAGCCCTGTGGAATGTAGTGGCTGGAAGGGATCACATATCCCATCCAAGCTCACTTCCTCACTTTACTGATGTTAGAGACTGAAAGGCTTCACAAAACTGGCTTTACATCCCTGCCTTCCAATGCCCACCGTTGTGAACTAAGGCCTTCATGATTTGCTTTTGCTTGCTCTGCAGTGTCACCTGCTTCCCACCCCACTCCCAAACTCACTCACTTTGACTTGGGTCACACTGGCCTTATCTCTGTTCTAATACATGCTTAGCTATTTCCCATTCCCGAGTCTTTGGGGTCTTTGTGTGTATCTTCTAGAAGGTTCTTCCTGCCACTCCTCACCCGTGCCAATCCTACTAGCCCCTTAGGATTCAACTTAACTTTCACTTCCTCCAAGTGGCATCCCCTGAAGCTTCAGTCTAAAGTCGGTTTCCCCAAATGACTCTCTCAAGTTAATTTTTCTTTAAAACACCCTATTCTTGTTCTTCACAATTCTCCTTTTTCAACTACATGTGTAATGTCTATTGCTCTGATTAGACTGTAAGCTACATAAAGTCAGGAAATATTTATTTCCCACCATTGTATCCCTAGCACTTATTTCAGTGCCTGATGCTTAATAGGTACCCATTAAATTTAGTCGAAAAATTAAAATAGCTAGTTAATGTCAGAACTATGGCTTGAAACTAAGATTTCTATTCTTACTCACATTCTTACCCCACAATGACAGCCTTCCATGAAATCTATGAATGTAAGCTGCACTAAAGTGCTCCATCATGAAGGAATGGTGGTTCTAAATTTCACCACCTAGTAGCATATATATAATTTTTTTCAGATTTTTTAATCTTTGATTTAATGACTAAAATAGTTCTTTTTGATAACCCCCTGGAAGTTTATTTTATAAGAATTTATATCAGGAGTTAAGTTTAAGCAAGTACTAATCTTAAATTTCTCTTCCCCAAACAGTATGAAAAGTCCTCCGTGACTACAATAGTAGTGAGTCCAAATTGAACACAGCATGGCAGCTTGCTGCAGAGGATGCTGGGTGGGTAAGAACAAAATTTTTAAGGTTAATGGATGTAGAAGTTAAATCTTAGCTTCATAACTCCCTTGCCTTATGATGCTGGTTAAGTTTCTTAAATACTTCTGAGGCTCAATTTTCTTATCTGGAAAACAGAGGCTAATGACAGTACTTACTCTTATTTAGGTCCCATCCGTTCTATTCATTTCTCTCTCCTACCTGCAACCTAGAACCAGATTCATCTCAATAAATATGTGCTAATGAATAACTTAGCAGAGTGCATGTGAAATAGGCATCTATCTCTATCATCTATATGTCATACCCATTACAGAGTCTGATACAAAGTAGGTCTCCACTAAATGGTGGTATGATGCACTAGAATGCTTTCGCTAATACAAATGCCCCCAAAAAATTCAGTGCATTTTCTGTAATAAACACAATTTCATAGTGAAAACAACTGGATGCTCTGCAGGCTGGCTCTGATATAATGTATTTAGAGAGACTGCTAGTAATTATTCTCCTTGCTTTTCTTAATTCTACTCTAATTCAATGTTAAAAGTTACTTTTCATTTTTTTCATTTAAAAATGATACTATTGCTAAGAAGAGAAATTGAATGTGTTAAAAGCAATAGGTTACAGTTGATAAATCCCTTTCACAGTATTTTTCAAAATTAACACACACACACTTTAATAAATAAGAACTGTGTAAATGTGTGGCTGGTCATATACACAAAAAAGAAAAGTTGGGAACTTTTAAACATTATACACGTAACGGACAAAAGGAGACTGTTTTGTAATTTGCAGATGTTTCCAAGGGATATTCCTGTTTGTTGTACCCTATTTTCATCACTATAAATGCATCTTTTTTTAAAAAAAACTTTTTATTTTCTATTGGAGTATAGTTGATTAACAATGTTGTATTAGTTTCAGGTGTACAACAAAGTGATTCAGTTATACATATACATATATCTATTCTTTTTCAAATTCTTTTCCCAATTAGGTTGTTACAGAATATTGAGCAGAGTTCCCTGTGCTATACAGTAGGTCCTTGTTGGTTAACCATTTTAAACATAGCAGTGTGTACATGTCAGTCCCAAACTACCTAATTATCCCTCCCCCCAACCCTTCCCCCCTGGTAACCACAAGTTCGTTCTCTAAGTCTGAATCTGTTTCTGTTTTGTAAATAAGTTCATTTGTATTATTTTTTTCTTACTTTACTCAGTATGAATAAGTGCATCTTGTTAGTAAATTTTTATTTAATTCAGATTTATTACAGCATCTTGGTAGAGGATTTGCTATGATTTCATCACGGCATTGACATACCCATTCCCCAGTGTAATTACTGTCATATCCAATGATATATAAAAATTATGAAATTTGAAGCTATTAAATATTGCATATTTTTGTTGTCATTATCAAAAGCTCACAATTGTGGCTTATGTGGTAGAAGCTATATGATGTTCATTCTTGTTAGGCAAACATAATGAATCTAAAAAAAATGTGAATGTGGCATGAACACATCAATTTCATAGAGACTAGGTGGTATTACTAAGTTGTTAAGAGCACAGATATTGACATCAAAACTTAGTTTTCTCATCTGTAAAATGGAGATAATTAACAATTACCTGACAGAATTGTTGTAAAGATTCAAATGAAATAATGCACATAAAGCATTTAGCATACTGCCTGCCTTATTTTAACACAAAGTAAATGTTACCTACACAAACCTGCATGGGGAAATGAGGGGGTGTGAAAGACGTTTTGTGGTGTAAAGTATAATGAATGCTGTACATCTGAAGAGCAGAGAAAGGAGGAGGGGTCATCACTTCTTTCCAAATCCTTCTGTGTAAGAGTTAAGCTTCAGAGGTAATGGGAGTGGGGTTTGGCCAGCTAGAAAAGCAGTGACTCAGGAGGCATAAAACCTGGCAGAAGGTTAGAAGAGGGGATGGGAGGAAAAGCTGCACATTATAAAAATGTGCCACAGGGTTTGATGCTTATGAAGTGAAAAATACGCCCTTGTTATAAGTTATTGGTGGCTGCTATTGATTTGAAAGTTAGTGACAAGCCAAGATGTTCTCCAGTCAGATGTTGATCTACAGAGGCAATGGGCGCAACTTCTGGAGGACGTTTTTTCCTCTTTGTCAGTAATGTAAGCAGTGTGAAAACCTGTGCAAATACTCTTTGGGGTCATTATCCTTCTGAGCATCACTGATAATATATTTAGAGCCAGAAAGACATTAGCCCTGTTAAATTTATTTGTTTTTCACAAATCATTTTTGAAAGCGTCCACACTTTATCAAGGCTGCTCCTTAAATCTAATGTATTTATCATACAGGATTTAATTTATTAAATTTTATTTGCTGTCAAGAGAGACAGACACGAATACAATGTTTGAAAAGATGTCTATCGATGTGAGAAAAAAAAAATGCAAGTCCTGAGGTAGAAGCTCAGTGAGTTGGAGAAATGTAAGCGTCTCCCACATTTAATCTTCACATGACAAAATGCATTATGGTCAAAATAGGACCGTCTCTAAATCGTAGCTTTCTAACATTCTAAAACCTTCATAATATAAGCCTATGCTTTTAGTTAGGGTTTCTTTTCTTTTTCTTAAATTCCTTGAGCAACAATTTTGTCATAAATGCTACTAGGTCATTGTAAGCCTCTTCTTTCTTACAACCCTCTTTTCTACATAGTTATTTCAGATACATTAAAGCCAATTATAATTACCTTGGCAATATAAAACAGCACCTCCTTATGCAAGGAGGATGTGATATACGGGGTGCAACATATACTGGTGTCAAAAGCAAGTTATTTTCATCAGACAATTATAGTTGTCTTTGACATCAGGCCTACATTTCCCACCAATTAGTACAAACTGCAGGGTGCAATTATAGAATTCTGCAGTGCTAGCAGCTAGTGGTACTAAGTGGAATTTGGGGCATTTAATACTGTAAGGCCTAATAAATATTCTGCTTTAACTTCAATTGGTTCAAATCAATAAGTCTGTGTTGTCTGCACATCATTTTTTTCCTCAGCAAGAAAGTACGTATGGATTTTATTTTTTGTGGGGAAATTAATTCTTCTTGTCAATAAAGTGCTTAATTTTCATTTTAACGCCATGCCTCTACTGCATGCCACTGAACTATTTATCAGGCCAAACTTACAACCACCAGTGGGGTTAGTGGTGGAGGTCAGTGGAGGACTTTTGTAGAAAAGAAGTGTTCAGGAGTGAAAAGTAAAACTGACTTTTTTTTTGGCATCCTGATTAACTGTACGATTATTTGATATTCTTTAAAATTATTCAATTGCTGAAATAAAACAGTGTAAATAAACTAAAGGGGCACTGTTCAAATTTTTAAGAACCTTATTTTTTATTTGAGAAGTATATAAATGAAAATCTATGTGACTCTGTGATGCTAGGACTAAGGAATAAAAAGCGGACGTGTAGAAGATTAATCAGTTATTTTGCCTACTTGGTACCTAGAAGTCAGGCTGGCTCACTTTTATTTATGAAACTGAGTAAATCAATCAGTAATTTTGGTGATTATTAAAATAATGTCAATACTTGAGCTCCATCAGTTTTCAGTTCAAGGCCAGACTTTGTAACAGAAACCGTGTACGACCAGATTTCTGCTTTCAAGTGACTTACTCTCGAATGCAGTTGTCTTGGTTTATGTCACTTAAGAGAGTTAAGCATTTCCCTTAAGTTTCAGAATTTCAAGTATTATATAGTCAGCTGTATTATTTTAGATTTTGTTTCTTGAGTTCAGGTATTATCATTTCAGCTAAGTCTCCTGGGACTTTTAATAAACAAGTATAGAAAAAAGGGATGAAGCCATTTATCTCTTTTCAATTGGAACCTAATTCCCCTCTCAAACAGCAAGTATAGGAGGCTATCCAAAAGTGTTCCTCTTAAAAAAATGTAATTAAAAAAATTCAATAGAAGAGAATGCTGTTAGGGGGCATTTTAATGCATGCACAGTGTGGTCTGTTGCTGTCATAAAGAAGTGTAGTGGGGTACCAAGCCCACTTGGAGAGTGAGGGAGGAAGGTTCTGCAGAAGTGTCCAACCAGAAAAAATCTAATGCAGACACAGGCAGTTCATCTCCCCTTCTTTTCAAAGGCTCCAAGGTTACCCTCGTACTTCCTGAACACCTTCTGCCCTTTTTCCTCAAAAACGTTTACATGTATTCTGGAAAGAATGGCATAGGGATAGAGCAATGGGCATGCATATGAAAATGAAAATGAGAGATGGAAAGGTACAGTGGGCCACAGATGGGTATTGGTGATTTGCTCATTATTTCATTCAGCGTTTATTGAGAATCTACTGTGAATTAGGTAGCATGGGGGTGAATCAGAAATGGATCCTGCCCTCAAGAATTTGTGGCTTAGGACATCTGAGACAAGTCCATAGATAATTACAATACAAAATAAAGAGTGATTGGTGACACAAGAAAGCCACAGAAGAAACACGACAAGAGTGTTCAGAGGAGAAGGAGGAAAATTGGTGAGCCATAAAATTAGCCATTCTACTCATTCTCTGAGTGGCTTCTGATCTAGTTCTTTGGTGTTTCTATTTTTCTCTGTTGCAAAATTAGGGAAAGATAGCTGTTTTAATTTTTATTTATTTATTTATTTGTTTTGGCCACGCTGCATGGCTTGTGGGATCTTAGTTCCCAGACCAGGGATTGAACCTGGGCCCTCCACTGGAAGGCCAGGGAATTCTGAAAGATAGCTGTTTTAAATATGAAATGCTATCTGTGAGTAACGGTACATTTCTCAGCATTGAAGTGCTCATTTAAGGTGTTGTATCTATATAATCAATGGACCACTTAAGTGCTGCAAAATATACCTAACTAAGAGGAATTTAGCTACAACTACTTGATAACCATTCTTACTAATCCACTTTGGGTGAAATCAACCCAGTCGAGAGGACATCATTACTCAAATTTGTCACATAATGCATAAAAACTACTAGTTGACTAGCCTCAGAGAAAAGGTCCTAAACTCATCTTAGTTAAGCAAGTCAGATGAGCTGTCTCTCTTTTTCTTGGAGGTCGGAGCAGTGGGTAGCCAGGTCTATAGTGTCAGCTATTTTTCTCTCCCTAGAGTAAGAGGAAGCAAATGCTATAATGTGATTCAGACTTTACATGTTATAATTATATGTCCAGCATCACTTATTCATTACTTCACCGAACCTACCTGAGCATCTAACCAAGCATTGTGCTTAAGAATTAAAAGCATCATAAAATACAGCTTGGGGCTTCCCTGGTGGCGCAGTAGTTAAGAACGCACCTGCCAATGCAGGGGACACGGGTTCAAGCCCTGGTTCGGGAAGATCCCACATGCGCGGAGCAACTAAGCCCGTGTGCCACAACTACTGAGCCTGCGCTCTAGAGCCCGTGAGCCACAACTACTGAGCCCGCATGCCGCAACTACTGAAGACTGCACGCCTAGAGCCTGTGCTCTGCAACAAGAGAAGCCAACGCAATGAGAAGCCCACGCACCACAACAAAGAGTAGCCTCCGCTCGCTGCAACCAGAGAAAGCCTGCACGCAGCAAGGAAGACCAAGCACAGCCAATAAATAAATGAATAAATTTATTTAAAAAAATACAGCTTGTGAGTCTGAATATTACAACCACACTTCACCAGGACCCACGGTCAAAAGACTTCTAGTGATAGTTGCCCTTGAACCCAACCCCTCTGAGCAGGGGGAAAGCTGTGTCTTCATGAAGCTAAATATGGCTGCAGCTTTACTACTATTTTAGCTCTTCCTCAAATTTTTCTCCCCCCAGAATACTCTCATGGAATTTCATCAGTGCAACAGCTTCCTTCTGAGCAGCACTGAGTGTATCTTTCCAATGGTGCATGGAGGATATAAGCTCCTAACACCCATTAGCATTAATGGGAGTTATCGAGTAAATCCCCTCACATCGATTAGAGAATAGGCCCCTTTTGATTTTAGAAATCTTTCCTGTGAGGATTTCCCCTGTGTCTAGTATGGGCATATAAATGGCCATTTTATTGTATTAAATATGTATCACATCCATCATTTTTAATGCTGTGCTGTGATGAAGGCACCTCAGTTCTGGGATCAGTTCGGAAAATATTTAAACTTGGCAAAAGCTAAACAAGCCTCAGCTAAGAAAGCCTAAGGGCTCCATTCAGAGGAACATTATCTACCATTTATGCTTGATTTAAAAAAAACAAAACAAAACAAATTACTCAGGAAAAAAGTGTGGACAACATTGTTTTTGACTAAATTACAGGCTTTCAATATTCATTAGCAGTGACTTTTCCATTATTCAACCAAGAAAATCTGTACACAAACCAAGACAGAGAAGGACATTGCTGCTTGAAATTCACAAACAACTTCTGCTGTTTGTTAACAACAAAATAATAACAACAATTTGAGGTCAACTTAGATTCTGACCTAAGGTGGTTGTGTTGAGTGACCTCTACACAATTGTCTCTTTCCCTAATCATGATATTCACATGTAGAGATGCAGGGTAGAAAATAAATGAAACCCATATTTTTTCCCACTGGTGTATATGGGTTGTAACTTTGCTACTGGAGAGTGGCTACTTGCAAGACCCCTAAAGCAAGGCAGTAGAACACTGTCCAGGTTTCAGAGTGCAGGCATAATTGATGCACAGACGTATTTTATTTAGCGTTTAGATGAGCATGCTATCTTCGGTCGACCACGCTCCCTCTCACTACCTATTGTATTATGCAACCCTCTTTCCACACATTTCTTTATTTGCATAATAATTAGCTTTGGAGTCTGACAACATGGGTTTGATCCTAGCACTGTCCATACAAGATGTTTGACCCTACGCAAGCTATTGTACTTAGACTCCCTGATCCTCAATTTCATTCTCTGTAAAATGAGAAAATAATACAATTGTTGAAAGATTTTGGTGAAGATAAAATGAGACAATGTTTACAAGGCCCCGGCACAGAGTAGGTACTCAGTGTACGGTATTAAGTGACAATTAACTGACTATGAGATTGTTGTATAAACGATGTGGGAATCGTTTGAGAATCTTTGCAGTCAGTCAACGCTGTGGGGAGGATTTCTGGCCCTAC
>NC_041224.1:100797562-100800062 GCF_002837175.3 Physeter macrocephalus | reverse complement strand
GTCTACCTAGTGCTTTTTTGAGATACTTTATTCTATATGCCAAATTATGCTACGTATCCTGTTGTATTACATCATACTGAATATTACCCATTTGGATCAAAATTAAGAAAGACGGTTTGTACACTTAATTCTTTAATCTTTCATCTGAGCCTCTTAAATGTTTCAGTGTTCTGAAAGCTGCACAGTTCTCTAAGATGTAGTAAATATTCAATTATGTCCATTTTGTACTTGAAAAAATGAAAGCACTTAGAGACTACTGATTAGAATAATGTTTTCAAATATGTTAACATAGCTAAGGAATCTTAAATCCTGGGCTGAGATTCACTGGGCACACTGCCTAACAAAGACCTCGGGAGTAAGAATCTGAATCCCAGCACATTATGGGAATTTAGACAAGCCTCAGATTAGCACTCTTTCTTCATTTCCCTACATCAAAATTTGAGAAGAAATGGCTTAAATTTTAGGTGCAACTTCTTTGATGGGAGGAAAATACATGGAAACTTAGGAATGCCTCTCCTGGTTTAGGAAGAGACATCTTATGCCTTAATATTAAAATGACTTAAAATATATAATATGCAGATAAAAATACTACTCCACATCACAAGTTGAGAGGTATGGTATTTAAGATAGTGGTCAAACCACATAGTAAATTTTGCCTAGGATCCTTACTTGCCAAAGTAAAATTTTACTTAAAAGTCTATATGATTTATATACTAAAATCCATCATGTAACTTGGAAAACAAGATTTTAATTTTTAATATTTTTATCTATATTCTAAAAAGTAAAGTCTTTCATTATTTCACCTTTGGGTTGTGAGTTGCTGGGACAATAAGAGAGAGGCTGAAAAGGAAAGTAAGAAGAAACACTTTTCTAAAGAACCAAGTCAGATAAAGGGAAAGGGAGGTGAAATTCTTTCTATTTAAGACATATGAAGTCATTTGGATAGCTTGTACACTGTATTTGTGTAAGAAAACATTTTTATATAGATCTTGTTCCTAATTTTAAAATACCTTTAATATACCAAAGTTTCTTGCAAGGAGCCAAAATGAATTGGGTAGGCACTGATACACTGAATTGGCTTAAGGGTTTGTAAGGTTATTTTGGGGGTATCTGGGTCAGAACAACCCAGTAGGGTCCAACAAGAATCATTCTGCATGTAGCAGAAACTACCTCATAAACATAATTAAAATACCCGTGTAACCAATCTTACTCCTGGCAACATACAAATGAAAATATGGAGATGGCTCAGACTTCCCCCAGAATCCTCTGGTTGGATTAGGAAGGGGAAAAGATATAGAAGGACATACATAACAGTTTGTCCATGTGTCTAGAAGAGAAGAGGTAACATTTACAGAGCACCAACTCTTTTCTTCTATGGATGTTTCCTCACTTGAATATTTTAAAAAATAGACTTTAATTTTGAGAACAGTTTTAGGTTCACAGAAAAACTGAAAAATAATACATACAGAGAGTTCGCGTATATCTTGAACCCAGTTTCTCTGATTATTAACATCTATATTAGTATGGTACCTTTGTCACAATTACTGAACCAATACTGATCCATAGTTATTAACTGAAATCCCTCTTTTATTTAGATTTCCTTAGTTCCTATCTGATGCTTATTTTCTGTTCCAGAATCCCATCCAGGATACCACATTACATTTGCTTGTCATTTTTCCTTAGGCTTCTCTTGGCTATGACAGCTTCTCAGTCTTTCCTTGTTTTTGATGACCTTGACAGTTTTGAGGCATATACAGGTCAGGTATTTTGTACAATGCCCCTCTATTAAAATTTTTCTGATGTTTTTCTGATGATTAGACTGGAGTGCCTCATTGACTTTAATCTCAGTCCTTTACGTTTGATATTTTACAAATGAGGAAACTGAAGTGAATAGAGTTAAATTAAGCACAGCTCCACAGTAGTAAGAGATCTGTGTGATGCCCATGGCTCTGTGTGTTCAGCTGCACTATACTGTTTTTGCAGCTATTATACTCGTATGTTTAAAATATGCCCTATATTTGTTTATTTCACTTATGTCTATAGGGCTTAATTTGTTTTCCCGTATGAGAGGGGTCTAATCATCTATTTTGCCAAGGAAAAATGAAAAAACAGGTAAATAAAAGCAATATAGAAGTATTTAATCAGTTTGGATGTTTAAATAAAGAAAATAGCTGGGTTTATGGTTCTTTGGATGTTCAAATAGCATTCTTCAACAGACTCCATTACACTTTTTTAGGGTCAAGTTAAGATAGGTAAAACTATTTAACCATTTCCTCTTCTTCTGCACTCAATTCAAGGGTAGACAAAGCCTCAGGGTAGACCTTTATAGATAAATGCTGTTTCAGGAACCAGGTTTCTCCCTTAAGCATCACAATGTACTTAGGTGGTCAACGGGACGACTTCTAGGAGGTTAAAAGAAACCAACCGGGGCTTCCGTGGTGGCGCAGTGGTTGAGAGTCCGCCTGCCGATGCAGGGGACACGGGTTCGTGCCCCGGTCTG
>NC_041224.1:100775091-100796877 GCF_002837175.3 Physeter macrocephalus | reverse complement strand
ACACGGGTTCGTGCCCCGGTCTGGGATGATCCCACATGCCGCGGAGCGGCTGGGCCCGTGAGCCATGGCCGCTGAGCCTGCGCGTCCGGAGCCTGCGCTCCGCAACGGGAGAGGCCACAACAGTGAGAGGCCCGCGTACCGCAAAAGAAACAAACAAACAAAAAAAAACCAAACCAACCAACCCGTGTGTATGGTGGTGGGAAGGTTTGCTTCATTTGCGGTACCACCTCTGCTACTTCTCCTGCCCCTCTCCTCAATATCTAGTGACATAACTATTCATTAGACAATGAGTTATGAATGGAGATAAAAGGTGAATTAAATTTGTCCTCCAAGAGACCTCTTTTAGGTCATTGCTTCTGTGTAGATGCAGTGCTGGGGAAATGACTTGCCCAGGGAAGCACAATTGGTAACGACCTATGACAACAGAGCTGTTTGCATGACTAAGCTTAGGAAATTTTAAAATTTGCAGATTCCAGGTTCCACTCTAGGCTAATTCAATCAGAGTCCCTAGAGTATGACCTTGACATCAGTATTTCTAGACTGAGAACTACTAACTTATATACATTAGAAAAAATGCCAAGTTATACATTTTGCCAAAAGTCTTTTATCAATGCACATTTAACTAATTAAGGACATGCCAGTTTCTATGTATACAAAAATGAAGAACAAAAAAGTTTTCAAGGAGAGAACAGTCTAATAGTATCTCTAGTAGGGATAGGGGATGAAGCAGTAATCAAACTACAATGTAATAGGGGTAATAATCACGACAGCTATGAGACGCCAAGGCAGTGCCCTTTACTGAGTGCTCTGCAAAGCATCAGGAAAGCAAATAGCCAGTTGAAATGGTGGTGCCATCTTGCTGTAAAATATAGGGAAAATTACATGACCTCTTTGAGCTTGGTTAAAAAAAAAAAAGGTTAGACTACACTACAGCTAAGGTTCTTTGTAGAAAAATGCTATTGTGTGCTAACTGTTTAGCAACATCTTTTGGAGCATGTTTGGAGCACATCACACATAGTTAAGATTTCAAGTTGGGCAAAGTTTGGTACCAATGTAAGTAACCAACCTTCCTTATAAGTGAAACATTTCATACACACAGATGCACACAAATTGGTCATTTTTCCCAGTAACTATTACTGCATAACCAACCACCCCAAAACTTAGTGGATTAAAATAGCAATATTTATTTTGATCCCAAAGCTGTAATTTGGGCAGGGATTCATGGCAATATCTTGTCTCTGCTCCATTAATTATCATCTAGGAATCACCTAGTGCTTTCATTCATATGTCTGGTGGTTGATGCAGGGGATTAAACAGCTGAGAAGCTAGAACAGTCTGGGGCTCCTTGGGCATCTGCTATCTCTAGGTGATCTTTCCATGTGGTCTGCAGCATGGAGACCCAGGGCTGGAAGTAGGTGTGTGTCCCAACAGAGCCAGGGTAGTCACACCGCTTTTCCCTACCCAGCCTTGGAAATAATACAGTGTTATTTCCTCCATGTTCTGTTGCTAGAAGTGAGTCACTAGACCAACCTCCATTCAAGGGGAGAGGAATTAAACTCTCCTTTTTTATGGGAGGAGTGAAAATATTTGTAGACCACCATGATCACCAAACAGTAGAACTTTCTACATGATAACATTTCATTTTGAACACAGGGCATCTTTTGATCCTTTAGTTTTATATAATCAACCTTTTATAGTAGATGCAGAGGTTGGTCAATACATAATTAATATTAAGGACTATTCAAAGAAAGAATAGCTGTTTCCCTATGATAGTAATTCCTGGAAAAGTTAAAAGCCAGTGAAGCATGCTAATAATATTTACACAGTATCTATTTTTATGCATTACTATGTAGATACTAACACACTTCATATCTTTAACTCATTTAATCCTTTCAACAAGTCTATAAGGTAGGTACTTATGTTATTTCCATAATAGAGGCTCATATAGGTGAAGGAAATTTCCCAAGTTCAAAAAGCTATCAAAGGGAAGACCAGGGATTTTCACCAATAAGTTCTCACTCGTGAACCAAGGTATTAATAGTCTTACTAACCAGAAGGATCGCAGTTGTCTAGATATTCTGGATAATGAACTTGCTCACAATATTTATAAAACTTCTTCCTTCCAAAGGGTATGGCGTTTGAAACAAACTTATCTTAACTCATTTTCCCTCATTCATATTTTGTACTGTGACCCAATATTCTCATTTGCAAATTTAAGAGCATGCATAAACTAATTGAGTAAAATTTATACTCAACCTTGACTTTCTAGCTTAGAAATCATAACTATATCAATAGACCTCTCTCTAAAGGCCCAATAAACTTAGATCATGGATTCCCTGTATCTTCTGACAGGGGTACACGAAAGCACCTTGTTGTTCGCTCTGTCCTTTGAGTGAACAACAAGAAATCTATAACGAACACATGAAACTTGGTTTGAAATGAGTATGTTCCCCTGTAAATACATTCTTTTGTCTACTCTGCGTGGTGCTTTGTCAAAAATGTCTGAATCATTTCACATCTCATTTTTGCATATCCTTATTTGTCTGATGAAAGTAGATGTGATGTAAGCAATGAAGAGGGAAAAACTTTCCAGGAAACACACGTCGCATACTCCACCCTCCCCGCAACATAACACTGATCATGTTAGCAACAAAAAGCCAACAAAGTCCATTCAGGACCGTGGCTGCAATCTCCATCCAGGGCAGGGAATTGGGTGTTTCCAGAGACTCCTCCTGTGAGGCAGAGGCAGCAGCAGTGCTGTGTGCTCAGCTGCCTAATTAGGTCATGGGACAGCCCAGGAAAAGAAGAAATAAGGTGTCAGGTGAGATGGAGATCAGGTAATCACTCTGGAGCAAGGGACAAGGGGGGCAGGGGAGAGTTGAATAAAGGGGACAACAAGGTTGGGGTGGTGGTGGTGGGTGGAGAAAGAGTCCTAGAAATGAAAAACATTTGAATAATCAAACACATAAGAACCCACCTCTTCTTTCTATCGCTTTGCATATAGTTGGATGCCTATCTACATTTAAAATTGTAACTCAGAAATATATTCTGGCCCAAACTATATCTTTGCTGTGTCATTTTAGAGACTGGGAAACCAGTGGGTTAGATAGCTTCTGCACTTACTATGTCCCTGTATCCTAGAATCAAATAATCTATGATTATTAACGATGAAGATGCTCAATATATTCATTCAGTCAACTATAGGATCCTTAAAATATTAAGGTTCTAGGGACATGAAGATGATTGCAATTTAGCTTTTGGCTTCTAGGCAAGACAGACACATATATAAATGTTAGTACAGTGTGATTAATGCTGTCATAGATGCACATGCAATAAAAGATGGGGTAGTTTAGCTGTACACTGGGGCTGTTGGAGAAGGTTCTTCAGAGTGAACTTGGTTGTGGATGGAGGATAAAGCAAGTGTTCTCCAGGAGAAAAGGGTTCCATGGTAGAGAGATCAGTTTTGAATGGCACACAGAACTGAGTGCATTAGGGTATGGCGTGTAGTTTGGGGTATCTGAGACTAAGGGTATGTGGCATGGGAAATAGGCTGTTAGGAATGTCCAAGCTGAGAAGAACCTTGAACCCCATGTTTTCTTGTGTGTTTTTTTTAACATCTTTATTGGAGTATAATTGCTTTACAATGGTGTGTTAGTTTCTGCTCTATCACAAAGTGAATCAGCTATTGAACCCCATGTTTTAAAGTATTAATTTAGCATCACATTTACTAACTCTAATTGCTTATAATAACCCAGGAGAAACCTTGCATAAATCTAAAACATCTTTTCATGCCTCAGTTTCCTCATCTGCAAAATAGGGATATTTTGATTTTCATTCCTACTGCCAATACCTAATTCATAATTTCATTACTGCTTGTCTATACTATTACAGTAATCTTCACACTGCCTTCCCTGACTGTCTCTCCTTCTTAAAGCACGTTCTTGTGCCATTACTGGATTAATAACAAAAACATAACAAAGGATAATAAAAAAAATACATTATCATCTATCTTCAAAACTCCCCATTCCCAAAGAATACATTTCAAACTTTCTGAAAAGGCAGTTAAGACTTTCCAACAACTGATTCCAGTCTGATTTTATTTTCTATCCCAATACATCCTATACTCTTGGTTTCTTGGACTGTGTGACCTACTGCATTCTTTTGTTGGATATGGTCCCTCCACTGTGTTACTCTCCTCTCTGCCAACATCTTCTTGTTTAGTTTTCAAGACCAAGCAAAATGCTGCTTATAATAGTCAGAAACAATATCTTTAGCTTCTGAGTTCTTAAACAGCCATTGTGTGATCAAAAGAACTACCATATGACCCAGCAATCCAACTACTGGGCATATACCCTGAGAAAACCAATATTCAAAAAGAGTCATGTACCACAATGTTCATTGCAGCACTATTTACAATACTCAGGACATGGAAGCAACCTAAGTGTCCATTGACAGATGAATGGATAAAGATGCGGAACATATATACGATGGAATATTACTCAGCCATAAAAAGAAACGAAATTGAGTTATTTGTAGTGAGGTGGATAGACCTAGAGTCTGTCGTACAGATTGAAGTAAGTCATAAAGAGAAAAACAAATACCATATGCTAACACATATATATATGGAATCTAAAAAAGAAAAAAGATTCTGATGAACCTAGGGGCAGGACAGGAAAAAAGACACAGATGTAGAGAGTGGACTTAAGGACATGGGGAGGGGGAAGGGTAAGCTGGGACGAAGTGAGAGAGTAGCACTGACAAATATATACTACCAAAAGTAAAATAGATAGCCAGTGGGAAGCAGCTGCATAGCACAGGGAGATCAGCTTGGTGCTTTGTGACCACCTAGAGGGGTAGGATAGAGAGGGTGGGAAGGAGACGCAAAAGGGAGGGGATATGGGGATATATGTATACATATAGCTGATTACTATGTTATACAGCAGAAACTAACACAACACTCTAAAGCAATTATACTCCAATAAAGATGTTAAAAAAAAAAAAGACCTTGGCCAGAACCCTCCTTCTGCTATTACCATTTGTGACATTTTAGCAAGACACTAACTTCTCTCAGTCCCAGTTTTTTCCACCATAAAATAGGTAAAATACGGGTAATAATACCTACTTAACAGAGTAGTTTCATGATTTATTATAAGTGAGATAACACAGAAGAAAAAGCTTTTATAAAGTTTGCAAGCATATGTTAATGCGAGCAACAGTATGGGGTTTCCAAAATTAGAATAAGAAGTAAAAACAACAGCTACAAGCAGGGATTAAGTCCCGAAAAGGTCATGTACCCCATGCTTGGTTATAGACATGTCCCCAAATTTAACTACAATGAGTGTATCTATAGAATTGGAGTAACATTAATAATATCTACATCATGGAGTTATGAAATGTTTCAATGAGATCATAAACATGAAAGCAATGTGAAAGTATATTATGACTACACAAATATTATTTATTTGTCTCTTAAATCACCATGACCATTCTCTATCCTAAACAGAATTATTTATGTGCACTTCTTGTAACACATGTGAAACTGTTAGAAATTTGAGGGTGAGGTGAGGTTTTAATCATATTTATTCTCCCATGGAATAAATAAGTGAAGCTTATAAGATCAGTGTATTTCTTATCAAAGCCACACAGCTCATGTTTGGCAGGAGAGCAGTCTGTGCTTAGGCAAGGCTGCAGTCTGTAATCACAGCATCCTTTTCTGCCTGGGCATTGTTACCTACGTGGTAGTGTGGGTGAAAGACTAGCTTATCTCTTACATATATTTTAGTCTCGAACATCTGAATCATTAGGGGAAAATTCCTTTGCCCTTACTCATCTCTATCCGTACAGTTCTTCCTCTGATTTTTATAATCACAATTTCCCACGTTGCTATAGTTGCAGCCCTCATCTTCACGCAATGTTCCTCCTCCACTATCTACCCTGCAATGTACCAGTATTTCCTTTTACGTTATAACTTAGTGGAAAAATTCAATTTTCACACCTGTCTGGTGGATTTGACTGATACTTTGCTCTCCCTATGTCGATATGACTGAGAATTCCATGCATGTAAAACTGAACGGTGTGGAATGAAAACCAAATGTTAAACTTTAGCTGTAACACAAGGACCTTCCTTTTGTATTGCACTATTGTCTTTGGAAGATATGCCTATCACTCAACACTTTTTTATTTTTGCATGGACTACATGAAAAATGATTACTTATATGGATGTACTTCTGGGACATCTTTAATTGATTAGTGTTATATATTGAATGGACAATTGGTTTTAGTGAGGTTATTTTCCATTAAATGTTGCCTATTTCTAGCCAAGCCTTCCAAATTAGTGACAAGCCTGGCATTGGAATCTAATCTGTAAACCCCTTTTCAATTTGAAAAATAAGAATTATGTAAGTGCCAAAAAAACACTGGAATGTGGTCTTTGCACAAAACTGGTGTCATTACAACTAATGGCCTTGAAAAAGTCTGCTGGTGATTTATGTTGTAAAAGTTATGAATATTAGAAACATTAACTCTGCTCCTCATGTTCCAGTAGAGGGTGAGGTGCCTGGGAACAGGCTTTTACAAGTTGATAAACTTTTGGTGCTTTTTTCTTTAAACAAGGAAAATCAGTTGATTTTGAACACTTACATAAGTGATTGCTGTTTTTTTGGTTTTTTGTTGTTGTTGTTGTTGTTGTTGTTTTTGGCCATGCCACAAAGCACGTAGGATTTTTTTTTAACGTTTTTCTATTGTGGTAAAAGTCACATAATATAAAGTATACTGTATTAACCATATTTAACTGTAAAGTTCAGTGGCACTAAGTACATTCACATTGTGCAACACTCACCATCATCCGTCTCCCAAATTTTTCCTTTCCTAAACTGAAACTCTGTCCCCTTTAAACGTTAACTCGCCATACCCCTTCCCCACACGACCCCCCTGCATCTACCAATGTACTTTCTGACTCTATGAATTTGACTATTCTAGGTACCTAGAGTAAGTGGAATCAAACAGTATTTGTCTGCACCTAATGCGTATTGGAATGCATTTTTAAGGTTAACTTAATATATGTCCTGCAAACAGATTGTAACTTTTTTTCCCCTGAACTGTATAGTAGGCACTCCCAGCCATCTACGTCATACATAGTAGTGTACATATGTCAATCCCAATCTCCCCTCCCGATTCCTCCCCCACCACTTGGTGTCCATACATTTGTTCTCTATGTCTGTGTCTCTATTGCTGCTTTGCAAATAGGTTCATGTGTACCATTTTTCTAAATTCCACATATATGCATAAATATATTTGTTTTTCTCTTTCTGACTTACTTCACTCTGTGTGACAGTCTCTAGGTCCATCCACGTCCCTGCAAATGGCACGATTTTGTTCCTTTTTAAGACTCAGTAATATTCCACTGTATATATGTACCACATCTTCTTTATCCATTGCTCTGTTGATGGACATTTAGGTTGCTTCCATGTCCTGGCTATTGTAAATAGTGCTGCAATGAATATTGGAGTGCATGCATCTCTTTGAATTATGGTTTTCTCTGGGTATATGCCCAGGAGTGGGATTGCTGGGTCATATGGCAGTTCTATTTTTAGTTTTTTAAGGAACCTCCATACTGTTCTCCATAGTGGCTGTGTCAATTTACATTCCCACCAGTGTAAGAGGGTTCCCCTTTCTCCACACCCTCTCCAGCATTTATTGTTTCTAGATATTTTGGATAATGGCTATTCTGACCAGTGTGAGGTGGTACATCATTGTAGTTTTGATCTGCATTTCTCTAATAATTAGTGATGTTGAGCATCTTTTCATGTGCCTCTTGGCCATTTGTATGTCTTCTTTGGAGAAAAGTCTATTTAGGTCTTCCAACCATTATTTGATCAGGTTGTTTGTTTTTTTGATATTGAGCTGCATGCTGTTTGTATATTTTGGAGATTAATCCCTTGTCAGTTGCTTAGTTTGCAAATATTTTCTCCCATTCTGAGGTTGTCTCTTCATCTTATTTATGGTTTCCTTTGCTGTGCAAAAGCTTTTAAGTTTAATTAGATCTCATTTGTTTATTTTTATTTCCATTACTCTAGGAGGTGGGTCAAAAAAGACCTTGCTGTGATTTATGTCAAAGGGTGTTCTGCCTATATTTTCCTCTAAGAGTCTTAGAGTGTCCAGCCTTACATTTAGGTCTTTAATCCATTTTGAGTTTATCTTTGTACACGATGTTAGGGAGTGTTCTAATTTCATTTTTTTACATGTAGCTGTCCAGTTTTCCCAGCACCACTTATTAAAGAGATTGTCTTTTCTCCATTATATATACTTGTTTCCTTTGTCATAGATTAGGGTACCATAGGTGCGTGGGTTCATCTCTGGGCTTTCTAGCCTGGTCTATACTTCTGCTTTTGTGCCAGTACCATACTTTCTTGATTACTGTAGCTTTGTAGTATAGTATGAAGTCAGGGAGCCTGATTCCTCTAGCTCCATTTTTCTTTCTCAAGATTGCTTTGGCTATTCAGGGTCTTTTGTGTTTCCACACAAATTGTAAAAGTTTTTGTTCTAATTCTGTGAAAAATGCCATTGGTAATTTGATAGAGATTGCACTGAGTCTGTAGATTGTTTTGGGTAGTATAGTCATTTTCACAATGTTGATTCTTCCAATCCAAGAACATGGTATATCTCTCCATCTGTCTGTGCTGTATTTGATTTCTTTCATCAGTATCGTCTAGATTTCCGAGTATAGGTCTTTTGCCTTCTTAGGTAGGTTTATTCCAGGTATTTTATTCTTTTTGCTGCAATGGTAAATAGGATTGTTTTCTTAATTTCTCTTTCTGATCTTTCATTGCTAGTGTATAGGAATGCAAGAGATTTCTGTGCATTAATTTTGTATCCTGCAGCTTTACCAAATTCATCAATTAGCACCAGTAGTTTTCTGGTGGCATCTTTAGGATTTGCTATGTATAGTATCATGTCATCTGCAAACAGTGACACTTTTACTTCTTTTCCAATCTGGATTCCTTTTATTTCTTTTCCTTCTATGATTGCTGTGGTTAGGACCTCCAAAACTATGTTGAATAAAAGTGATGAGAGTGAACATCCTTGTCTTGTTCCTGATTTTAGAGGAAATGCTTTCAGTTTTCACCATTGAGAATGATGTTTGCTGTGGGTTTGTTATATATGGCCTTTATTATGTTGAGGTATGTTCCCTCTATGCCCACTTTCTGGAGAGTTTTTATCATAAATGGGTGTTGAATTTTGTCAAAAGCATTTTCTGCTTCTATTGAGAGGATCATATGGTTTTTATTCTTCAGTTTGTTAATGTGGTGTATCACATTGATTGATTTGCGTATATTGAAGAATCCTTGCATCCCTGGGATAAATCCCACTTGATCATGGTGTACGATCCTTTTAATGTGTTGTTGGATTCTGTTTGCTAGTATTTTGTTGAGGATTTTTCATCTTTGTTCATCAGTGATATTGATCCGTAATTTTATTTTTTTGTGTGAATCTTTGTCTGGTTTTGGTATCAGGGTGATGGTGGCCTCATAGAATGAACCTGGGAGTGTTCCTTCCTCTGCAATTCTTCAGCAGAGTCTGAGAAGGATGGGTGTCAGCTATTCTCTAAATGTTTGATAGAATTTGCCTGTGAAGCCATCTGGTCCTGGGCTTTTGTTTGTTGGAAGATTTTTAATCACAGTTTCAATTTCAGTACTCGTGATTGGTTTGTTCATATTTTTAATTTCTTCCTGGTTCAGTCTTGGAAGGTTGTACCTTTCCAATAATTTTTCCACTTCTTCCAGGTTACCCATTTTATTGACATATTGTTGCTTGTAGTAGTCTCTTATGATCCTTCGTATTTCTGCGGTGTCAGTTGTAACTTCTTTTTTATTCCTAATTTTACTGATTTTTTTTTTTTGATGAGTCTGGCTAAAGGTTTATCAATTTGGTTTACCTTCTCAAAAAACAAGCTTTTCGTTTCATTGATCTTTTCTATTGTTTTCTTTGTTTCTATTTCATTTACTTCTGCTCTCATTTTTATAATTTATTTCCTTTTACTAACTTTTGTTGTTGTTCTTGTTCTTGTTCTTTCTCTAGTTGGTGTAAAGTTGGGTTGTTTATGTGAGATTTTTCTTGTTTCTTAAGGTAGGATTGTACTGATATAAACTTCCCTCTTAGAACTTCTTTTGCTGCATCCCATAGGTTCTGGGTCATCGTGTTTTTGCTGTCATTTATTTCTACATTGTCTCCATGTGTTTGTACTTTTTACAGTTTTTTTCCTGTAATTTATTTCTAATCTCATAGCACTGTGGTTGGAAAAGATACCTGATACGATTTCAATTTTCTTAAATTTACTAAGGCTTGATTTGTGACCCAAGATATGATCTATCCTGGAGAATGTTCCATGAGCACTTGAGAAGAAAGTGTATTCTGTTGCTTTTGGATGGAATGTCCTATAAATATCAATTAAGTCTATCTGGTCTAATTTGTCATTTAAAGCTTGTGTTTCCTTATTAATTTTCTGTCTGGATGATCTGTCCATTGGTGAAAGTGGGGTGTTGACATTCCCATTATTGTGTTACTGTTGATTTCCCATTTTATGGCTGTTAGCATTTGCCTTATGTATTGAGGTGTTCCTATATTGGGTGCATAAATATTTATAATTATTGCATCTTCTTCTTGGACTGATCCCTTGATCATTATGTAGTATCCTTCCTTGTCTCTTGTAACATTCTTATTTTAAAGTCTATTTTATCTGATGTGAGTACTGCTACTCCAGCTTTCTTTTGATTTCCATTTGCATGGAATATCTTTTTCCACCCCCTCACTTTCAGTCTGTATGTGGCCCTGGGTCTGAATTGGGTCTCGTGTAGACAGCATATATATGCGTCTTGTTTTTTGGGCCTGAATTGGGTCTCTTGTAGACAGCATATATATGCGTGTTGTTTTTGTATCCATTCAGCAGTCTGTGTCTCTTGGTTGGAGCATTTAATCCATTTACATTTAAGGTAATTATCAATATGTATGTTCCTATTACTACTTTCTTAATTGTTTTGGGGTTTTTTTATAGGTCTTTTCCTTCTCTTGTGTTTCCTGCCTAGAGAAGTTCCTTTAGCATTTTTTGTAAAGCAGGTTTGGTGGTGCTGAATTCTCTTAGCTTTTGCTTGTCTGTAAAGCTTTGGATTTCTCCATTGAACCTGAATGATATCCTTGCTGGGTAGAGTAATCTTGGTTTTCCCTTTCATTACTTTAAATATATCCTGCCACTCTCTTCTGGCGCATTTGCATGGAATATCTTTTTCCACCCCCTCACTTTCAGTCTGTATGTGGCCCTGGGTCTGAATTGGGTCTCTTGTAGACAGCATATATATGCGTGTTGTTTTTGTATCCATTCAGCAGTCTGTGTCTCTTGGTTGGAGCATTTAATCCATTTACATTTAAGGTAATTATCAATATGTATGTTCCTATTACTACTTTCTTAATTGTTTTGGGGTTTTTTTATAGGTCTTTTCCTTCTCTTGTGTTTCCTGCCTAGAGAAGTTCCTTTAGCATTTTTTGTAAAGCAGGTTTGGTGGTGCTGAATTCTCTTAGCTTTTGCTTGTCTGTAAAGCTTTGGATTTCTCCATTGAACCTGAATGATATCCTTGCTGGGTAGAGTAATCTTGGTTTTCCCTTTCATTACTTTAAATATATCCTGCCACTCTCTTCTGGCGTGCAGAGTTTCTGCTGAAAAATCAGCTGATAACCTTATGGGGATTCCCTTGTATGTTATTTGTTGCTTTTCCCTTGCTGCTTTTAATATTTTTTCTTTGAATTTAACTTTTGTTGGTTTGATTAATATGTGTCTTGTCATGTTTCTCTTTGGGTTTATCCTGTATGGGACTCTCTGTGCTTCCTGGACTTGGGTGGCTATTTCCTTCCCCATGTTAGGGAAGTTTTCAACTATAAACTCTACAAATATTTTCTCAGACTAGGGAAGTTTTCAACTATAATCTCTTCAAATATTTTCTCAGACCCTTTCTCTTTCTCTTCTTCTTCTGGGACCCCTATAATTCAAATGTTGGTGCATTTAATGTTGTCCCTGAGGTCTCTGAAACTGTCCTCATTTATTTTCATTCTTCTTCCCTTATTCTGCTCCACAGCAGTGAATTCCACCATTCTGTCTTCCAGGTCACTTATCCGTTCTTCTGCCTCAGTTATTCTGCTATTGATTCCTTCTAGTGTATTTTTCATTTCAATTATTGTGTTGTTCATCACCGTTTGTTTGTTCTTTAGTTCCTCTAGGTCCTTGTTAAACATTTCATGTATTTTCTCCATCTTTGCCTCCATTCTATTTCTGAGATTTTGGATCATCTTTACTATCATTACTTTGAATTTTTTTCAGGTAGATTGCCTATTTCCTATTCATTTATTTGGTCTTGTAGGTTTTTACCTTGCTCCTTTGTCTGTAGCATATTTCTCTGTCATCTCATTTTTTTTTTTTTTTTTTTTTTTTTTTTGTGGTACGCGGGCCCCCACTGTTGTGGCCTCTCCCATTGCGGAGCACAGGCTCAGGACACGCAGGCTCAGTGGCCATGGCTCACGGGCCCAGCCGCTCCACAGCATGTGGGATCCTCCCGGACCGGGGCATGAACCCATGTCCCCTGCATCAGCAGGCGGACTCTCAACCACTGCGCCACCAGGGAAGCCCCTGTCATCTCATTTTTGTTGATGTGTGGGACTGTGTTCCTGTTTTGCTGGTTTTTGGCCTGAGGTGTCCAGCACTGGAGTTTAGGCAGTTGGGTGGAGCTGGATCTTGGTGCCAAGCTGAAGACCTCTGGGAGAGCTCACACCAATTATATTCCCTGGGGCCTGTGAGAAGATGTGAACTCCATGTCTTCCTACTCTGCCATTAGATCACCAGCTCATTACAAAAGATAAAACTCAGGAACAGCCAGATGGGAGAGATGAAGAGGGAAGGGTAGGGAGAGAGGGCTCAGAGCTTCCATGCCTTCTCCAGGCTGCCATTCTCTCCAGCATGTGGGATCTTAGTTCCCTGACCAGGGAATCAAACCCACTCCCACTGCATTGGAAGTGTGGAGTCTTAACCACTGGACTGCCAGGGAAGTCCCCCATAAGTGATTGTTGTCATCATTATAGTTACCCACAAAATACTAAAGCAAGGCTCCTATCTGACAAAGTCCACTAAGCATGAAGTGCTGAATTCTGAACGTTTGAGTGTGGGTTTCAAATGTAGTCAAAGCAGGGCACAAGGACAGTACAGGGAGAAATGAACAATGAGTTAGCATCTACTATGTGCTGGGTACTATGCAAAGGGATTCCCTCTCATCATTTCAGTTCTCTTCTGAACAACCCTGTGAGGTAGATGGTATTATTTTCACTTTACAGATGAGGACTCAGACTTTACACTTGTCAGACTCCAAAGCCCAAGCTCTATCTACTTCACAAAATGGACGAAGTCAATGAATGAGACTACAAAAGTTTGAATCAAAGAGAATTTCTGCTATTAAAGAAGCTTTCTGCAGTCTTGACAATGTTTCTGGTCTTGAACATACATATTAAAAAGCATCTTGAACTTTTGTGGAATCAAGATCTCTCCAAATAGTATATTGCAATGTAGGAACAGAGTGTGTTAGGTGAAGAATATTAACCCAATTCTCTGATTATTCCCAAGAAAAATTAGATTTCCTTTATCACCAAATGCATGCTGACAAATGACATTCATAGTGTGAGTACTGAACAAATGCCTGTGGTAGACAGAGTATAAAGAGAGTATTAGAAATAGGATGTGGGCACAGGAGGTAAGGGGGTGGAGGGACAAACCACAAAGACAACAGGAGAGTTGACGAGGACTCTTTTGTTGTTGTTGTTGTTACTTCCATCAGCTATTTTGCAGATGATGATACTAAGCTCAGAGTTTTGCAGCTGAATCCGTCCTCACGGTAGGTTGGCTTCATGGCTGGGTTTGAAATATCCTACAACAGTTATGTTAGCAGATAGTTCTAATTGCATTGTTATCTGTGGGTTTAATGGCAAAATGATCTTTGGGGTTTGAGGTTATTATAAAGCCAATGGCTCTAGATTAAATTAGACTAACACTGCCTGGAAATTCAGATTTCAGTGGTTGAAAATACTGCTACGGAGCTTCCCTGGTGGCGCAGTGGTTGAGAATCCGCCTGCCGATGCAGGGGACACGGGTTCGTGCCCCAGTCCAGGAAGATCTCACGTGCTGTGGAGCGGCTGGGCCCGTGAGCCCTGGCTGCTGAGCCTGCACGTCCAGAGCCTGTGCTCTGCAACGGGAGAGGCCACAACAGTGAGAGGCCCACGTACCGCAAAAAAAAAAAAAAAAAAAAAAAAAAAGAAAATACTGCTATGACTACAACCACTACAACTACCATTACTACTACTACTGCTGCTGCTGCTATCTTAAGAGATAGATAGTAATATATAGTTCTTTGTAATTTACAAAGTATTTCCTCATTTATCATGTTATTTGATCTTCATAATAACCCTGCATAGTGTTATAGGAGAAGAGGAGAACATCTATGAAAACATGTTTTAGTCCTGTTAAAATTTCAAGTTGAGGTCTTTGCTTCTCAATTTTTGATATCTTTTTCAGCACTTTAAAATGGTCACATTTTTCTTATCCATATCATGAAGATGGCAATATCATCTTTTTCTGTCTCCAGGGCCATTGAAGAAATCAAATGAAACACTATTGTGAAAATGCTCAGGAAACTGCAAAGCTCTTTTTCCTTAGTATTGTTGGGAGGCACTTATTACACAGAAGCTCCATGAAGGAAAATATGATGCCTAATTTGTTGTCTTGAAAAGAGGTGTAATGTAGTAATTAGAACAGAGACTTTGGAGTTAGACTGCATCAGATGTTTTCTAGCTCAGCCAGTTACTAGCTGTGTGACCTTGGGCAAGTTACTTAACCTCTTTGTATTTTAGTTTCCTCATCTGCAAATTAGAGATCATAGAATTGATGCAAGGATTAAACATGCATATATGTTTAATCCTTGAACTTAATGTGTCAGACACTATTAATAGCATTTTATATATTACATAAAATGCTTTCAATAGTATTTGACAAATACTCAGTTCTATTTAAGTGTTAGGTCTTCCTATTAGCTATGGTTATCACTATGGTTTGACATACTGTAGATAATCAATAATACATTTTTTTGAATACATAAAGTAATAAACATAGAGCAGGTGGGACAGTATTGTAGTCCAATATTGTAAGAAAGGAACAGAAATTCTAGAAACAATTTGCCCTACCACCTAGTAAAATAATGGATGCTCATAATGATAACTGAGTCATCCAGGAAAGTTACAAATAAGTTCAGAAGCCAAAGAGATAACTGTAAGATTTTCCTGTATGCTGTGGACAAAGTACTCTTGCATGTCTTTCATGTAATTATTACCACAAACCAGTGATGTACATGTAGAGATAAGAAAATTTGATAGTCACGGAGGTTCATTGGTCCAAAATCATCTGGGAATGTGTGGACAGCAGGAATCCAGGTTTTCTGAATTGGGTACATTTTCTATCACCCTAGACTCTACTCAAAGTCTTTACCTGTCAGACACATTACTATGATACCATGTCACTGAAATAATTTGTCTTTCTGTTCAGCTTGCAGTCTTCTCCTTATCCTCCTAACCAAGAGAAAGAGTAGTGGGGAGTCGGAGTAGGGAAGAGAACAAGCATTCTGTGAGCACTTAATTAGCATCAGGCATCTTGAATGGCATCCCATTTGCTCTTTTTCTCCCCAGATTTATTGGGGTATAATTGACAATAAAATGGTATATATTTAGGTGTACAATGTGATAATTTGTTATACATATGTATTGCAAAATCATTACCACAATCAAGTTAATTAACACATATATCACCTCATAGTAACATTTTTTGTGTGTGTGGTGCAAACACAAGATTTACTCTCTAGCAAATTTCAAGTATACAATACAATATTATTAACCATAATTAGCATACTGAACATTAGATCCTCAGAAATTATTTTATAACTGAAATTTTGTACCCTTTGACCAACATCTCCCCATTTCCCCTCTGTCCCCCTAGCCTTTGGCAACCACCATGCTAGTCTCTGTTTCTATGAGTTTGATTTTTAGATTCCACATATAAGTGACACCATACAGTATTTGTTTTTACTCTCTGGCTTATTTCACTTAGCATAATGCTCTTTAGGTTTATCCATGTTGTTGCAAATGGCAGGATTTTCTTCTTCATGGCTGAGTAGTATTCCATTATATACCACATTTTCTTTATCCATTAATCCATCAACAGACATGTAGGCTGTTTCCATATCTTGGCTATCGTGAATAGTGCTACAATGAACATGGGATGCAGATTTTTTTTTGAGATATTGATTTCAAGCCTTTTGAATGTTTACCCACAAGTGGGATTGTTGGTTCATGTAGTAGTTCTATTTTTAATTTTTTGAGGAACCTCCACAGTGTTTTTTGTAGTAGCTATTTTAATTTATATTCCCACCAACAGTGCACGAGGATTCCTTTTTCTCCACATTCCTGCCAGTACTTAGCTCTTGTCTTTTTGTTAATAGCCATTCTAACATGTGTAAGGTGATATCTCTTTGTGGTTTTGATCTGTATTTCCCTGATGATTAGTGCTTTTGAGCACCTTTCATATACCACTTGGCTATTTGTATGTTATCTTTGGAAAAATGTCTGTTCAGGTCCTTTGCCTATTTATTTATTTAAAGTGTCCTTTACTTTATTTATTTTTTTGTCTGTGCCATGAGGCTTGCGGGATCTCAGTTCCCCAACTAGGGACTGAACCCAGACCCTCAGCAGTGAAAGTGCTGAGTCCAAACCATTGGACTACAGGGGAATTCCCTGCCCATTTTTATTTTTATTTTATTTTTTAAATAAATTTATTTATTTTATTTATTTATTTTTTGGCTGCACTGGGTCTTCATTGCTGTGCTCAGGCTTTCTCTAGTTGCGGTGAGTGGGGGCTACTCTTCTTTGCAGTGCACGGGCTTCTCATTGCAGTGGCTTCTATCGTTGTGGAGAACGGGCTCTAGGCTCATGGGCTTCAGTAGTTCTGGCACGCAGGCTCCAGAGCACAGGCTCAGCAGTTGTGGCGCATGGGCTTAGTTGCTCCGCGGCATGTGGGATCTTCCTGGACTAGGGCTCGAACCCATGTCCCCTGCATTGGCAGGCAGGTTCCCAACCACTGTGCCACCAGGGAAGCCCCCTGCCCACTTTTAAATGGGATTATTTGTTTGTTTGTTTTTTATGCTATTGAGTTGTATGAGTTCTTTATATATTTTAGATATTAACCACCTATCAGATATATGGTTTGCAAATATTTTCTCACATTCTGTAGGTTGCCTTTTAATTTTGTTGATGGTTTCCTTTGCTGTGCAGAAGTTTTTTTGTTTGATGTAGTTCCACTTATTTACTTTTGCTTTTGTTGCCTGTGCTTTTGGTCATATCCAAAAAGTCATTGCCAAGAACAATGTCAAAGAGCTGTTCCTAGAGTATATGGTTGTAGTTACTCTGTTTGATTTTAATTCATTTTGAGTTAATTTTTGTGTATTGTGTAAGATAGGGGACCAATTTCATTTTTTTGCATGTGGATATCCAGTTTCCCAGCACCATTTATTGAAAAGGCTATCCTTTCCTCACTGTGTATTCTTGGCTCCCTTGTCAAATCAAATATTAGTTGACTGTATACGTGTAGGTTTATTTCTGGGCTCTCAATTCTGTTCCACTGGTCTTTGTCTTTTTTATGCCATTACCATACTGTTTTCATTGTATCTTTGTGGTATAGTTTGAACTATACCACAGGAAGTGTGCTGCCTCCAGCTTTCTTCTTTTTTTTTTTTTTCAGAATGTCTTTGGCTACTCAAGGTCTTCTGTAATCTCATACTAATTTTAGGACTTTTAAAAAATAAAATGTTTTTTCTATATCTATGAAAAACGCCATTGGAATTTGGATAGGGATTTTACTGAATCTTAGATAGCATTGGGCAGTATGGACATTTTAATAATATTAATTCTTCCATTAAATGAAAACAGGATATATTTCCATTTATTTATGTCTTTAATTTTTTTATCAACATGTTATAGTTTTCAGAGTTCAGCTCTTTCATCTCCTTAGCTAATTTTATTCTTAAACATTTTCTTGTTTTGATGCTACAATAAATGGGATTTTCTTAATTTCTTTTTCAGATAGTTCATTGTTACTGTTACTGTATAGAAACACAACTGTTTTTTGTATGTTGGCTTTGTATCTGCAACTTTACTGAATTCCTTTATTATTTTTAACAGTTTTCTGGTGGAGTCTTTAGGGTTTTACTCTTTACTGGAATATGGGGTAGATGGAGTAAATCAGCTAGGCTTGAGTGATTTAGCTAAGACTGAATAGCTGGCAGGTCTGAGAAGAATCTATATCACAATGTGACTCCAAAGCCAGGTTCTTTCCACCTCGTAGGGAAATTGCCTCATGTAGCCTATCCCTACAGCAAGAGCTGCCATGAGCTCTGTGTGAAGCAGCTTTGCATTTACAGAATAGCCCTTAGAGAAACCTCCTGATCTTTCAGTGATTACTGATCTTTTAGCAAAGCAGACTGCTTTTGCCAAGATAGTGCCAGACCTGGTATTTTATGCCTTAGTTTAGAATTTCTCAAAATGTGGAATGTGAGCTAAAGATTCTTCTTATTAAAATTTGAATCACTGTACATTTATTTTAATGTTTTCAAAAATATAATTAGTTATTGTAACAGGAGAAAGAGAAAATTTCCTCAATAAAGAATTCATTGAGTAAAACATTTATCAATTATCTTAAGGAAAACATTATATAAATAAAAATACAAGTGGTGGGTGGACACGGCAAAATTCATAGAAGGAAATCATGGGAGGAAACCAATTATATTGAAGTGTAATTATCAAAACATTAGAAAAAACAAATTATAATATAATAATATACATGCTTCTTTACGATGTTAAATACCTAGTTCTAGAGGCAGGTCTAAAAACGATCACAGTTTTGAAGTAGTGACGAGCATAAGTGCTATTTTGAGAGATCTGCAGTAACTGCCATGTGATAGGAAAATATCTGTGCTTTCTCTTGGTGTCAAAGTCACAAGCACTGCTAATATCACTTGCTTTATTGCCTGTGTCCATAGCTGAAAGAACAATACATATCAGTTAGAAGTTAGGGCAATTCAGATATGATTCTGCCCCTTCAAATGCCCTTTGAATTAATAACCTCTAGTTGGGTGTCCAAACAAACTGGGTTTAAATCCCACTGCTAGCAAGTAACATCTGTGTTATCTTAGCAAGTGACCTAGGCTCTCTAAGCTCCCAAAGGGGGAGGTGATAACAGAATTTATGGAGTTTATGGGTTGGTAGAGTCTAGGTTATACACAGAAAGTGCTTGGCACAGTGCAGGAATTCACTAAATGTTATAAACGTGCTCCTAATGTTCCAATGATAGTGCGGTGAGCATTCAGTCAGCAGGGGCTGCATTCCATGAACAGTCCAACTATCAGAGACATACTCAATTTCTTAGTTCTCCTCATGGGGCTCAAGTTAAAAGATTCAATTTTTCTGGGGAAAATTCATGATAACATCAAATGAACGTGCTTTTGTTTAAACTTGCATTTTGTGACTAAGAAAAGATGATTCCATTGAGGCATGCAAGTAGAAGAGTGGATGGAAATGTGGATATTAAATATCTGTAGTGTTTTTAGGGTACACAATAATGGGGAAAGATGATATATGCAGTGCATTGTCTGAAGCAGTAAGCATTAAAAGTGAAGACATTAATAAGGGGAACAGCATTTGCCAAGGTATTTCATGAGTAGGGAAAGTATTGAGATTTTCTCTTTCTAATGTAGTCTGCTATGCTATTGTACGGGTTGGATCTACTCTATGAAATAGTTCCCCATTATCGGTTAGATAGTGGCAGACTCCCTCATGATCTGCTCCACTTTAATGCTTTTAAAGTGAGTGATTTTAATATTAAAAATGAAAAATGTGCAGGCAGATTTTACCTAATGGGAATTTGTCCACTTTGCTTCTTGGTAAAAACCCTGCATCAGGAATGAAATTTGGGAAGAGTTTAGATAAAAGAGTTTGAAAATAGTTACTGATGAGATGTGATACTTACTGTTAAGTAGAAAGCATGAAAGATCATTCCCAGTTCACCTGAATGGGAAGTTAACAGTGCACATTGCTCTTGTAATGGGGCTGACATTCAAGTCTTTGGAGAGGATTATATATGTGAAAAGAAGTCCGTGGAGAGGACATTATGATATCAAGACAATGACAAAACAAATTTCAATGCAAATCTATAGAAACCATATTACAATGTCAAGGCGAAAGTAAAATGTAAGTCTAGAGAGACCATTTTACAATGTCAAGACAATGGTAAAACAATGTCATTGAAAGATTATTGAGACCACACTGCCATGTTAAATTACAGTGTCAAAACATTACCATTGCAACTCTTTAGAGATCACGTACCTCTTTTAAGATAATAGCAAAACAATGGAACTTGAAATAGCAAACAGTGGAACAAAGGAATTTTATGTAAGTCCCTGTTACTAGCAAGAGAAGATGGTAAAAATGTAGAGGCAAGTCAAAAGGTTGTTAAAGAAACAAAGTGACAAACTATAAGATTGTGCAGTACATCCAGTTAGCATTCAACTTTATTCTTGATTTGAAGAAAGTAAAGTTTCTCAAGTAGTGATGTTCTAAACTTCAGAATTAAGATTGCAAGCAAGTTTAGCCAAAGGATGGCAAAAAATTCAGGATGAGTGACTGAGATATTAGATCCATATAAGCAGCTGATTTATAGAATTAGGATCTCACTCCTCTTCCCAAATAACTGGATTATTGTTTTAATTATTCAGGTGAATTGTCTTCATAGCATGAAGTTCACAAATCCTGCTTCTGATTCCTGCTTTGTCTGTGACCTCTGTTTGTGATGTAGCGTCCATCACTCACTGTTAAACTTAGCTTCAGCTCACAGTTATCACTATGTGTCAATCATTGTGCTAGACACTGTGGGTAAAATGGATTTTTCCTCTTTCTTATGAAGCCGAGAAGAATAAGGAAACTACCCATACAAAAATGATGTATGGGTAGTCCATCAAAGATGATGGTTACAAACAGGGTGTAGAAAGAGGGCTTTCTAATTGCAGCCCTGCTGCCCTCTTCTTGCTTTGTGAATTTGGGTACACTGCCTTTCTGAGCTATGTGTAGGGTTCTCTGTATAGAAGACAGGGAGGATACACATGTGGTTGCTACCACTTACATTCTACAAACTGGACTGGAAATGCAAGGCTGTGCACCTTGAACAAGTTGCTTAGCTTTTCTGGATTTATTCATCTGTATAATGAGGGTATTGATTGAGGGTGCTTTTCTAGTTCTAAATCTGTTTTTTAGAATTAACTAAAATGTTTATGCTATCTGACAAACTATCTGTCAAAACTGTTGTCATAACCCATCCCACCCGCCACACACCCAATTAGGTGCCATTCCCTTTTTTTTTTGGCCACACCGCAAGGCATGCAGGATCTTAGTTCCCCAACCAGGGACTGAATCCATGCCCCCTGCAATGGAAGTGCGGAGTCTTAACCACTGGACCACCAGGGAAGTCCCAGGCCATTCTTTTTTTTGTTTTTTAACAACTTTATTGGAGTATAATTGCTTTACAATGGTGTGCTGGTTTCCACTTTACAACAAAGTGAATCAGTTATACATATACATATGTTCCCATATCCCCTCCCTCTTGTGTCTCCC